>NC_072421.2:98563750-98901666 GCF_028858775.2 Pan troglodytes
AGAATCACTTGAACCCGGGAGGCGGAGGTTGCAGTGAGCCAGGATCATGCCACTGCACTCCAGCCTGGGTGACAGAGTGAGACTCCATCTCAAAAAAAAAAAAAAAGAAGAAAACTTACAGGAAACAAATTATTTTTGCCAGTTAATCTCAATAATGGGAAGGGAAAGCAGGCTATGACATTCATTTATTTGTCAACAAATAATCGGATGATTAAGAATGACACCCATTACAAAATGAGCCAGGCATGGTGGCGCATGCCTGTAATCCCAGCTACTCGGGAGACTGAGGCAGAAGAATCACCTGAACCCAGGAGGTGGAAGTTGCAGTGAGCCAAGATGGTGCCACCACACTCCAGCCTGGGCGACAGAGCGAGATTCTGTCGCAAAAAAAAAAAAAAAAAAAAAAAAAAAAAAAAAAAAAAAACCACACCCATTTCATGCATGCTATGTGCCAAGCAATTTGCAAAGTGTTTTATATATACACAGATTGTTTCACTAATTGGTCACAGCAATCTCCATGAGATAAGTGCTATTATTATCCTTATTTTACATGGAGATGGGTGGTAAAAAGAGCATTGGAGAGGTCAAGTAACTTGTCCTAGATCACAGAGCATGTAAGTGATAGAGTCAGGATTTAGGCCAGGTCAGCCTGACTCCAAAACTGCTCTGCTTGGCCAGTATGCTATATCGCCTATCTAAGCACCTGCCATATTTCAGACACTGTGCTAGGTGTTACATATACAACAGTGACCAAGATATAGCTCTTGTCCTCTTAAACCTTACAGTCTAGTTGGAGGAGACAGACTACTAAACAGCTTAGTATAGCCCTCTCTTCTCTGATATTCCTTGGCTTGGTTACGTATAAAGGTAATCAGTAAAGGCAAATGGTAAATACCAATATCCTGAAATATTTCAATTCCTTTTGTAGATCCTCAGAGCAAAGGCCTCTCCCCTCCATGTATCATGAATGTCCCTAACAGTCACAAATGGACTTGAGGATATTTACATGTTCCTCCATTGTGTGGCTCTGGGCCACATGTGGGCACTGCCACCCTGCTTAGTCTCCTTTGAAGAGAGACAATGAGAAACATAATGTGGAAATACATGTATTAATGAAATAGAATCACCTGATGGAAAATTGTTAAGTGTCAGACATAATAGCTGTATTTCATTTCAATTGTCCTTTTGCACTAACATTAATTGGCAAGTACTAAGGGAGCTTCATGACTGCACTTTATGGGCATGCCATTTTGAAATATATTCCTTAGGAAAGTGACAATGATGCCCCTGTAAGCTATAAATTTCCAATGTGATTTTGAAGATAAAGGGTTGGAAGACTTACATCTGAACAAATGACAATCATCTTCTCCCTTCCAGCCCAAAAACAATCAAAGGGCATTATCTAATACCATAATACTGTACTTCTCAATGCTGGCTGCATATGGGAATCACCGGGGAAATTTTAATATTACCAACGCCTGTGTCCCACCTCCAGTGATTGTGATGACTCAGCTGGTCTGGGCATGGTCTGCACTTGGAAGTTTGGAAAGATCCCTGGGAGATTTTAATATACATACAAGTTTGGGAACCACAACCCTTATCAGAGGATCATAACCCTGACTGACTGCAAATTAGAATCACCTTGGGGATCTTTTAAAAATTCAGATGTTTGGGCCACACCCCAGACCAATTAAATCAGAATCTCTGGAGGATCAAATCCCAGGAACTAGGAAGTTTTGTAAAAAGCTCCCTCAGGTGATTCCAATGATGTGCAGCCAAGGCTGGAAACCACCGTAGTAGGTGAAACTCCAAATCTGAAAAGGCAATGACAAAATTTGCACTCATTGGTTCAGCAACTCTAAGATGAGCCTAATGAGAAGAAGCCTGTTCTAGAAGAGGAGTGGGAATCAGGCTGAGGATAACTGTTCTACTTTAATATTAAAATGAGTTCACTTTTCTCTCACATGTATGAGAGTTAATTTTTTTTTTTTTGAGACGAAGTTTTGCTCTTGTTGCCCAGCCTGGAGTGCAATAGCGCAATCTCCACTCACTGCAACCTCCACCTCCTGGGTTCAAGTGATTCTCCTGCCTGAGCCTCCTGAGTAGCTAGGACTACAGGCGCCCACCACCGTGCCCAGCTAATTTTTTGTATTTTTAGTAGAGATGGGGTTTCACCATGTTGGCCAGGCCAGTCTGGAACTTCTGACCTCAGGTGATCCACCTGCCTTGGCCTCCCAAAGTGCTGGGATTATAGGCGCGAGCCACCGCACCCGGCCTGAGAGCTAATTTTATTAACTTAGGCTAGGAATTATAATCTTTCGCTAGAATTACTAGTAGCTGATGATACCTTAGCCCTACTTTCTACCACACCCCCCAAAATAATGGCAGAAGGAATGAGAAAGGAAGTGCTTTAAAGAAATAAAAACCTTTGCAAAGGACTGCAAACCAGTGCTCAGAACACCTGGGTAAGTCTAGAAGAGTAGCAAGCAGAAAGACAAGCTATCTGGCCTATGTATTACCCAACTACTGTAGTTACGTTTTATCTGCAACCTGGTGTGCACTTTTACTCATCACACCAAACACCAGGCTTAGAGACCAAAAATCCAAAGTGATTCTCATCCTTGGCTACACAACAGTCATCTGGAGAGCTTTTAAAATAATGATGCTAGGGCTACACCCAAAATGAATTAAATCAGAATGTGAAGTGATGACACTCAGGAACTTGTTTTTGACGGTCTCCAGGTGATGTGCAACCAAGGCTGAGAATAGTTGCTCTGAACCAGTGGTTCCTAAATTTGAATGCACACCAGAATCACCTGAAAGACATGTTAAATTAGATTGCCCTAGCCCCAGTGTTTCTGATTCAGTTGAGGGAGAGCCCAAATGTGTGCATTTCTAACAAGTTTCCAGGTGATGCCAAAGCTGCTGGTCCAGGGATCACACTTTGACAGGTAAAACTCGACTACTGGTTCACAACCTTGACTGCATACTAGAATCACCGGGCAGGGTGGACAGTAATTTTAAAAAGACTGATGACTAAGACCCTCCCCAAACCAATTAAATTGGAATGTCTGGGGCCCAGGCATCAATATTTTTTATATATTTTTTGAGACTGGGCCACACGCTGTTACCTAGGCTGGAGTGCAGTGGTACAATCATGGCTCACTGGAGCCTCGACCTCCCAGGCCCAAGTAATCCTCCCGCCTCATCCTCCTCAGTAGCTGGGACTACAGGCACACACCACCATGCCTGGAAAATTTTTTTGTGTGTGTGGAGATGGAGGTCTCACTATGTTGACCAGGCTGGTCTCAAACTCCTGGATGCAAACAGTCCTCCCACCTCAGCCTCCCAATGTGCTGGGATTACAGGCGTGAGTCACTGCACCCAGCCCGGATCTTGGTTTCTAAACACCATTCTACACTGAAAGGAACCAGGGTTCATTGGAAATGGCTGGTTCCAGGACTAGGGCAAGGAAAATGTAAAGTGACCCTGGGAATCTTGTGCCAGAATCTAAGGAAGTGCTCAAATACTAATGGAGGCATGTTAAGTGACATGAGAGCCAGCTGAAGGGACTCCCACTGGTCAAACTGTAGAAAATTTGAGCATCAAAAGGAAAATAATTGAACTGAGCTTAAAACACGGAATTCAAATAAGCAAATCACTGAATCAAGTGATATTAAAAAAAAAAAAAGCGGGGGGAAACAACTTTGCCACTATTGTGCCAGACCACTGTCAACTCCAATTTGGACAGAACCAGATTCGAGAGGCCGAAGAACAGATCCAGAGACAGCAAACAAGACATGGTGTTTTTTTGTTTGTTTGCTTTTTTAACTGGGGGCTTACATTCAGAGGAGACTCCAGTGGTGATGGGCTGGATGGAACTGCAACCACTTGCAAATGCATGGGGTTTATATAGCATTTTCACCTAACACCCTCCCCCTAACAACCTGCAGCTGGCAACCTTCATTTAAACCAAAACAAAGGGCCTCAATTCCCCGTATGGCCTGCATTTCACGGGACAGGCCAGGAGCTCAGATGTTCCCCATAGATCAGAAATGGACCTCTGGGTTCCTGAGCTGGAAACTCCCTATCGCATTCAGGTGCATCTGCCATACGGGGCCATTCTCAGGCTATTGCTATCTTCAGTTATTGCTATCAGGTGCATTTACCATACAGTCACCATAGTAATTATTAGGAAGCAATATTATACTAACTTCTTGCTCTAGAAATTGGTATTAAAAGGGAAAGACTTAGGTCTTTACCTGGCTTTTTTGGAGGAACTCTAGTTCATACCCTCTAGATAGGGAAAAGCTCATTTTTATAAAAGAGTGACAGCTGGCTGGGTACAGTGGCTCACGCCTGTAATCCCAGCACTTTGGGAGGCCGAGGTGGGTGGATAACCTGTGGTCAGGAGTTCGAAACCAGCCTGGCCAACATGGTGAAATCCCATCTCTACTAAAAATACAAAATTAGCTGGGCCTGGTGGCAGGTGCATGTAATCTCAGCTACTTGGGAGGCTGAGGCAGGAGAACTGCTTGAACCCGAGAGGCAGAGGTTGCAGTAAGCCGAGATCGCACCATTGCACTCCAGCCTGGGAAACAAGAGCAAAACTCTGTCTCAAAAAAAAAAAAAAAAAGTGACAGCTAATAAACACAGACCAATTGACAGAATTAGGAAATCATGGCTTTTCAATCCCCAATTAAATTATTAATTTACCATCAGTGGGTACACGAAAATAAAAAAGTTAGAAAGCAATTATTTGTTTTTGAGACAGGGTCTTGCTCTGCCACCCAGGCTGGAGTTCAGTGACACAATCTGGTCATGGCTTACTGCAGCCTCTACCTCGCAGGCTCAAGCTAATCTCCTACCCCAGACCCCCAAGTAGTTGAAAATACAAGTGCGTGCCACCATGCCAAGCTTTTTTTTTTTTTTTTTTTTTGGTAGAGACATGGTCTCACCATATTCCCCAGGGCTGTTCTCAAACTCCTGTACTCAAGAAATCCTCCAGCTTCAGCCTCCCAAGGTGTGAGCCACTGCATCTGACCAAAATAAATTAAAAAATTAAAAAATATTAAATGACTGAGTCAGGAAACAGTAATCAACGGATGCTAAAATCTTTAGGGAAGAGGTTATTGGGAAACAGGATAGTCACATAGCATTAGAGTGACATCCAATAGCTTTTTTTTTTTTTTTTTCTGAGATGGAGTTTCGCTCTTGTTGCCCAGGCTGGAGTACAATGGCACAATCTCAGCTCACTGCAACCGCCGCCTCCTGGGTTCAAGCGATTCTCCTGCCTCAGCCTCCCAAGTAGCTGGGATTACAGGTGTGTGCCACCACGCCCAGCTAATTTTTGTATTTTTAGTAGAGATAAGGTTTCACCATGTTGGTCCAGGCTGGTCTTGAACTTCTGACATCAGGTGATCCACCTGCCTCAGCCTCCCAGAGTGCTGGGATTACAGGCATGAGCCACTGCACCCAGCCAACATCCCACAGATTTCTAATTAATTACAAAGAGGAAAATTACATGGAGAGTTCTGAGGGCCATCAACCTAACCATCACCTTTACTACAAGTGAGCAACTGAAATAATGTACCTCCTAATGGGATGCAACATGAAGTACATACCATCACTTTAAGTTTTGGGGGTGTTTTTGTTTTTGTTTTGTTTTGTTTTGTTTTTTGAGACAGGATCTTGCTGTGTCACCCAGGCTGGAGTGCAGTGGCACCATCATGGCTCACTGCAGCCTCAACCTCCTGGGCTGAAGCAATCCTCCCACCTCAGCCTCCTAAGTACCTGGGACTACAGACATGCACCACCACGTCCAGCTAATTGTTAAATTTTGGATTTTTTTGAGACAGGGTCTTGCTCTGTCATGCAGGCTGAAATACAGTGGTAAAACCATGGCTCACTGCAGCCTCCAACTCCCAGGCTCAAGCAATTCTTCTGCCTCAGCCTCCAAAAGTAGCTGGAACTACACGTGTGCACCACTGTGCCTGGATAATTTTTTTATTTTTTGTGGAGATAGGGTTTTGCCATATTGCCCAAGTTGGAGAAAAAGATTTTAAAACTTTCCTTCATGACACTGTTTTTGGGAAAACAACAACAACAACAACAACAAACCCTCAAAAAAACGTTTAAAACTGATATAAAACCCTATCACACAGAAAAAAAAACCATATTTTGGTTCTCAAGATTTGGTTCTCTACGTTACCCAGGCTGGGTCTGGTCTTCAACTCCTGAGCTTAAGTGATCCTCCTGCCTCCACCTGAGCCACTGCGCACAGACCACTTAAGTATTCTTGTCAAAAATGTGTTTTGTTTCGTTTTTGTTTTTGTTTTTTTTTGAGATGGAGTTTTGCTCTTGTTGCCCAGGCTGGAGTGCAATGGCACAATCTCAGCTCACTGCAATCTCCACCTCCCGGGTTCAAGCAATTCTCCTGCCTCAGCCTCCCAAGCAGCTGAGATCATAGGCGTGCACCACCATGCCCAGCTAATTTTGTATTTTTAGTAGAGATGCGGTTTCTCCATGTTGGTCAGGCTGGTCTCAAACTCCCGATCTCAGGTGATCTGCCCGCCTCGGCCTCCTAAAGTGCTGGGATTACAGATGTGGGCAACCGTGCCCGGCCATCAAAAATGTTTTAATGTGAGTCTAATCAAGCCACTAGACCTAACTTCAAGTTTATAAGAAATTTAGGTCAAGAAAAAGTTAAACATGAACACACGTAAACAAAACATCCTGGTTTACCCAGGACTGAGGGGTTTCTCAGGATGTAAGATCAGTGCTCAAACTAGGAGAGTCCTAGGCAAACCAGGACAGTTGGTCACCTTAAAATCAGACAAATCCATAATGTGGAACAGACCTGGTTTCTAAAAAGTCAGTGCCTTGGGTAAAAAGAAAAAGTGAGGAGATCATTCTAGATTAAGAGAGACTAAAGAGGCCATACACGGAGGCTCATGCCTGTAATCCCAGCACTCTGGGAGGCCAAGGTGGGTGCATCACTTGAGGTCAGGAGTTTAAGACCAGCCTAGCCGACATGGTGAAACCCCATCTCTACTAAAAATACAAAAATTAGCCAGGTGTGGTGGCACACACCTGTAATCCCAGCTACTCGGGAGGCTGAGGCAGGAGAATCACTTGAACTCAGGAGGTGGAGGTTGCAGTGAGCTGAGATCGTGTCACTGCACTCCAGCCTGGGCTGTGACAGAGCAAGACCATCTCCCAAAAAAAAGAGATACTAAAGAGACACAGACAAAACCACCAAATGTAACATGTGAATTGGCCATAAAAAACATTTTGGGGACAGTTGGGGAAATTGAATATAAAGCAGTGCTACCCTGCCAGTCCACAGATGTAAATGAACAATGTCGCTAAGTCAGTACACTGTGTAATTCAGCTGCCTTTTTTTTTTTTTTTTTGAAAAAGACTTTTTTGATAAAGAATGTGGTACTCTGGCACTCTGGGAGGCCGAGGCGGGCAGATCACTTGAGGTCAGTAGTTCAAGACCAGCCTGGCTAACATGGTGAAACCCCATCTCTACTAAAAATACAAAAAAAATTAGCCAGGCATGATGGCGCATGCCTATAATCCCAGCTAAGTGGGAGGCTGAGGCACGAGAATTGCTTGAGCCCAGGAGGCAGAGGTTGTAGTGAGCCAAGATTGTGCCACTGCACTCCAGCCTGGGTGACAGAGCAAGATTCCCACTCAAAAAAAAAAAAAAAAAAAAAAAGAAAGAAAGAGAGAAAAGAAAAAAAGAAAAAGAATGTGGACCAGGTGCGGTGGCTCACGCCTGTAATCTCAGCACTCTGGGAGGCTGAGGTGGGTGGATCACCTGAGGTCAGGAGTTCAAGACCAGCCTGGCCAACATGGTGAAACCCCGTCTCTACTAAAAATACAAAAATCAGCCGGGTGTGGTAGCACACACCTGTAATCCCAGCTTCTCAGGAGGCTGAGGCGAGAGAAATGACTTGAACCCAGGAGGCGGAGAGGCGGAAGTTGCAGTGAGCCGAGATCGCGCTGCTGCACTCCAGCCTGGGTGACAGAGTGAGACTCCATGTCAAAAAGAAAAAGAAAAAGAAAAAGAATGTGGTACTATGATACACACTTTGGTATAAACTCCTTATCTTTTTGTGAAACATCAGGCAGTCTCCAGACCACACCTCAAGAAGCACTGAACTACATTAGATGACATTAGTGAAGATTAGTGAGGTACTGCTAATTTTCTTAGTTGAACTCATAATATAATGGTTATGTAGAAAAATGTCCTTATGCTTAGAAGATAGATGTATAAGGTATACATGTATCTGTATACCTTATACAGACAGATGAGGGATCTAAAGATGAAGAGTTGGCCGGGCGCAGTGGCTCATGCCTGTAATCTCAGCACTTTGGGAGGCTAAGGTGGGAGGATTGCTTGAGTCCAGCGGTTTGAGACCAGCCTTAGCAAGATGGTGAGATCTTATCACTACAAAAAAATTAAAAAATAGCCAGGCATGGTAGCAAACATGTGTAGTCCCAGCTACTTGGGAGGCTGCTATAGGAGGATCCCTTGAGCCCCGGAGTTCAAGGTGGCAGTGAGCCATGATGGCGCTACTGCACTACAGCCTGGGTAACAAAGCAAGACCCTGTCTTAAAAAAAAAAAAATTATGACTCACTAAAGACTCAGATGATTTTTAGCATTTTTAAAGCAATAAAGTACATTTTAATTAAGGTACATACACTGGTTTTTTAGATATAATGATATTGCACACTTAATAGACTATAGTATAAGCAATGTTTATATGCACTGGGAAACCATAAAATTCACGTTACTTGCTTTATTGAGATATTCACTTTGTTGTGGCAATCTGGAACCAAACCCGCAATATCTCTGAGGGCATAACTATAAACAAGTAACAAAATTATGAGGAAGTTGATTTTCCATAGCCAATCCTGTATTTATTCATTAAATATTCCTTGAAGGAGGAATATTTAAGTTAAAAACAGAAAGGTAAATAGAGTAAACCAGAAGAGGTAGGGAAAAGAATATTCCAAGCTGAGGAAACAGAATGTAAATAGGACCAAAAGGGAAGAACTTTCTCCTTTTCAGGGAAAGGAATCCAATATATCTAGAGAAATGGAGTTCTTCAGATTATGAAGTGGCTTTTGAGCTTCATCAATAATGTTGGACTTTATTTTAAAAGCAATAGGAAGTTGGCTGGGTGCAGTGGCTCATGCCTGTAATCCCAGCACTTTGGGAGGCCAAGGTGGGTGGATCATTTGAGGTCAGCGGTTCGAGACCAGCGTGGTCAACAAGATGAAACCCTGCCTCTACTGAAAATACAAAAAGAAAAAAAATGAGCCAGGCATGATGGCACATGCCTGTTATCCCAGCTACTTGGGAGGCTGAGGCACGAGAATTGCTTGAACCCAGGAGGCAGAGGTTGCAGTGAGCTGAGATTGCACCACTGCACTCCAGCCTGGGTGACAGAGTGAGACCGTGTCTCAAAATTACTAACTACATAAAATAAAATAAAAGCAACAGGAAGCCAATGACAGATTTTAAGTAATGGAGAAACATGAGATTTGCATTTTTTCTTAAGAGGGTCTTGCTATATTGTCCAGGCTGGTCTTGAACTCCTGGGTTCAAGCAATCCTCCAGCCTCAGCCTCCCCACTAGCTGGTATTTCAGGTGTGTGCCATGGTGCTAGAATGAACTGGGGCAAGAGTGAATACAAGCAGCAACAGTTGTGAAGATGACTATTGCAGCAATAACCTGGAGAGAGATGATGGAAGCCTGCAGGGATGGCGACTTTGTGAAAAATTGGATGAGGCCAATAGTACAGGAGAAGGACTCAAAAATCATTCCCAGACTCTGGCTTGGGTGACTGAGTAAACTGTTATATTCATTAAGACTGAGAATAGAGGAGGAAGAACATGTTTAAGGGAAAGATGGAAAGCATTCAACATTAGATATATTGAGTTTGAAGAATCTAGAAGATATCCAAGAGGAAGTTACCTTATAGGTAGTTGGATACAGGAATGAAAAAGAACTCTGTTTTCTGGCTTAAGTGATTGATATAGATGGTATTGCCATTTGCTGATATAGGGAATAAATGGAAAAAAATTGCTTTTTTGAAAATTTCAGTTATAAAAATAATATAACCCATCACATAAAATTTAAAAATAAGGAAAGGAAAAAATTTATGCAACTACCATAAACCAACACTTTCGGAGGCCGAGGCGGGTGGATCACCTGAGGTCAAGAGTTCGAGACCAGTCTGGCCAACATGGTGAAACCCCATCTCTACTAAAAATACAAAAATTAGCTGGGTGTGGTGGCGGGCGCCTGTAATCCCAGCTACTCAGGAGGCTGAGGCAGGGGAATCGCTTGAACCGGGAGGCGGAGGTTGCAGTGAGCTGAGATCACGCCACTGTACTCCATCCTGGGTGACAGAGTGAGGATCCATCTCAAAAAAATAAAAATAAAATAAATCTTTCTGGCTGCTCCTCCTTGGGCTAGATAATTCTTATAGATAGCAAGGGTTCAGCTGGAAGATTTCTTTGATATACAAACTAACCAATTCAGAGCTATATTCCCTCTATCTGGCATGGACACCCCAAGAGACAACATTCCAGTGTCCTAATCACCCCATGGCCAGGTACCAGACAACTAGGGAGCACCCCTATACCTTATTCAAAGTAGCCAATCCTAAACTGTTCACTCAGCCCTGCATTGCCTTTCCCAAAGAAACTCAAGTAACGGCAGTGGCCTAAACCTTCCCCTCTTCTGTCTTCTGCCTCCTGCCCACCCTGGTGTCTTTCCCATGTAGTCCTATGTGGCATAATATGTCTCCTGTCTCTAGGACCTGTAAGCATAATAGACTTTGTTTTCCTGAGCCTCTCCTGTGTCTCCTCTTGTGGCTATACCTGACCCACCATCTAAAAAAAGAATAGAAAACATTATATAGTAGCTTTAACAGCCATATTTTTCTAAGAAGGAGGCTTCTCTAGAATGTTTGATTGAGAAGAATTAAAAATACCAGTTAACCTGATATCACTTTGTGAATCAGACAACGCTTACTAAGTTACACATCCTTAGGCCTTTAGATTATCAAAACATAATCTAAATTGTTGGGCAAGTACCCAAGAACAACTCCAGAGTTGATGAAATCATGGACTAGAGAATGTTAAATACAGTCAGTTTTCAATATCCAGTTTATTATGTTATATTAGATTTTGGAGCTTTTTGCCTCCACACTACACAGCACAATTATAGGTATTCAGTCTCTCTGAAAATCTCCTTTCCCTTAGGGTCTCTCCAATAACCAATTCTTCCTCCACGGGTGAGAGTTAATTGGTGCTATTGCTCCTAGGGATAACTACATTTTCTTTTTTTTTTTTTTTTGAGATGGTGTCTCACTCTGTCACCCAGGCTGGAGTGCAGTGGCACAATTTCAGCTCACTGCAACCTCCACCTCCCAGGTTCAAGCAATTATCCTGCCTCAGCCTCCCGAGTAGCTGGGATTACAGGTGCCCACCACCAGGGAAAACTACATTTTCAAGGGGCATTCGAGATGCCTTAAAACCAAGAAAACCCAAAAGAATTAATCTCATCTGATGATCACTCAGTCACCCTGTATTCACTTCATGGCTTACCCTGCTTTTAAAAAACCTCGACTGTTTCTGGTTTTAATCCTTAACTACCTCAAGAATCCAGAAGTCTTAGAAATATCTAAAAATTGTACCATCTCTGAGCAAATGCACAGGCTCCAGTCAATGTAAAATTATTACCAGCTGCTTAAAAAAGGTCATTTGTCCACACCATAAGCAGAAACGGAGGAGACAAGACTATAAACTAGAACCAAGGCTGACAGCAACAGGAAGAAACAGTCCAGATCCAGGAGTGGGGAGTGGTCAAACCCAAGCAAACGGGCATGATTGAAAGGGAATCTGAAATCTAAGGTTAAGTCAGCCGCGGCGGGGTGTGGTGGCTCACGCCTATAATCCCAGCACTTTGAGAGGCCGAGGCGGGTGGATCACTTGAGGTCAGGAGTTTGAGACCAGCCTGGCCAACATGGTGAAACCCTGTCTCTACCAAAAATACAAAAATTAGCCGGGCATGGTGGCACGCACCTTTAATCCTAGCTACTGGGGAAGCTGAGGCACGAGAATCACTTGAACCCGGGAGGCGGAGGTTGCAGTGAGCTGAGATCACGCCACGACACTCCAGCCTGGGCAAGAGTGAGACTCTATCTCAAAAAAAAAATCTGCCTCAGACCACAGGCCTAATAGATTCTTCCTATTCACAAACCAAAGATTGGTTTCCACTGTAATGCTCCCAGGGTCTGCAATGTAGCAATATGCCAAACCTGAAAGTTTCTGAAACTTCAGCCTTAACAAATAGCCTGCAGTCTTCTAGGAGGCTGCTTATCGAGTAAAGAGGAGCACCAGCTCACAATGTGGGGTGTGAGGGAACAAATCCACAGGTACAGCTTGCTGCAGGACAAAGGGCTCGCCTAAGAGCTTCTTAGCAGGGTCTGGAGGACAGCACAGCCTGTAGAAACAGAACATAGCATCAGTTCCCAGGAATAAAAGGAAGAACCCACAGGAATACAATTGCCTAAAATAGAGGCTCTTCCACTGTGTTCCCACAGGCCCCCTGTGTTTCTCTTATACAGCATTTATCTTATTTAATATAATCGTTTTTCTTCACCATCTTCCTTACTGAATTATAATCTTTTTAAGGGTAGAAATGAAGTAAACACTGCTTAATATTCATCTCTGGGTTCCCAGTATGTGGCACAGAATAAGGGTTCAATACATATTTGGTAAATGGAACTGAAGGGCCTGTATGTTTATAAGGCCTTAAGATAGATAACCACCAAACTGTTCTAAAAAGGGTTGTACCAATTTACATCCCAACTAGCAAAGTAGAAGAGTATTTGTTTGCCTGGGTAATATTCAATACAGTCATGCATCACTTAACGATGGGGGTACATTCTGAAAATTCCATTGTTAGGCAATTTCTTCATTGTGTGAACATAATAGAGCATACTTACAAATATCTAGATGACAGAGCCTACTACACATCTAGGCTATATGCTATAGCCTATTTCTCCTCAGCTACAAATCTGTACAGCATGTTACTGTACTGAATACTGTAGACAACTGTAACACAGTGGTAAGTATTTATATATCTAAACATTAAAAAGTACTGTAAAAATATAGTAGAAAAACTGGTCAACCTGGACAGCATAGTGAGACCCCATCTCTACAAAATTCTAATTTTAATTTTTAACTGATTTTAAAATTAGTTGGGTGTGGTAGTACATGCCTGTACTTCTAGCTACTCTGGGGGCTGAGGCCAGAGAATCACTTGAAACCAGGAGTTCAATACCAACCTGGGCAGCATAGTGAGACTCTGTCGTTACCAAAAAATAAAAAATAAATAAAATAAGGTCCGGGCATGGTGGCTCATGCCTGAAATCCCAGCACTTTGGGAGGCTGAGGTGAGAGGATTGCTTGAGCTCAGAAGTTCGAGACAAGCCGGGGCCACATGACAAAACCCTGTCTCTACAAAAAACACAAAAACTAGCCGGGCATGGTGGCTCGCACCTGTAGTGCCAGTACTCAGGAGGCTGAGGCGGGAGGATGTCTTGAGCCCAGGAGATAAAGGTTGCAGTGAGCTGAGATCACACCACTATACTCTAGCCTGGGACAGGATCATCAATATCACTGTTTTGCACCTCCAAATCTTGTCCCACTAGAAGGTCTTCAGGGGCAATAACATACATGGAGCTGTCATCTCCTATGATAACAATGCCTTCTTCTGGAATACCTCCTGAAGGATCTGCCTGAGGCTGTTTTACAGTTAACTTTTAAAACATAAGTAGAAGGAGTATCTGCTAAAATAATACAAGTATAGTATAGAAAGTATATAAACCAGTAACACAGTCATTTTATTATCCAGTATTATGTACTATAGATAACTATATGTACTTAATTTTATAAGTGGTGATGCTGGTGTAAACAAACCTACTGACAGCACAGTAAGTTTGTTTACACCAGCATGACCACAAACATGTAAGTAACCCGTGTGCTGAAATGTTACAACAGCTATGCTGTCACTAGGCCATAGGAATTTTTCAGCTCCATTATAATTTTTTTTTCATTTATTATTATTATACTTTAAGTTTTAGGGTACATGTGCACAATGTGCAGGTTAGTTACATATGTATACATGTGCCATGCTGGTGCGCTGCACCCACTAACTCGTCATCTAGCATTAGGTATATCTCCCAATGCTATCCCTCCCCCCTCCCCCCAACCCACAACAGTCCCCAGAGTGTGATGTTCCCCTTCCTGTGTCCATGTGTTCTCATTGTTCAGTTCCCACCTATGAGTGAGAATATGCGGTGTTTGGTTTTTTGTTCTTGCGATAGTTTACTGAGAATGATGATAAATCATGCTGCTATAAAGACACATGCACACGTATGTTTATTGCGGCATTATTCACAATAGCAAAGACTTGGAACCAACCCAAATGTCCAACAATGATAGACTGGATTAAGAAAATGTGGCACATATACACCATGGAATACTACGCAGCCATAAAAAATGATGAGTTCATGTCCTTTGTAGGGACATGGATGAAATTGGAAATTTATTTATTTATTTTTTTTTTTGAGACGGAGTCTCACTCTATCGCCCAGGCTGGAGTGCAGTGGCACAGTCTTGTCTCACTGCAACCTCCGCCTCCTGGATTCAAGCGATTTTCCTGCCTCAATCTCCCAAATAGCTGGGATTACAGGCACACACCACCACCACACCCAGCTAATTTTTCTATTTTAGTAGAGACGGGCTTTTACCACGTTGGCCAGGCTGGTCTCAAACTCCTGACCTCAAGTGATCCGCCCGCCTCAGCCTCCCGAAGTGCTGGGATTACAGGCGTGAGCCACCGCACCCGGTCAGCTCCAGCTCCATTATAATCTTATGGCACCAACATCATATATTCAGTCCATTGTTGACTGAAATGTTATTATGCGACACAAGACTGTAGTTTAAATAGCATTATCCCATTATAATCAAATACATGACAAAAATATTCACTATCACATCTACAATGGAACATTTTCTTATGCAATATAATAAGCAAAAGGAAAAAATGAGTATTAGAAGGAGAGGGACAGAATTATTTTTACATGGTGATCATATGGTCAGCTACCACAACAATGTGAGAATCAACTAAAAAATGAATAAAACTAATAATAGAGTAAGGTAGCTGTATACCAGATTGGCAATAACTAATGAGAAAATGTCATGAAGGCTGGGTGCGGTGGCTCACACCTGTAATCCTAATACTTTGGGAGGCCAAGGCGGGTGGATCACCTGAGGTCAGGAGTTCAAGACCAGCCTGGCCAACATGGTGAAACCCTGTCTGTACTAAAAATACAAAAATTGGCTGGGTGTGGTGGTGCATACCTGTAATACCAGCTACTCAGGAGGCTGAGGCAGGAGAATTGCTTGAACCTGGGAGGTGGAGGCTGTAGTGAGCCGAGACCATGCCACTGCACTCCAGCAAGATGAGACTCCGTCTCAAAAAAAAAAAAAAAAAAGAAAAGAAAATGTCATGAAAAGATCCCATTCATAATAAAAAGCTGGCCAGGCACAATGGCTCATGCCTATAAGCCCAACACTTTGGGAGGCTGAGGTGGGAGGATAGCTTGAGCCCCAGAGTTTAAGACCAGCTAGAATAACATAGTAAGACCCTGACTCTACAAAATTTTAAAAATTAGCCTGGTGTGGTGACTCACGCCTATAGTCCCAGCTACTTAGGAGGCTGAGGTGGAAGGATTGCTTGAGCCCAGGAGGTCAAGGCTGCAGGGAACTGTGATTGCACCACTGTACTCCAGCCTGGGCAACAGAGCAAGACTCCATCCCCCCCAAAAAAAAGCATCAAATAGAATAGTGCTTATAGTATGCTTCTACTTGTTTGATAAAAAAGGAGAGCTAGTATGTACACACGTACGTGTGCACACACATGCGCTCATGCTTGTAGTGTCACAGAATATCTCTGGTAGCCCACACAAGAAACTGCTCAGAGTGGTGACATCTGAAAGACTAGGGGTCAGGAGTAAGAAACTCATTTTTACCCTAAATTCTTTTGTATTATTTGAATTTTCTCTCTCTCTCTTTTTTTTACTGTTTTAGAGATGGGGTCTTACTCTATCACCAAGGCTGGAGTGCAGTGGCACAATCATAGCTCACTGCAGCCTTGAACTACTAGACTCAAGTGATCTTCCCAACTCACCCTCCTGAGTAGCTGGGATTACAAGCATGAGCCACTGTGTCTGGTTTATTTGAATTTTTTCTACCATATGCACATACTGACTTTTTTTTTTTAATTGAAACAGGATTTCCCTCTATTGCCCAGGCTGGAGTGAAGTTGAGTGATCACAGCTCACTGCATGCAGCCTTGACCCCACCAGGCTCAAGCGATCCGCCTATCTCAGCCTCCCAAGTACCTGGGACTATAGGCACATTACTACGCCCAGCTAATTTTTGTATTTTTACTAGAGACAGGGTTTCACCATGTTGCCCAGGCTGTTCTCAAACTCCTGGGCTCAAGGAATCTGCCCACCTCAGCCTCCCAAAGTGCTGGGATTACAGGTGTGAGCCACTGCACTCAGCCAAATTCTACACTTTAAGTGGGTGAAGTACGCGGGGAAAGTGATACGTGCCCATAGTCCCAGCTACTAGGAGGTTGACACGGGAGGACTGCTTGATCCTAAGGGTTCAAGGTCAGCCTGAGCAACACAGCAAAACCTCATCTCTTTAGAAAAAAAAAAAGTTGAATTGTATGATATATGAGTTGTATCTCAATAAAGCTATTATTTTAAAAAAAATACCTTAGAGATCTCTTATTATCAGAACATAGAGAACATCTGCATTTTTTATAGCAGTGTAGTGTTTCATTGAATGGATGTGGCATAGTTGATTTAACCAGTTCCCCACTAATGGACTTTGGGAGTATTTCAACTTTTCCTGTTAAATATTGCAATGAGTAACTTTGTAGATATGTCATTTTATGTGTGTGAGAGTATCTACAGGATAAAACCTCAGGAATGGAATTACCATGTGAAAGGGTATATATACATTTGTAATTTTAATCTATATTACTAAGTTTCCATCCATAGGGATAGTACCAACTTACACAGGGTTAGTACTCAATTTACACAACTCATTTTTTAGAATTATTTTCCCATATTATTACCAATAATGCATTATCAAGCTTTTGTACTTTTGTCAATCTGAGGTATAAAAAGAAGTACCTCAGGGTACTTCTAATTTGCATTTCTATCATTATGAGAGAGACAGCGTCCTCTCATATTTTGTAAATACCTTTATAATATTGCCTTTTCATATCCTCGGTTCATTTTTCTATTGGCTGCTGGAGTACAGTGGTGCAGTCTCGGCTTACCAATTTCTAGGAGTTTCTTAGATTAAGGAAAAAAGTCTTTGTGATGTGAACTGCAAATTATTTTCCAGTTTGTATGCTGTCTCCTGTCTTTGCTTACAGTGCTTTTCATCATGCATAAATTAATGATTTTTTTTAATAGTCTTATTGAGATAATTTGCATACCATGCCGGGCACAGTGGCTCACGCCTGTAATCCCAACACTATGGGAGGCCAAGGTGGGCAGATCATCTGACGTCAGGAGTTTGAGACCAGCCTGGCCAACATGGTGAAACCCTGTCTCTACTAAAAACACAAAAATTAGCCAGGCGTGGTGGCAGGTGCCTGTAATCCCAGCTACATGGGAGGCTGAGGTAGGAGAATTGCTTGAACCAGGGAGGTGGAGGTTGCAGTGAGCCAAGATCATGCCACTGCACTCCAACCTGGGTGATGGAGTGAGATTCAGTCTCAAAAAAACAAAACAAAACAAAAAAACAATTCACACACCATACAGCTCACCCATTTATACAGTTCACTGGTTTTTAGTATATTCACAGAGTTATGCATCTATCACTACAATCAATTTCAGAACATTTCATTAGCTGAAGAAGATACCAAACACCCGTTAGCAATCAAGCCCCATTTAATCTCCAAAGCCCCACCCCCAGACCAAGGCAACAACCTATCTACTTTCTTTGTCTACAGATTTGCCTATTCTAGATAGTTCCTATAAATGGAATGATATAATATGTGGTCTTTTGTGTCTGGCTTCTGAATACCAGTCCCTTATGAATGATTTGCAAATAGTTTCTCCTATTCTGTGGCTTGTCTTTCACCTTTCTCAATGGTATTTGTAGCACAAAACATCTTTTTAAATTTTGATTTTTTTTTTTTGAGACAGGGTCTCACTCTGTCACCCAGGCTGGAGTACAGTGGCGTGATTTCAGTTTACTGCAGCCTTGACCTCCTGGATTCAAGCGATTCTCATGCCAAGTAGCTGGGATTACAGGCATGTGCCACTACGCCCAGCTAATTTTCGTGGTTTTTTGTTTTTTTTTTTTGAGATGGAGTTTCACTCTTGTTGTCCAGGCTGGAGTGCAATGGCGCAGTCTCAGCTCACTGCAACCTCCACCTCCTGGGTTCAAGCAGTTCTCCTGCCTCAGCCTCCCGAGCAGCTGGGATTACTCAGGTGATCCGCCCACCACCTCTTCCCAAAGTGCTGGGATTACAGGCCTGGGCCACTGTGCCCAGAAATATTTTCTTTTAATTTTAAAAAATTTCTTCCTATCGGGCCGGGTACGGTGGCTCACGCCTATAATCCCAGCACTTTGGGAGGCCAAGGTGGGCGGGTCACGAGGTCAAAAGTTCAAGACCAGCCTGGCCAACGTGGTGAAACCCTGTCTCTACTAAGAATACAAAAATTAGCCAGGCATGTGGCACGTGCCTGTAATTCCAGCTACTCGGGAGGCTGAGGTAGGAGAATTGCTTGAACTCGGGAGGCAGAGGTTGCAGTGAGCCATGATCACACCACTGCACTCCAGCTTGGGCGACAGAGCAAGACTCTGTCTCAGGAAAAAAAAAATTTCTTCCTATCTGTAGTTATGCTCTCTTTCTCATTTAAGACTATATTTTTGTGTTTTGCCCCTTAATATTGTTGATTAGGCTTATTTATTTAATTTTTTTCTTCCAATAACACCTTCTCGCTTTCTCATCAAATCTACAGGTTTTTTTGTTTTGTAAGTCATTAATTTATGGATTTTTAAAATCATTATTGAGTTCTTCCTTCAGTTTCCTTTGGGTTTATTGTTCTTTTTCTAGCTCATGACTTGAAAGCTCAAATCACTTCGTTTTTTATACATTGACATATAATGATTACATAATTTTTAATTCTCATTTGTTTCATTCAAATATATAATCTGTACTTTATACCTGTCTGTTGTTTCAATGCTACAAATAAATTATATTGCTTATAGTAAAAAGTGAGAGAGAAAAAGATTACAAAATATAAAGATTTCAAAAATCAAAATAGCTGACCAGGGTCAGAACTAGAGTGAAGTGAAAGGCACTTGCATTGGGTGCAAAATTTAATAGGGTGCCAAAAAACTCAGTAATCGAATGTTTTGATGCAATATTTTAGAATATCAAATTGGAAAACTGCAGCCTACAGGCTAGCCACTTGCTTTTATAAGGTTTTATTGGAACCAAAGCCAGAATTCAGGTAAGGCAGTGAGGCGGGGTTCAACAAGCACAAGGGCAGATCCCACCTTTCCCACCTTTTTAAAAAAATGTAATATTTTGTTCATCATGAATTATTTTGGATTAATTTTGATATTTGAAAATATTGGGCCAGACATGGTGGCTCATGCCTGTAATCTCAGCACTCTGGGAGGCCAAGGCAGGAGGATCACTTGAGCGCAGGAGCTCAAGACCAGCCTGGGCAACATAGTGAGACTTCGTCTCTATAAAAAAATCAAAAAAATTAGCCAGGCACTTTGGTAGGCCGATGCAGGAGGATCACCTGCACCCAGGAGTTTGAGACAAGCCTGGGCAACATAGTGAGACCTTGTCTCTACAAAAAAAATTAACAATTAGCCAGGTGTGGTAGTGTGCACCTGTAGTCTCAGCTACTTGGGAGGCTGAGGCAGGAGGATCTCATGAGCCCCAGGAGGTCAAGACTTCAGTGAGCCGTGATTGTGCCACTGTGCTCAACCTGGGTGACAGAGTGAGACTCTGTCTCAAAAGAAAAGAAAATATTGCACTAAAAATTTAGCCATTAAAAAAAGCTGTAGTGGAATAGAAACAAACAAAAAATATCTTGATTGCTGAGATTTTTAACACTTTTTTTTTTTTTTTTTTCTGAGACGGAGTCTCTCTCTGTCACCCAGGCTGGAGTGCAATGGCGCGATCTTGGCTCTTGGCTCACTGCAACCTCTGCCTCCCGGGTTCAAGCGATTCTCCTGTCTCAACCGCCCGAGTAGCTGGGATTACAGGTGCACGCCACCATGCCCAGCTAATCTTCTGTATTTTTTTAGTAGACATGGGGTTTCACTGTGTTCCCCAGGGTGGTCTTGAACTCCTGAGCTCAGGCAATCCACCCACCTCGGCCTCCCAAAGTGCTAGGATTACTGGCGTGAGCCACCGCACCCGGCTGACACATTCTTAAATTTTGCACCCAAACTAAGTACCTGACTTGCCTCATCCCTGACCCAGCCCTGTAATTGAGTCTTAAAGGTGGTATTTTTTTTGTTTCAGTTTCTTTACACTTCTAATGACTTGAAAGCTCAAATCACTTTCCAATTGTGTGGACAATAAGCATGAATGGCTTTGATAATCAGAACAAAAAATCTTAAACAGAAGTCAAGACTTACTCAATGACATTCCTAGTGGATTCACCATGGAGCTTGCAGGAAACAAAAACTAGCGTGTGGATGGCCCTGAAGTTTCGAATGGCTTGAATCACCTTGTAATCTGAAGGAAGAAACACCTTGCTATTAGTATAATTAACTACCATGGTCTCTGTTATCACAAACTTCCAACTGACCAGAACTCAGGATTGATTAGAAATAGAGGGGAAACAGGTTCAGAGCCAGCCCACTGGGAGCACCCGTAGCATGGTGTGGAAAAGAAGAACCAAAGTTGATGGACAATACTGGGAACATCAAAATAGCTGTTCATCCTTACGCAGTCCGGCACGGGCTGGGTTCACCACAGCAACAATTGACTGTCCATCTTCCTTTGACTTTAGCAGCCCTGGCAAAATCTTCTCTGCTTGACCAGTATGAAATTCAGAGTTGGTGATGCCTATGGAAGACAGGCCCACAGGACATAACTCAAGCCCAGCAGTAGGGGAAAGCTTCAGCTTCACAGAAATGCACAGGAGCCAAGGGCTCTGCCATCTCCCCTTTGGATCTAGCATCACTCCAAGTAACAAGGAAAGAAGTGCTTTTGGACAGACCCACTTCATTTTTTCCAAAGTACTTTCCCTTGGAATATCTCAGTAAGCCTTTCAGCTTGAGCAACTAGTGTTTACACTTTTTTTTTTTCTTTTGCGACAGAGTCTCACTCTGTCACCCAGACCAGAATGCAGTGGTGCGATCTCGGCACACTGCAACCTCCACCTCCCGGGTTCAAGCAATTCTCTGCCTCAGCCTCCCGAGTAGCTTGGATTACAGGCACCTGCCACCACGACCGGCTAATTTTGTATTTTTAGTAGAGGTGGGGTTTTACCATCTTGGCCAGGCTGGTCTTGAACTCCTGACCTCATGATCCACCCGCCTCAGCCTCCCAAAGTGCTGGAATTACAGGCATGAGCCACCATGCCCGGCTATTTTACAACTTCACAACTCACATAGCATGCAAGGACCTATACCAAGATGAGAACCTTGACTTTTGCTCAAGTGCTCTTCCTGCTATATCAGACATTTTCACCAAATGCCTCAGGAGCTTTCTGTAGGTGAAGTAGTGAGGGCAAGATGATCTATTTTCTATATTGCAGTTTGACAGAAGACTGTGTTTGAAGAAAAGGTTTTGTTGCTGAAAATATAGGTTTGACACCTATTGTATTATGCTATAAGGCCTCGTGAGTCTAATGCCAAGGAGATTCTTCTTCTATTCTGTCCAAAGTTTTGCAACTTTGTTTCCTATCAGCTAGACATGTATCTTCCCTTAGGTTCCTCTTCTGGATAGGAAAAAAGTTAGATATTGGTACCTATTCCAGAAAACCATGAGGATCTATTTCAGAAAACCATTCTGACCCCTCCAGAATTCCCTCCCTTCCTCCCTGTGGGTCAGGGATACGGTAGTTGCCTTTTCCCACACAACTCTTTCCATAGCACAGAAACAACTGCATCCCTTAATTTCTACACAGACTGTAAGCTGTGTACCATTGAAGGCTGCAGTCCATCTTGCATCCTCCACTGCCTGCTCCACCAATTCAATCCCAAGGACCCGAGATGTATGCTGAGCCAGAGAGAGGCCAATCACACCTGAAGAAGTAAACGAGAAGAAGAAGAAGGCATTTTAGGGTTTGGGTGTGGTAGTTTGTTTGTTTTTTGTTTTGTTTAGTTTAGTTTGTTTGTTTGTTTTAAACAGGGTCTCACTCTGTAGCCTAGGCTGGAGTGCAATGGCACAATCACAGTTCACTCCAGCCTCGACCTCCCGGGCTAAAGCAATCCTCCTCTCTCAGCCCCCTGAGTAGCTAAGACTACAGGTTCACGCCACTATGCCCAGCTAATTTTTAAATTTTTTGTAGAGACAGGGTCTCACTATGTTGCCCAGGCTAGTCTCCAACTCCTGGGCTCAACCAATCCTCCTGCCTTGCTTCACAAAGTGTTGGGATAACAGGCATGAGCAACCACACTTGGCTGCAGTTGTGGGGTTTTAGACCGACAAGGTTATACCTGCACCACTACCACTACCTCTCCCCAACCACCTCCGCAAGCTACAAGGGCCTTGGATGCTGAGCAGCATGCAGATTCTGCCCTGGGCTTCCACTTGCCAGTTCCACAGCAGATGTCAAGAAGGATGGTGTCAGAGTTCACTCCAGTCAGCTCCCCCACAGTCCGATACAGCATCTCTGCACCAGCTGTGTTAATCTGGAAAAAGGCATCTGGAGAGATGCGGATCTTCAAGCTCAGAAGTTCTTCAAAGATGTAGGGTTCCCCAAACAGAAGCTGATAGGGAGACTGCTGATGGCTGCAACGGGTCATGGTACTGGAAAGGAATAAAAGAAGAAAGCATCTTGAGCTGTGAGCGGTGGCTCACGCCTGTAATCCCAGCACTTTGGGAGGCCGAGGCGGGCAGATCACCTAAGGTCAGGAGTTAGAGACCAGCCTGGCCAACATGGTGAAATCTCGTCTCTACTGAAAATACAAAAATTAGCCAGGTGTGGTGGCACATGCCTGTAATCCAAGCTACTCAGGAGGCTGAGGTAGGAGAGTCACTTGAACTCGGGAGGCAGAGGTTGCAGTGAGCCAAGATTGTGCTACTGCCCTCCAGCCTGGGTAACAGAGCGAGACTCGGTCTCAAAGAAAAAAAGAAAGCAAAAAAAAAAAAGCATCTTGAAATGGCAGACCATCACATCCCTAGTGGTTGGGTAGACAGGGAGGCCCCAGCATCTCAGCTAGGAGACACAGTCCTTGCCGTGGCCCTGAGAGCTCTGCAAGGGTTTCCCCCTCAGGGGATGAAAGTCCATGTGGACACTCTCACATCTACATTCTAGCCTGTGTTCCAAGACCCAGCTGGTGTACAAGGACCAGAACCATTTAGCCAATATCCTCCACCATCAATCAGCAACCCTGCATCAGCAATCCATAAACCAAGAGTCTGGCAAGCCATCAGCCTATTTGGCTGTCCCAGGTTTACCTTTCCTGGAAGTAAAGTGAGGTCAAGCCACAGGCTGCTCCAGGACCTCTGATGAAAAATTCCTTTACAATCTCCTTCTGAACATGGAGCTCCTCCTGCCCAGACCACAAAATTAGCAGTTAAGCAAAGACTCATCTCTGACAAATTTTCTCTCTAAGCTCTATAGTAATCAGCCCTGCAGTAGTCAGACGCGAAGACATTTCACAAATCTTATTATAAATAACACTTAACATAAAGCAGGCCAGACATGATAGTTCATGCCTATAATCCCAGCACTTTGAGAGGCTGAGGTAGGAGGACTGCTTGAGCCCAGGAGTGTAAGACAAGCCTAGGCAACATAGCAAGATCCTGTCTCTACAAGAAATCAAAAAGTCCGGGAGCGGCGGTTCATACCTGTAATCCCAGCACTTTGGAAGGCCAAGGCAGGCAGATCAGTTGAGGTCAGAAGTTCCAGACCAGCCTGGCCAACATGGTGAAACCCCATCTCTACTAAAAATACAAAAATTAGCCGGGCGTGCTGGCACGTGCCTGTAATCCCAGCTACTTGGGAGGCTGAGTCAGAAGAATTGCTTGAACCCGGGAGGCAGAGGTTGCAGTGAACTGAGATCACGCCATTGCACTCCAGCCTGGGTGAAGAAGCGAGACTCTGTCTCAAAAAAAAAAAAAAAAAATCAAAAAAATTAGCCAGGTGTGGTGACATATGCCTGTAGTCCCAGTTACTTGAGAGGCTGAGGTGGGAAGATTGCTTGAGCCCAGCAGTTTGAGGCTACAGTGAGCTTTGATTGCACCACTGCACTCCAATCTGGGCAACAGAGCGAGACACTGTCTCAAAATATAAAAAATAAAATTCGTACATAACTACAGAAAGCCTAGGTATTAGCTTGATACCAGGATATATTGCAATAAACCATGTAGGAACAATAGGGTTAAAAACATCAGGCATCAAAGGACCTGGGTTCAAATCCTAGCTTTGCTATTTACTGATGCTTTAACCTTGGGTATTTCTATGCCTCCATTTCCTCAGGTGTAAAATGAGGGTGACAATATCTTTCCTCCTGCCTACTTTACAAGTTTGTTGAGATGATCACATAAGTATACGAATGTTTTAACACAGGTATGTTTGAAAGCACCAAGTGCATGACAAATGTAAAGTACTATTTGGGTTATGAAATTCTGACACTGCAGTCTCTATTGAATTGGCATTTGGATTTGGAAGAGCAACTACTACCATGGGCAAAGTTCTTGTGAAATTACTTGGGAGTTCTCACATGATAATTAACTTGGCAGCCTAGCCACAGTCTCTGTGGTTTGATTATGCGAGCAGTATGGTTAAATAGTATCCTTGCCATCTTCTCCTCATCCCTAACCCCTCTCCCCAATCGACACAAATATTCTGTGGATGTACTGTTTCTGCTATATGCCCTGAAACTTCCAAAAAACCAATTACAGTTATAGTTAGTAGTAGTAAAAGTTAAGGTTGCTTAACATCTTGTGAGGCTCACCTGACTTAATTTCTGGGGATGGAAAGTGATGATAGCCATTGTGTGCCCTTGGCTATTGGTGCGGACTGTGAGCTCACGCCAGTATCCACCTTCATGAAATACAAGGCAGGGCTCCAATGGAGACTGTCGAAGGAATACTTCATAGTACTAGGAAGAGAACCGAATTATTACACAAGCAAAACTAGCAAGTTTCACAGCTGTTTACTCATGCTAGGTGATTGTTTGTGGTTACATTGTGTCCCCCAAAAATTCCTATGTTGAAGCCTTAACCACCAGTACTCAAAATGTGTCTATATTTTGAGACAGGGCCTTTAAAGAGGTGATTTACTTAAAATGAGGCAGTTAAGGCAGGCCTTAATCCAATCTCACTGATGTCCTTTTTTTATTTTTTATTTTTCAGACGGAGTCTCACTCTGTCACCTAGGCTGGAGTGCAGTGGCACGATCTCGGCTCACTGCAACCTCCGCCACCCGGGTTCAAGCAATTCTCCTGCCTCAGCCTCCTGAGTAGCTGGGATCACAGATGCCCACCACCAAGCCTGGCTAATTTTTGTATTTTTAGTAGACACGAGGTTTCACCATGTTGGCCAGGCTGGTCACGAACTCCTGACTTCAGGTGATCCTCCTGCCTCGGCCTCCTAAAGTGCTGGGATTACAGCCGTGAGCCACCGCACCATGCCTGCTGTCCTTATAAGAGAAAATGTGGACACACAGAGACACCAAGGTTGGGTGCACAAAGAAAAAGACCATGTGTGGACACAGCAAGAAGGTGTCTATGCAAGCCGAGGAGGGAGGTCTCAGCAGAAACCAAATCAGTGGAGACTCTGATCTTAGACTTGCTAGCTTCCAGACAAGGAGGAAATAAACTTCTGTTAAGCCACTCAGTCTGCCGTATTTTGTAATGGCAGCCCTTGCAGACAAATACAGTGATATAAGAAACATGATTGACTGGGCACAGTGGCTCAAACCTGTAATCCTAGCACTTTGGGAGGCCAACGTGGGAGGATTGCTTCTGTCCAGGAGTTCAAGACCACCTGGGCAACATGGCCTGTCTACAAAAAATAAAAAAATTAGGCCGGGTGCAGTGGCTCAAGCCTATATTCCCAGCACTTTGGGAGGCCAAGGCGGGTGGATCACTTTGAGGTCAGGAGTTCGAGACCAGCTGGGCCAACATGGCAACCCCGTCTCTACTAAAAATACAAAATTTAGCCGGGCATCAGGGCAGGCACCTGTAATCTCAGCTACTTGGGAGGCTGAGGCAGGAGAATTGCTTGAACCCAGGAGGCGGGTTGCAGTGAGCCAAGATCGCACCACTGCACTCCAGCCTGGGCAACAGAGTGAGACTCCATCTCAAAAAAACAGCAACAACAACAACAAAATTAGCCAGGCATGGTGACACACGCCTGTAGCCCCAGCTACTCGAGAAGGTGGGGTGGGAGGATCGCCTGAGCCCAGGTGGTCAAGGCTGCAGTGAGCCGAGATCTTACCACTGCACTCCAACCTGGGCAACCTGTGTCTCGGAAAAAAAAAAAAGAATCATGATCCCTGCCCTGTAACTTTACAGAGGATGCTATCAATTATATCTTGAACTGTAAGCTCCATGGAGCTAGAGTTGTTTCCTTAGTCTGACATATGTGTTCAATAAATATTATTGAAAAATTGTATGAATGACTGAACAGGAAAGGTATTCTTATTTAGAACTTCAGTTTATTTATGGAAAATAATCTTCCCTTTCTGTGAATTCCTAATGTATTACTAAGCTGCTATGATTCCACTCTTACTTTTAATGTCCTGATATAAGCACATCATTTCTATATTTTTTCATATAACCTGGTACCAATTATATTATGGCTTAGTCAGATCCTCCATTTCCTCCTGGTATATACAAGTCAAATGCAATCCTGATTTAGTTGTTGTGATCTCAAAAATCCTTAAAGCCAATTGCTGCCATAACAGGAAACACCATCTGATTTACTAGGTCCTTTTGTTCTCATAATGCATGTGTTCTGGGTCCACTGGGTTCTCAAACAAACCACAAATTATGTAGTAAAGGGGGGAATTATACAAAAAAACAGTGCTACCTGAGAGGTAAGATCAATTAAGGTTGTACTTGATCACTTTTGCTATAATTTCATATAAGATGTCCTTGATTTTTACTCAACATAGTTTTCAAATTTTAAGGTTGGTGATTTAAAGAAAGCCTAGTTCCACTGGGCGTGATGCCTCCCGCCTGTAATTCCAGCACTTTGAGAGGCCGAGGTGGGCAGATCATTTGAGGTCAGGGGTTCAAGACCAGCCTGACCAACATGGCAAAACCCCGTCTCTACTAAAAATACAAAATTTTGCCAGACATGGTGGCGGGCACCTGTAATCCCAGCTACTGGGGAGGCTGAGGCAGAAGAATCGCTTGAACCTGGAGGTTGTAGTGAGCTGAGATTGTGCCACTGCATTCCAGCCTAGGCGAGAGTGAGACTCCATCAAAAGAGAAAGAAAAGAAAGAAAGAAAGAAGAAGAAAGGGAGGGAGGGAAAGAAAGAGAGACAGAAAGAGAGAGAAGGACAGAAGGGAGGGAGGAAGGGAGGGAGGAAGGAAGGAAGGAAAGAAAGAAAAAAAGAGAGGAAGGAAGAAAGAAATTCTGACTAGTTCAACTGTTGTTTACTGGCTGGTTAGAAAGAAATGCTTTTTGGAAGCAAGATTCAAATATCATATAAAGCCTGGTGCAGTGTCTCTCGCCTATAATCCCAGTATTCTGGGAGGCCAAGGCAGGTGGGTGGATCACCTGAGGTCAGGAGTTTGAGACCAGCCCGGGCAACATGGTAAAACTCCATCTCTACTAAAAGTACAAAAATTAGCCAGGCGTGGTGGCACACACCTGTAATCTCAGCTACTTAGGAGGCTGAGCAGGAGAATCGCTGGAACCCAGGAGGCAGAAGTTGCAGTGAGCCGAGATCACACCACAGCACTCCAGCCTGGGTGACAGAGCAAAACTCCGTCTCAAAAAAAAAAAAAAAAAGTCATATAGGTTCTGGAAGGATGGTAATTGAAAAACTGAGCTTGACCTAAAAGATAATGGGTAAATATGAAATGCAGCTTCTCCACTGTATGACCTAGGGTCTTGGTTTCTTCACTGTAAGATGGAAACTGAAACTCCTATTCTTATACGGGAATGCTTAAGTAAGTATTAAGATTAAAGGGAACTTCTGGTTAAAATAACAGAATATTCCACCTAAAATAACAGAATATTCCACCTAAAAATCCTACTAAGTGAAAATCCTACTAAAATGAAACAAAGGAATTAAAAAGGCATAAGCTTATTTAGGTTCATTGTTTCCAACAATTCTCCCTTCTCTCTCCTGCACCATCATTGCCTTCGCTCAGTACTGGATCATTCCCATCAATATACTATCAGATTGCTTTTACTCTCCCATTTTAAGCAGAATAAAAAAGGAATCTTCTTGACCCTATATTCCCCAACTCTGCTCCTCTTTGTCGTAAAACTAATCACAAGAACTGAACCTATTCACTGCCTCCCATTCTTCTCCTTCTACTCACCCACCTGAATCAAGTCACCACTACTCCGCGAAAACAGTACACATTAAGGTCACCCCCGACCTCCTTGTTATGAAGTCCAATGGTCCACTCTAAGTCCTCACTTCCTTGACCTATCGGCAAGCATTGGGCACAGGTGATAAGCCACTCCTTCTCTGTTTACTTTCTTCCTCTGGCTCCCAGGGAAACCTTACTCCAGTTTCTTTCTTTTTTTTTTTTTTTGAGATGGAGTCTCACTCTGTCGCCAGGTTGGAGTGCAGTGGCGTGATCTCGGTTCACTGCAACCTCCGCCTCCCGGGTTCAAGCGATTCTCCTGCCTCAGCCTTCTGAGTAGCTGGGACTACAGGCGCATGCCAACAAGCCCGGCTAATTTTTGCATTTTTTTTTTTTTTTAGTAGAGACAGGGTTTAACCATATTGGTCAGGCTGGTCTTGATCTCCTGACCTTGTGATCCGCCCACCTTGGCCTCCCAAAGTGCTGGGATTACAGGCGTGAGCCACGGACTCCTGTTTCTTACAACCTCACTGACCGTTCCTTCAGTCTCCTTTACTGGTTCTTCCTCTTCTTCCAAACCTCTTAAAATGAGAGTGCCCCAGGGATTGGTCCCTGTTCCTCTTCACTTTTCTATCTACTCTCACTCCCTTGGTGATCTCTTGCCAGCCTCATAATTTTAAATGACATCTACATGCTAACAACTCCTGGATTTCTCTCTCTTGAACCCCAGTCGAATATATCCAACTACTTAACATACCCATTCAGATGTTCAATAGGCACCTCAAATACAACATGACCGAAACTGAACTACTCATCTCCTCCAGCCCAAATCTGCTCTACCAGTCTTTCCAGTCTCAGTTGACAGTAACTTCATCCTTCCACTTGCTCTACACAAAACACCTGGGGCTTTTTTTTTATATTAAGGTATAATTGACATATAAAATTTGCACCTGTTTTTATGTATACATTTTGATGAGCCTGGACATATACATATACTTGGGATACCAACCCCCACCAGCCAAGAGTACTAAACACATTCATTACCTCCAAAAAATGTCCTTGTTAGAGCCATTTTTTACTTCTTGCTCTTTTTTTTTTTTTTTTTTTGAGACGGAGTGTCGCTCTTGCCACCCAGGCTGGAGTGCAGTGGCGCGGTTTAGGCTCACAGCAACCTCCGCCTCCTGGATTCAAGCGATTCCCCTGCCTCAGCCTCCCCAGTAGCTGGGATTACAGGTGCCCACCACCACATCTGGCTAATTTTTTTATTTTTAGTAGAGATGGGGTTTCACTATGTTGGCCAGGCTAGTCTCCAACTCCTGACCTCAGGTGATCTGCCCACCTCAGCCTCCCAAAGTGCTGGAATTACAGGCGTGAGCCACTGCGCCCAGCCACTTCTCTCTGTCTCTTATACCTCTCACTCAATCCATCAGGAAATCCTGTTGTTCTACCCTCAATGTATATCCATCTCCACTGTTACCACTGATCGATCTACATCATCTCTCACCTGGATTACTGCTGCACAGCTTCTCTCAATTTGTCTCCCTGCTTCTATCCAACCACGCCCCCACCAATAATCCATTCTCAACACAACAGCCAGATTGATCATTAAATCATATCATGACATTCCTCCCTCACCCCATCAAAATCTCTGATGGTTCCCCATTTCATTCAGAATGATGTGGTTTGGCTCTATGTCCCCACCCAAATCTTATCTCAAATTGTAATCCCCACATGTTGGGGGAGTGGCCTGGTGGGAGGTGATTGAGTTATGGGGTGGACCTCCCCTTGCTGTTCTGGTGATGGAGTTCTCACAGGATATGGTTGTTTGTTAAGTGTGTGGCACATTCCCCTTCTTCTCTCTCTCTCCTGCTTCACCATAGTAAAATGTGCTTGCTTCACCCTCCACCATGATAGTGTGTCCTGAGGCTTCCCAGGCATGTGGAACTGTGAGTCAATTAAACCTCTTTTCTTCATAAATTACCCAGTCTCAGGAAGTTCTTTATAGCAATGTGAGAACAGACTAATACACAGAATAAAAGCCAAAGTCACTACCATTAACTCTCACCTCATCTCCTACTATTCTTCCTCTCATTTGCCTGGGTCTACTGTCAATTCCTCCAAAAAGCCAGCCACACTCTCATCTTGAGGGCTTTGCAATAGCTCTTTCTTTTGCCTAAAATGTTTTTCCCTCAGACCTTTGCATGGCTAACACCCTCACTTCCTTTAAGTCCTTATTCCAGGGTTTCTCAACTTCAGCACTACTGACATTTGGGGGCAGAAAATGCTTTATTGTAGGGAGCTGATCCATGCACTGTAGGATCTTTCATTTCATTTCATTCATTTCTGCTCAGAAAGAACAGAGCAAGATTCTTTCTCATAAATAAATAATAATTAAAATTAAATTAAATTAAATTAAATTACAACCCATACTTCCTCCAGCCCCCACAACTTTTTATCCTCCTTACTCTATTTTTTCCCATGGCACTTATCACCTTTCAACATATCATATGATTTACTTATTTTTTAAAAAATCTGTCTCCCCTACAACTAAAATTTAAATTACACAAGGGAACTTATTTTCTTCATTACTGTATCCTAAGCATCTAGAATAGTGCCTTGAACTTATAGGGGTGCAAAAGTACTTGTTGAATAAATAAATGAAAGAACAAAGATAATGGGAGAGAAGACAACAGAAAAGCAAACTCAGTAAAATCTCAGAAGATGGACAGCAGAGTGAAGTGACAAGTGACTTAGCAAGGTGAAGGAAGCCACATCTGGAGTGACCACAGAGGGGGACCTGATAAGTCAAAAGGCTTATCTGCTCTACACAATCCTGGTAAGGCTCACACCTAAAGGTGCAAAATACTGCAGGAAGCTGAGATGGGGTAAGATGCATGACTAAACTCAGGGTTTGGCTAAAAAGTCTAGATGCAAAACTGGCAAATGTTGGCCAGGTGCGGTGGCTCACACTTGTAATCCCATCACTTTGGGAGGCTGAGGCGGGTAGATCATTTGAGGTCAGGAGTTTGAGACCAGCCTGGCCAACATGGTGAAACCCTGTCCCTACTAAAAATACAAAAGTTAGCTAGGCACAGTGGCACGTGCCTATAGTCCCAGCTACTTGGGAGGCTAAGGCATGAGAACTGCTTGAACCCAGGATGTGGAGGTTGCAGTGAGCTAAGATCACACCACTACACTCCATCCAGCCTGGGCGACAGAGTGAGACTTTGTCTCAAACAAACAAACAAAAACTGGCAAATGTCTTCATCCTACCAAAAACTTCCATTTTCCTCTACCAGGAGACTGAAGATGTTTTTCTCAGGAGAAACTGAACCCATCAAAGTTCAGAACTTGGAGATACCGGACACATTGATGGTGGCAGAGAGATGGAAGCAGGAAAAGTCTATATAGATCTGCATTCTTTTTTTTTTTTTTTTCAGATGGAGTCTCGCTCTTTTGCCCAGGCTGGAGTGCAGTGGCGCGAACTCGGCTCATTGCAACCTCCGCCTCCCGGGTTCAAGCGATTCTGCCTCAGCCTCCTGAGAATCTGGGACTATAGGTGCCTGCCACTGTGCCTGGCTAATTTTTGTAGTTTTAGTAGAGATAGGGTTTCACCATGTTGGTCAGGCTAGTCTCAAACTCCTGACCTTGTGATCCGCCCGCCTTGGGCTCCCAAAGTGCTGGGATTACAGGCGTGAGCCACCACACCAAGCATAAGTCTGCATTCTTAATGGTGTGAGATCTGGGCCCCTTTCTATACCTCATTCCAGAAGGCCAGCAGCCAGGCAGGAGATTTGGATATAATTTTTTGTAGGAACTGAATAACCTCAGAGAAAATAACTCAAGAGACAGAGACATGGAAGACTTGTCCGCAATCACCAGCAGTAAATCCAAGAATCAGTAAACCCACTCAAGATGAACTATTAACTGGTCAAAGCCTCACTATTTTTTTTTTTTTTTGACACAGGGTCTTGCTCTATCACCCAGTTTGGAGTGCAGTGGCATCATCTCAGCTCACTGCAGCCTCGAACTGCTGGGTTCAAGCAATCCCCCTGTCTCAGCCCTGCAAGGAGCTGGGACTACAGGTGAGTGCCACCACCCCCATCTAAATTTTTTTGTATTTTTAGTAAAGACAGGGTTTTGCCATGTTGTCCAGGCTGGTCTTGAACTCTTAAACTCAAGTGATCCACCCACCTCACACTCCCAAACTGCTAGGATTACAGGCATGAGCCACCACACCGGTCCTAAGGCCTCACTCTTAAATATGAACAGCCAGCCAAGTATTACCAGCTATTTGGTTAACACCTCCATTATAAAAGACAATGCCCAAAACAAATACACAGGAAAAAAATCCAGAAGAAAGCAGACACTTCAAACAGGAAAAAAAGCAAATAGAGGCTGGGCATGGTGGCTCACGCCTGTAATGCTAACACTTTGGGAGACAAAGGTCGACAGATCACCTGAGGTCAACAGTTCGAGACCAGTCTGGCCAACATGGCAAAACCCCATCTCTATTAAAAACACAAAAATTAGCTGGGCGTGGTGGCATGTGCCTGTAATCTCAGCTACTCGGGAAGCTGAGGCAGGAGAATTGCTTGAACTCGGGAGGCGGAGGTTGCAGTGAGCCAAGATTGCACCATTGCACTGTAGCCTGGGCAACAGGAGCAAAACTCTGTCGTAGGAAAAAAAAAAAAAAAAGCAAATAGAAAGATAAGTTAATGTTACATTACTAAAAAAGAACAGAATGCTACATGAAAGGAGCAATTAGAGAACAAGAAAAACCTTTTGAAAATTAAAGACACAATGATAGAGACAAATTCAATAAAGCTGTTGGTATGTAGGTCAATAAAATTTCACAAAAAGAACAAAAAGGCAAAGAGATGAAAAACAGGAGAGAGAAATGAACGGAAGATAACAGAAGCAATCCATAAGGTCCCCAAATCTAATAGGAAGGATAGAGAGCACATAGAAAATGAGGGAGAGGGGGCCGGGGGTGCCTATAATCCCAGCACTTTGGGAGGCCAAGATGGGTAGATCATTTGAGGTCAGGAGTTCTAGACCACTCATGCCAACCTGGTGAAACCCCATCTCTGCTAAAAATACAAAAATTAGCCAAGCGTGGTGGCAGGTGCCTGTAATCTGAGCTACTCGGGAGGCTGAGGCAGGAGAATCACTTCAACACAGGAGGCAGAGGTTGCAGTGAGCTGAGATCACGCCATTGCACTCCAGCCTGGGCATCAGAGTGAGACCCCTCTCAAAAAAAAAATTCAGGAAGAGGGGCTGGGTGCGGTGGCTCACACCTGTAATCCCAGCACTTCGGGAGGCTGAGGTGGGCGGATCACGAGGTCAGGAGATCGAGACCATCCTGGCTAACACAGTGAAACCCCGTCTCTACTAAAAATACAAAAAATTAGCTAGGCGTGGTGGCATGCGCCTGTAATTCCAGCTATTCAGGAAGCTGAGGCAGGAGAATTGCTTGAACCCGGGAGGCAGAGCCAAGTTCACGCCACTGCACTCCAGCCTGGGCAACAGAGCGAGACTCCATCTCAAAAAAAAAAATAAATAAATAAAATAAAATATAAAAAAAATTAGCTGGGCGTGGTGGCTGGTGCCTGTAATCCCAGCTACTCGAGAGGCTGAGGCAGGAGAATCACTTGAACCTGGGAGGTGGAGGTTGCAGTGAGCCAAGATCGCACCATTACACTCCAGCCTGGGCAAAAAGACTGAAACTCCGTCTCAAAAAAAAAAAAAAGACTAGAGACCAGCAAAAGAAGCCCCAGGATAACAGCCATGCAGAAGACAGGCTGGGCCTAGGATGGCAGACTCCAGGAAAAAGGTCTTCAGGGAAAAACTTCAACTGAAGCTTTTGAGATATGGAAAATATTGATGAATATCTGACAGATCTTATAAAGCATTTGGGAAGAAATTGGCGGCCAGGCACGGTGGCTCACACCTGTAATCCCAACACTTTGGGAGGCCAAGGTGGACGAATCACCTGAGGTCAGGAGTTCAAGACCAACCTGGCCAACATGGTGAAACCCCATCTCTACTAAAATTACAAAAATTAGCTGGGAGTGGTGGCGGGCCCCTATAATCCCAGCTACTTGGGAGGCTGAGGCAGGAGAATTGCTTGAACCCAGGAGGTGGAGATTGCAGTGAGCCAAGATTGCGCCATTGTAATCCAGCCTGGGCGACAAGAGCAAAACTCCAAGTCAAAAAAAAAAAAAAGAAAAGAAAAGAAATTAGCAATTGGTTTACAGAAAATGAAGGAGGCTGGGTGCGGTGGCTCACACCTGTAATCCCAGCACTTTGGGAGGGCGAGGCGGGTGGATCACCTGAGGTCAGAAGTTCGAGACCAGCCTGGCTAACATGGTGAAACCTTGTCTCTACTAAAAATACAAAAATGGGCCAGGCGTGGTGGCGTGTGCCTGTAATCCCAGCTACCCAGGAGGCTGAGGCAGGAGAATTGCTGGAACCTGGTGGGTGGAGGCTGCAGTGATCCAAGATCTCGCCACTGCACTACAGCCCGGGCGACAGAGCGAGACTCCATATACAAAAAAAGAAAGAAAGAAAGAAAGAGAAGAAAGAAAACAAAGCAAATGGAAAAATGAGGTAATTATTCATGCCAATAAAAACAAAAAGATGCAAAATACATTATACTATTAATATGTAGGACTATGCAACTATAAAAAAGTCAAGAATATTATTCTGTGAAAAAAAATCAAGATGCAGAACAATGTCTACAGTAGGCTGCCTTTTAACTATGAAAGCGGGGAAGACACAAATATCTATTAACATTTCCTTTTTTTTTTTTTTTTGAGACAGAGTTTCACTCTTGTTGCCCAGGCTGGAGTACAATGGCATGATCTTGGCTCACCGCAACCTCCGCCTCCTGGGTTCAAGGGATTCTCCTGCCTCAACCTCCCAAGTAGCTGGGATTACAGGCATGCACCACCACATCCAGCTAATTTTGTATTTTTAGTAGAGACAGGGTTTCTCCATGTTGGTCAGGCTGGTCTTGAACTCCTGACCTCAGGTGATCTGCCCGCCTCGGCCTCCCAAAGTGCTGAGATTACAGGCCTGAGCCACCGTGCCTGGCCTACATTTTTTTTTTTTTTTTGAGACATGGTCTCGCTCTGTCACCCAGGATGGAGTGCAATGGTGCGATCTCAGTTCACTGCAACCTCTGCCTCCCAGGTTCTAGCGATTCTCATACCTCAGCCTCCTGAGTAGCCAGGACTATAGGCGTGCGCCACTACGCTCGGCTAATTTTTGTACTTTTAGTAGAGATGGGGTTTAGCCATGTTGGCCAGGCTGGTCTCGAACTCCTGACCTCAAGTGATCCACCCGCCTTAACCTCCCAAAGTGCTGGGATTACAGGCATGAGCCACCATGCCTGGCCTACATTTTCTGAAATCAGCAAAAATAAAAAAAAAATTTTACCCATGGCAGGGAGGGAACTGGGTAGAGGGGTCAGAGGTGAAAGCTAGACCTCCTTGAATATACCTTTATTTTGTAGACTTGATTTTGGAACCTAGTAAATATTTTTTTAAAGTATAAAACAAAATTTAAATTTTAAAAAATCTGTAAAATTTGAAAGCAAAATGGAAAAAAAAAGAACCTGTGTATCAAGTATCCAGTTAGTGGCTTAACTACAAAGAGTGGAATTATTTCAAGGGACACAGTAATTTGACATAAAGAACTAGAAAAAGACCAGGCGCAGTGGCTCACACCTGTAATCCCAGCACTTTGGGAGGCCGAGGTGGGTGGATCACTTGAGGTCAGGAGTTCAAGACCAGACTGGCCAACATGGTGAAAACCCATCTCTACTAAAAATTCAAAAAGTAGCTGGGTGTGGTGGCATGGGCCTGTAGTCCCAGCTACTTGGGAGGCTGAGGCATGAGAATTGCTCAAACCCAGGAGATGGAGGTTGCAGTGAGCCGAGATCATGCCTCTGCACTCCAGCCTGGGCGACAGAATGAGACTGTCTCAAAAAATAAAAAATAAAAAATAAGTGTCTCAGAGGTCAGGCACGGTAGCTCATGCCTATAATCCCAGCATACTCTGGGATACAGAAGGTGGCAGAATTGCTTGAGGCCAGGAATTCGAGACCAGCCTGCACAACATGGCAAGACCTCATCCAAGAAAGAAAGAAAAAAAAGAAAGAAAAAAATGTATCAGAGGCCAAGCTCATGATGTACTATCTTATCACCACTTCACCTCATATTCCTCAATTCTGTTCTGCTGAAAACACTAGCCTTCCAAATACTTCAGACACCTGACACTTGCTATAGTACCCTCATCAGCACTTCTTCCTAATACATCCCTACTATGAAAAAGTCCTTAGATGCCTGATATTTACAATAATGGACACAGTTCTCTCTTCCCCTCTCCACTCTTTCTGAAATGAAAACCTAGCAATGTTTTCTCCATAGTTAGAAGGTATGCTTTCAGTACAGAGCCCCTCCTTCCCTCTAGCACTAGAATTGGCTCTATTATCAAAATGTCAGGGATGTTGCTGTTGTAGACTACAATGCTCCAGGCCATTCTCAACCAGCTCTTGTTCCATTTTACCTGCGCCACTTGACTGTGTTTCTCAGGGATGTTTTTCAGATGATTAGACTGCACACAGACAACGTTCCCATCTATGGAAAGAAAAATAATTTGCATGGTTTTATTCTTAAAAGATTATTTAAAAGAAAATGCCTGGCAACTCAAATTTCTATCGTCAAAGTGGCATATGTAGATATGAAGAAGCAAATACAATCTCATGGCCACTTTTCAGAGAAAACCTAATTATTTCCTGGTCTAGCCATTAAGCAGCTAATTATTTATGAAGCTACTCAATATTTTCTCTCACGCCACAAATGCACTATATGACGTCTGTTTTCTGTTCAGATTTTAAGAGGGAAATAAAATGTAATGGGTTTTATTTTTCTATTACTGAATAATAGAACACTGACGTCACAGTCATTTAATTCAGCACACAGGAGGGAAAAAAGCCAAGTGCACGCCCTAACGAACTGTAGTTTAAGGCATGTGGATATTAAACTGTGTGACTAATATCAAATGATGGTATTTCAAGTGGATTTATTGAAAATGGGCAAACAGAAAGCTCAGGAATGGGCCAAGCACAGTGGCTCATGCCTGTAATCCCAGCACTTGGGGAGGCTAAGGCGAGTGGATCACCTGAGGTCAGGAGTTCAAGACCAGCCTGGCCAACATAGCGAAACCCCGTCTCTACCAAAAATACAAAAATTAGCTGGGTGTGGTGGTGCACACCTGTAATCCCAGCTACTCAGAGGCTGAGACAGGAGAATCACTTGAACCCGGGAGGCGGAGGTTGCAGTGAGCCGAGATCACACCACTGCACTCCAGCCTGGGTGACAGTGCGAGACTCCATCTCAAAAAAAAAAAAAAAAAAAAAAGCTCAGGAATGGAATCTGGAAAGGGATAACTGAAAGTAAGTTTCAGAAATATGCCACTGTGATTCCCCTCACCGATACACACCTCCCCTACCAATTCTTTTAAGGTAGATTTACCACAGAAATAATTTTCAGAGATATGGGGATGTGAAATAGGAAGACAACTCTAACAAGGAGATTGCTCCCACTGCAGAAAGCAGCATAAAATGATGATGACAACAATGATGATGAGACAGCAGCAGCAAAACGCCAGCATTTACTAAGTGTTTACTAGGTATCAGGCATATATGGCTTTTAGAGGAAGAAAGGGCAAGGGTTGCGTTTTCTATCACTGTGTTACAATGACTACCCATTAGCAGTATCCATAATCAACCTTGTGATCACGTTCTGCATCAAAGACTTCCAATTTAATCTTCTTCTTTAAGGCCACTGTATTTTCCACTTCTACTGACACTTCTCTGCACCCTTTCATTCCTCTTCAGTCTTTGGTTTATACAACCTTCAACTGACCTCTCCAAGTTCCCAGGTAGAACCCCACAGTCTTTGGATTGCCATCTGGACCTCGGTTCACAGAGAAGGTGGACTTATTTCGGTAACCATTGATGACAGGCTGGAGAGGGCAGAAGGACAGGAGGGGGATGAGAGGTCAAATGAAACCAAGGAAGATAACAATAAAGGGAAAGCAGGAATGTTCTCTGGATGAGGACAAATAAGGTTTGCTTGGAGGGTATGGCATATGTGAAAGTCTGTGGCTAAGAAGATCAAGACAGTCCATAGAAGGGGAGTTCCAATCTTGCCATAAAGCAGGAGTCAACAAACTACTTATGTCAAGAGCCAAAGAGTAAATAATTTAGGGCTTTGCAGGCCATATGGTCCCTGTTGCAACTACTCAACTCTGCCATCATAGTGCAAAAGCAGCCATAGACAATACATAAACAAGTGAGCTTGGCTGTGTTCCAATAAAACTTTATTTACAAAATCAGGCAGCAAGACAGAATTGGCCTAAAAGCTGTAGTCTGCTAACCCCTGCCATAAATTAAATTCCACTCTTCTGAGGCCACATTAGAAAGGTTTCCAATGTTACATGGGCAAATTGTGTGGGGATGGCAGGGAGAAAGGTTTCCAAAGTTTGGAACCTTTCTAAGGAGGTAATAGTGGAGTGGTTGATACAATGGACTCTCTATCAGATAGACCTGAGCGTGAATCTCAGCTCTGGCCCTTTCTAGATGTGTGTCCTGGGCAAATTACTAAATCTCTCTGGGCCTCAAGGTCTTCATCTATAAAATGATAGTATCTACCCCTCCAGGTTATTATAAACAGTAAAATGTGACAATGATGCATGATAATAATTTAGCATAGGGCCTGGTCCCTAGCAAGTACCCAGTAAATATCAGCTGATGTTATTAGCATTAAGGGGCCTTAATAGATAAGGAATAGGGAGGTGGGGGCTTACAGAGGGTATAATAGGATGGAGAAGACAAGAGAGCCTCTCAGATTTGGGTACAGCCGTTGTCACACTGACTCCATTGAGCATTTGGATGTAAGACTCTAGTCTTTGTAAAATTTTCTTCTGAGCTGCAAATTTCACCTGCAAAAGAATATAAGCTATGAAACGAAATACTGGCTGGGCACGGTGGCTCACGCCTGTAACCCCAGCACTTTGGGAGGCCGAGGTGCGTGGATCACCTGAGGTTAGGAGTTCGAGACCAGCCTGACCAACATGAAGAAATCCTGTCTCTATTGAAAATACAAAAATTAGAGGGGCGTGGTTGTGCATGCCTGTAATCCCAGCTACTCGGGAGGCTGAGGCAGGAGATTCGCTTGAACCCAGGAGGTGGAGGTTGTGGTGAGCCGAAATCACACCATTGCACTACTCCAGCCTGGCCAACAAGAGCGAAACTCCGTCTCAAAAAAAAAAAAAAAAAAAAAGAAATGAAATACTTTTGTAGCTTCACCACAAAGAATGGTAAACAAACAGGACAAAAGAAGAGTGTCCCACAGATTCTTGGCTCATGGTCTCAACAGATGAGGAACTCAGAATGAAGGAACAAAAACAGACCTAAAAAGGTAATGAGGAAAGGTCAAGAATGAGCTCTTGTGTAAGCTCATCATTTTATCTGACCTTTCAGACTGAACACTCAAGGTATATGTCAGTTCTGCCCAGCAGAGCTTTCCACAATGGAAATGTTCTGTTTGCCCTGTGTTCTACGTATACAGTGGCCACTAGCCATATGTGGTTACTGAGCACTTGAAATGTGGTCAGTGGGAATGAAGAACTAAATACTTTTTTAATTTTTTTTAGAGAGAGGGTCTCACTCTCGTCACCCAATCTGGAGTGCAGTAGTAAGATCTTGGCTCACTGCAGCCTTGATTTCCCAAGCTCAGGTGATCCTTCCACTTCAGCCTCCCAAGTAGCTGGGACTACAAGCACACGCCACCATACCTGGCTTATTTTTTGTATTTTTAGTAGAGATGGGGTTTCGTTATGTTGCCCAGGCTGGTCTCAAACTCCTGGGCTTAAGCGATCCACCTGCCTCAGCCTCCCAAAGTGCTAGGATTACAGGGGTGAGCCACCATGCCTGGCCTAAATTTTTTGTTTTTTTGTTTTTTTGGTTTTTTTTGAGACGGAGTCTCACTCTGTCACCCAGGCTGGAGTGCAGTGGCGAGATCTCTGCTCACCTGCAACCTCCGCCTCCTGGGTTCAAGCGATTCTCCTGCCTCAGCCCCCCGAGTAGCTGGGATTACAGGCGCATGCCACCACACCTGGCTAATTTTTTTGTATTTTTAGTAGAGATGGGGTTTCACCATGTTAGCCAGGATGGTCTCGGATCTCCTGACCTCATGATCCGCCCGCCTCAGCCTTCCAAAGTGCTGGGATTACAGGCGTGAGCCACCACGCCCGGCCCTAAATTTTTAATCTTAATTAATTTACAGAGTCAGCCCTGCTATAACATGACGTAAGTGTTCCTATAGCACACTAAGCAAAATCACTCACAAAAAGATCTCAAGGCTCATGGGAAAAACAGGATTAGGCATACAACATTCCAAAACTTTATCAATAACACCCACAGAAAAGATTAAGAACCTAATAAAAACAGCAGCACTGTTTTGTACATGGCAAGTGGTTAAGAAATATGAATAGTAAGCTAGGCACGGTGGCTCACGCCTACAATCCCAACATTTTGGGAGTCTGAAGCAGGCGGATCGCTTGTGTCCAGGAGTTCAAGACCAGCCTGGGCAACATGGCAAAACTCTGTCTCTACAACAAATACAAAAAATTAGCCAGGCATAGTGGTACACGCCTATAGTCCCAACTACTAGGGAGGCTGAGGTGAGAGGATCCCTTGAGCCCTGGAGGCAGAGGTTGCAGTGAGCCATAATCACACCTCTGCATTCCAGCCAGGCAACAGAGTGAGACACTATCTAAAAAAAGAAAAGAAAAGAAAAGAAAAGAAACATGAATACTACAATAAGGATAACACTTTACCCTGACAATGACCTGAAGTTTACTTATGGAAGTGGGTATCAGAAGAACTGCAGCTTGGGCCGGGTGCAGTGACTCACACCTGTAATACCAGCACTTGGGGAGGCCAAGGCAGACAGATCACCTGAGGTCGGGAGTTCAAGACCAGCCTGGCCAACATGGTGAAACCCTGTCCCTACTAAAAATATAAAAATTAGCCTGGCATGGTGGCATGTACCTGTAGTCCCAGCTACTGGGGAGGCTGAGGCAGGAGAATCACTTGAACCCGGGAGGCAGAGGTTGCAGTGAGCTGAGATCACACCACTGCACTCCAGCCTGGGCAACAGAGCCAGACTCTATTTAAAAAAAAAAAAAAGAATTGCAGCTTGGAGTTATCATGAAGTCATAAAATGAGGGCTATGTGAGTCAGATGGAAAGTTCTAACACCAGATGTGGATGGGTATGGCTCATAACAAACACACTGGGGGAACTGAGGGAGCTGGTAGATGTTTGAGGTGCGTGCATGCATTCATTTTACATGTTCTTAAATAGCTCGGTTCAGCTGAGTATGGTCTCCTTTCATCTAGCGTTTCTTATGGACAAAATTACTTCTAGATAAACATGAAATTTGCATTATGCTCAAATTTTCCCTAATATGTCAATTAGTTAGAACAAATTTCTCTTTTCTAAATAAGCAGTAGAGCTTATTTAGAATTAAGCAGTAGAATTGACTGTATTCAAATTTAAATTGCCACATATGGCTACTGGCTACCATGTTGGAAAGCACAGCTACATGTGAAACAGCAAGAGCACTGCTACTCACATACACAGAGCTATAAGTATAACAAAAACGCAAGGAAGAGAGGAAACAGACATTTGGATCTATGGGTCTAGAGTGAGGAAGATATAATTGGCCTAAAGTTCCAATTTTGGAGTCAATAGCATAATGAGTTTAAGAAGCTGCTTGGGATTCTGCGTAGAACTGTCCAGTCAAGGCCCGGCACGGTGGCTCACACCTGTAATCCCAGCACTTTGGGAGGCCGAGGTGGGCAGATCACCTGAGGTCAGGAGTTCAAGAGCAGCCTGGCCAACATGGCCTATCTCTACTAAAAATAGAAAAATTAGCTGGGCATGGTGGCGCACGCTTGTAATCTCAGCCACTCAGAAGGCTGAGGCAGGAGAATTGCTTGAACCTGGGAGGTGGAGGTTGTAGTGAGCCGAGACTGCGCCACTGAACTGCAGCCTGGGCGACAGAGCGAGACTCCATCTCAAAAAAACTTAAAATTAAAAATAAATAAATAAATAACTGCCCAATCAAGCTTCCTACGAGTCCAGCACCATTCTCCTGGAAAGGAGGGGTAAAGACTTAGGCTGGGCACCTACCTTGAGCTGTTCTTCATAGCTCAACCTCCAGAGTGGTGTCACAACATCAGCCAGCCTTGAATAAAATAATTCAGGCAATTATTTAATTATATAAATATGTACTGAGTGCCTACTATGCATAAGTACTTTCAGAAGACCTAACTCTCATGCTCTCTAGGGAGATGGAGTCTGGGAGAAGAGCCCATTTTGATGTTGTCTACTTAACAAAGCAGAACAGATGAGGCAAACCTAATATAAGAAAAATCCAGATTTATCAGGAGGTAATTAATCATATTACAAAAGGCTTCACTGTTGGGTTTCTTTAAATAGCTTACCTTCCTAATGCTTTTAAAATATAATTTGATGTAGAAAATACATTTGTTGCATAAATGAGGTATATTTGTGCTTATATGGCTGCAATGGGACTACTCATCTCTAATCCATCTAATATCATTCTGGGTTCCTGGTTTTCAGCAAACCTGTCCCGGACTTATTAAAGACAAGGTCCCAGATTAGTATCTTCTTTCTGATAAAAACACACTCAAAGACAAAGAGAACGGTTTCTGCAACCCCAAAGCATTTCCACCAATATTCTTCAGACGTCCTCAAATTTGCCCTGGGTATCCTACCTCAGGTGGCCCCTCAAATCCTTGTAATGCTACATTAGTTACACTAGGAATACAGAATTTCAGCAGATGTACAGATTGAGACCTGCTAAGGAGAGAGGACATCAGCCTGGCCTTTACCTTTCCTGCCAGGAACCATCTAGTGGTCCAAGATGGCTTGGTTTCTTCTGACTTTTTTGTCCTTTCTGACATTTCGTGGCTATCACACGGGTGAAATCTCCCTTACATACTGTGCCCAGAAAGAGCTGTGACCATCCTGGTGGATTTCTGGCATACCAGGGAAGCAGTCCTGGTTTGGAGAAGAGACCCACCATGGAGATGAAGTATCTGAGGCTGTGCAGTGGGACTCTTCTCTTAAGGCCTGCCATCCAAAGAACACACTGAAATCCACCTGCATGAAAGGTACACATACAGAGGTTGGGAAATAGAAGCACAACTATCAAACCCATTCATCCACTTATAAACCCTTATGGAACTGAAGCGCCTAGCAGAATGCTGGCACACAGCAGACAGTAAAAGCAAGCCTGTTGAGCAGAACTGAATTACTGTATGCAAGGTATGTTTCGGTTCCCAAAATAAAGAGATGAGGAAAATATAGTCTCTGTCCTCCAGGAAAGAGTTCAAATCTCTGGATATATTTCTGTGACAAATCTCTTTCCCTATTCCACCTTCCTAACCAACAGCCAATCAAGCAGCTAATATTTAGTAAGTGCTTACTATGTGCAAGACATCATGCCACACTAGACACCAGAGGGGTTACAAAGGTTACAATCTAATTAAGGAGATTAAATGCTGACACAGGAAGACATTAGGAAATAACACAGTATGCTTGGTTCCTGATGAGTGCTCAGAAAAGGCTTCCCAGAGCAGGGAGGCATGGCGCTGAGTCTTTGTTTTTTAAGACAGTCTCATTCTGTCGCCCAGGCTGGGGTGCAGTGGCATGATCATGGCTCACTGCAGCCTTGACTTTCTAGGCTCAAGCAATCCTTCCACCTGAGCCATGCAAGTAGCTGAAACTACAGGTGTGCACTACCACACCATTCTTTTAATTTATAGTAGAGACAGCCAGGAGCAGTGGCTCACACCTGTAATCCTAGCAGTTAGGGAGGCCGAGGCAGGTGGATCACCTGAGGTCAGGAGTTCGAGACCAGCCTGGCCAACATGGCAAAACCCCATCTCCACTAAAAATACAAAATTAGCTGGGTGTGGTGGTGCATGCCTGTGATCCCAGCTACTTGGGAGGCTGAGGCAGGAGAACTGTTTGAACCTGGGAGGCAGAGGTTGCAGTCAGCCGAGATTGCGCCATTGCATTCCAGCGTGGGCAACAGAAGCAGAAACTCTGTCTCAAAAAAATAAATAAATAAATAAGGTGGGGAGAGGTGGCTCACGCCTGTAATCCCAACACTTTGGGAGGTTGAGGCGGGCAGATCACGAGGTCAGGAATTCAAGACCAGCCTGGCCAACATGGCGAAACCCCGTCTCTACTGAAAATACAAACATTAGCCGAGGATGGTGGCACACGCCTGTAGTCCCAGGTACTCAGGAGGCTGAGGCAGGAGAATCACTTGAACCTGGGAGGCAGAGGTTGCAGTGAGCCAAAATCGTGCCACTGCACTCCAGCCTGGGCGTCGGAGTGAAACTCCATCTCAAATAACAAACAAACATAGTAGAGACAAGGTCTTGCTATCTTGCCTAGACTGGCCTCAAACTCCTGGGCTTAAGTGATCCTCCCACCTAGGCCTCCCAAAGTGCTGGGATTACAGGTGTGAGCTGCCACGCCCAGCCAGAAACTGAGTCTTAAAGGATGGCAGAGAGATGAATTAGATGTTTGAAGGACAGCAGGGAGACCAGTCTGACTAAAACAGTAGTTCACTTTAAGGAATAGAGGCAACAGGCTGAAAAGTTAAGTGAAAGTGAGATTTAAAAGAATGTTCATGCCTGAATAAAACATGGACTTTATTGTGAAGGTAACAGTGAGATGATGGAGGCTTTATGTAGAGAATTAAAGATGAAATAAGGAGGCTGATAAAAAGCAAGTTCGGCTGGGTGCAGTAGCTCACGCCTGTAATCCCAACGCTTTGGGAGGCCAGAGTGGGCAGATCACAAGGTCAGGAGTTCGAGACCAGACTGGCCAATATGGTGAAACCCCGTCTCTACTAAAAATACAATAATTAGCCAGGCGTGGCGGCAGGCACCTATAGTCCCAGCTACTCGGGAGGCTGAAGCAGGAGAGTCGCTTGAACCCGGGAGGCGGAGGTTGCAGTGAGCCAAGATTGTGCCACTGCACTCCAGACTGAGTGACAGAGCGAGACTCCGTCTCAAAAAGAGAAAAAAAAAAAAAAAAGCAAGTTCACGTTTGAGACATATTGTGTTTAGAATGGTAGGGAAATATCCAAATGGAAATGTGTAGCACGTAAGTAGAGAAGCAGTAGGATAAGTCGAGAGAGATGGCAGGGATACAGATTTCATTGAGTGTCTATAAGAAATACAAGCTGTAAGATGAAAAAGGGCTTTGAGGCCAAGCACAGTGGCTCATGCCTGTAATCCCAACACTTTGGGAGGCCAGGGCGGGCTGATCACAAGGTCAGGAGTTCCAGACCAGCCTGGCCAACATAGTGAAACCCTGTCTCTACTAAAAATACAAAAATTAGGACCGGGCGCAGTGGCTCATGCCTGTAATCCCAACACTTTGGGAGGCCAAGGCAGGTGGATCACGAGGTCAGGAGTTCGAGACCAGCCTGGCCAATATGGTGAAACCCCGTCTCTACGAAAAATACAAAAATTAGCTGGGCGTGGTGGCATGCACCTGTAGTCCCAGCTACTCGGTAGGCTGAGGTATGAGAATTGCTTGAACCCAGGAGGCAGAGGTTGCAGTGAGCTGAGATCACGCCACTGCACTCCAGCCTGGGCGACAGAGTGAAACTCGGTCTCAAAAAAAAGAAAAAAAAAAAAAACCCTACAAAAATACAAAAATTAGCCAGGCATGTTGGCAAGTACCTGCAACCCCAGCTACTTGGGAGGCTGAGGCAGGAGAATTGCTTGAACCTGGGAGGTGGAGGTTGCAATGAGCCGAGACCGTGCCATTGCACTCCAGCCTGGGCAACAAGAGCAAAACTCTGTCTCAAAAAAAAAAGGGGGGGTGGGGTGCTCATGTCTGTAATCCCAGCACTTTGAGTGGCTGAGGCAGGAGGATCAATTGAGCTCAGGAGTTCGAAACAAGCCTGAGCAATATAGTGAGACCCATCTCTTAAAAATAAAAAAGGGGGCTGTGCGCAGTGGCTCACACCTGTAATCCCAGCACTTTGGGAGGCCGAGGTGGGCAAATCACCTGAGGTCGGGAGTTCAAGACCAGCCTAACCAACATGGAGAAACCCCGTCTCTACTAAAAATACAAAATTAGCCGGGCATGGTGGCACATGCCTGTAATCCCAGTTACTCGGGAGGCTGAGGCAGGAGAATCGCTTGAACTCAGGAGGCGGAGGTTGCGGTGAGCCGAGATCACACCATTGCACTCCAGCCTGGGCAACAAGAAGGAAACTTCATCTCGAAAAAAAAATAAATAAATAAACAAAAAAACAGGCTGGGTGTGGTGGCTCACGCTTGTAATCCCAGCACTTTGGGAGACCGAGGCAGGCAGATCACCTGAGGTCAGGAGTTCGAGACCAGCCTGAGCAACATAGTGAAACCTTGTCTCTACTAAAAATACAAAACAAACAAACAAACAAACAAAAAAACATTAGCTAGGCATGGTGGTGGGCACCTGTAATCCCAGCTACTCAGGAGGCTAAGGCAGGAGAATCACTTGAACCCAGTAGGTAGAGGTTGCAGTGAGCCTAGATAACACCACTGCATTCCAGCCTAGGTGACAGAGTGAGACTCCGTCTCAAAAAATAATAATATTAATAATATAACAAAAATTTAAAAAATTAAGAAAATAAAAATAAAAAAAACAGGCCAGGTGCAGTGGCTCACACCTGTAATCCCAGCACTTTGGGAAGCTGAGCAGGCAGATCACTTGAGGTCAGCAGTTCGAGACCAGGCTGGCCAACATGGTGAAACCCCGCCTCTACTAAAAATACAAAAATTAGCCGGGCATGGTGGCATGTACCTGTAGTCCCAGCTACTCGGGAGGCTGAGGCATGAGAATCGCTTCAACCTGGGAGGTGGAGGTTGCAATGAGCTGAGATCACACCACTGCACTCCAGCCTGGGCGATATAGTGAGACTCAGTCTCAAAAAAAAAAAAAAAATCAATCAATCAATCAAAACAAAATTTTCTTTAAAGTGCCTTGAGTAAAGGCAAGAGCAAAAGGCCAATGACTGTATCTGGGAGAAAGGTAATATTTGGAGAGCAAGAAGAGATGCTGGTGTCTCAGAAGGAGAGTCAAGAGAGCCTGGAGGCCTGGAGGCCAAGGCATATACCTCTGAGGAAGATAGTATCACATCCATTAAGTCTGGGACAAAAGAAAGAAGGGAAAGGAGGCAATGGGAAGTGGCAGGCAGTGGGGACATATGAAGGCTTTGAGATTTTAGGAGTACAGATCCTAGTCAGACAGCCAGACCTGTCCTGGGTGGTCCACTGGCCCCACCACTCACTACCTAGGTGGCCGTTGCCAAGTTAATCATTCTCTCTGACATTCCTTTTTTTCACTTGTAAAATGGAGACAATGGTATCTACCTTATATAGTGGTTGTAAGAGTTGAAGATAATTAATAAAAAGTACCTAGGCTGCTGGGCACAGTGGCTCACACCTATAATCTCAGCACTTTGGGAGGCCGAGGCAGGCGGATCACCTGAGGTCAGGAGTTCAAGACCAACCTGACCAACATGGAGAAACCCTGTCTCTACTAAAAATACAAAATTAGCCAGATGTGGTGGCGCATGCCTGTAATCTCACCTACTCAGGAGGCTGAGGCAGGAGAATCGCTTGAACCCGGGAGGTGGAGGTTGCGGTGAGCCGAGATCACACCATTGCACTCCAGCCTGGGCAACAAGAGCGAAACTCCGTCCCCCCAGCAAAAAAAAGTACTTAGGCCAGGTACAGTGTGGCTCACGCCTATAATCCCAGCACTTTGGGAGGCCAAGAGAAGAGGACTACTTGAGCCCAGGAGTTTGAGACCAGCCTGGACAACACAGTGAGACCCCGTCTCTACAAAAATTAAAATATTAGCCAGGCATGGTGGCATGCGCCTGTAGTCCCAGCTACTCGGGAGGCTGAGGTGGTAGCATCACTTGTGCCCAGGCAGCCATGATCATGCTCCAGCCTGGGTGACAAAGCAAGACCCTGTCTCGAAAAAAAAAAAAAAAAAAGTACTTAGCAGAAGATTAGACAGGTATGTTTGTGAAACTCTGAGCAGAGTCCAACACCTGGCAAAATATCTTCAGTAAGCATTACTAGTAACTGTCATGACGTGTTTAAAGACAGTATTTAACTGAGTAGAGGTGGCAACACTGAAAGAGGGGAGTGGGAGAAGGAACAATGGGAGTAACTATGAGACAAAAGCTGGAAGAGCTAACATGGGTGACATTGAGAACACAAGTAGAGGGCCTCCCTTTGCAACACAGGACTCTATGTTATGTCTACATTGCTGTGAAAGCACCTGGTTTTTGTTTGTTTTAAAAATGAGATGGGGTTGGCCGGGCATGGTGGCTCACACCTGTAATCCCAGCACTTTGGGAGGCCAAGGTAGGCGGATCACCTGAGGTCAGGAGTTCGAGACCAGCCTAGCCAACATGGTGAAACCCCGTCTCTACTAAAAATACTAAAATTAGCCGGGCATGGTGGCAGGCACCTGTAATCCCGCTACTCGGGAGGCTGAGGCAAGAGAACTGCTTGAACCTGGGAGGCAGAGATTGCAGTAGGCCAAGATTGCAACAGAGCAGAACTGGGCAACAGAGCGAGGCTCCATCTTAAAAAAAAAAAAAACAGAGATGGGGTCTCGGTATGTTTTCCAGGCTGGTCTCAAACTCCTGGACTCAACCAATCCTCCTGTCTCGGCCTCCCAAAGTGCTGGAATTATAGGCATGAGCCACCATGCCCAGCCATAAGCACCTATTTTAAGTACTTGGGACACTTGAATGGACTTGGCCTGACATTCTGTTAACCTGCTGTGAAATTTGTATTTTGCCCTTAAGCTCTACCTTGGATTTCATCCCAATGTTAAGTCATAGCCTAATTCAGAATTTTACATTTATACACATACACACACACACACACACACACACACACACACACGGAAAATTATTGCTAAATTAACATTCCATGATCAATAAGTAACATAGAGGATGACGACATAGGTGCTGCAATATTTAGCCCATACACCATTTTGTATGATTACAAAGTACTAAAGAAAGTGACTGTCATAGCATGTGACATTTGGGGGATTTCAAATTTTTTACAGAATATACACTTAAGCTGGCCCAGAGTTCAGGTGTTAATGATAGCACTCTCCACTCAACACCCACCCCCATCAAGAAGCAACAAGACAGTACAATTAAGAACACAGGCTTTGAAGCCATGTTCTTTGTTACCAAAAAAAAAAAAACAGTCTTACTTTGTCGCCCAGGCTGGAGTGCAGTGGCACATTCTTGGCTCACCGCAACCTCCGCTGCCTATGTCAAGCCATTCTCCTGCCTCAGCCTCCCACGTAGCTGGGATTACAGGCACCCCCCATTGCACCCAACTAATTTTTGTATTTTTAGTAGAGACAGGTGTCTCATCATGTTGGCCACCCTGGTCTCGAACTCCTGACCTCAAGTGATCCACCTGCCTCAGCATCCCAAAGTGCTGGCATTACAGGCATGAGCCACCACATTCGGCTGGAGCCATGTTCTAATCCCAGCTCTACTTCTCACTAGCTATGCGGTTTTAGGTAAGATATTAATACTTAAGTGCTATGAATCTCAGTGTCACCATCTATACAAATAGGACTGAGAACACCTATCTTTCACAGTTTTGGTGAGAATTAAAAGCATTCAAATATATGACATGTTCAGGACTGTGCTTAAGACAGCCAGTGCTCAGCATGTGTCACTGCTCTTTCTTAGGCTCTGACTCAAAGCATATCACTTGGTTTCTTCATGCCTCAACATCTCCAACCTGCAAAACTGACAAGATGTAATAATGCATGCAAGTGCTGTGAGGATAAGTACAGTTATGTGGGAAATTTAAAAAACAACATACACACACATAGACACATAAATTTTCTGACCCTCTACATGAGTGCCTGCTGGAGTGTAGTGAGGTTATGGCCTGTGCTGGACTACCTGTTAATACTCTCAAAAGTGTGTGGCAGCCGGGTGCAGTGGCTTACAACTGTAACTCCCAGCACTTTGGGAGACCAAGGCAGGAGGATTGCTTAAGGCCAAGAGTTTGAGACCAGTCTGGGCAACATAGCGAGATCCAGTCTCTACAAAAAGTTTTAAAAATCAGCCAGATGTGGTGGCACACATCTGTAGTCCTAGCTACTTAGGAGGCTGAGACAGAAGGATCACAAGTCCAGCAGTTGAAGGCTGCAGTGAGCTATGATTGTGCCATTGCATTCCAGCCCGGGAGGGAGACCCTGTCTCAAAAAAAAAAAAGAAAAAAAAGCCAGGCGGGGTGGCTCAGGCCTGTAATCTCAGCACTTTGGGAGGCCAAGGCGGGTGGATCACTTGAGGTTAGGAGTTCGAGACCAGCCTGGCCAACATGGTGAAACCCTGTCTACCAAAAATATGCAAAATTAGCTGGGTGTGGTGGCGCACGCCTATAATCCCAGCTACTCAGCAGGCTGAGGCAGGAGAATTGCTTGAACCCGGGCAGAGGTTAAAGTGAACCGAGATCATACCACTGCACTCCAGCCTGGGCAAGAGACTCCTTCTCAAAAAAAAAAAAAAGTGTGTGGCCTGTGAGAATGTACGTATTCGATATGGAGGATGGCAAAAGCCAGAGAAAGGAAATGAATGAAGAGGCAAGAGACATAAAGAATGACATGGTGGGTCTGAGGAGGCCAGTGGCCTTGAAGCCCAGACTACAGGGGAAGGGAGTAGAGCTGATCCAGGAGAGGGGTCCTATCCCTCCAGTCAGCAGGAAAGTCAGGAGGAAGGAAACTGCAGGCCCATTTGAGGATTTGCAGAGGAGGGACAAGGAAGCTGGGGAATTTGAAGATAGCTATTCCCACCCCAACGACATTTAGACTTTTTTGTGAGTGTGTGGGTCCTCTCACTGGTGACTCTGCCATGACTGTAGTTCATTTGCCCTATACCCCAGCAGGAGGGTCCTTGTCCATCTAGGTCTCTTCCAAATTATCAAGTATGGTTTAAAACAGGACCTTATTATTTCAAGATGCCAACCAGCCATCATTCTAGGTAAAGAGCCTGTCATATTTAGTAACTTCTGTGGTGAAATTTCTTTTTCAAGGCAGCACACTCATACTAGTCAAGGTGAGTTCTGTTTCTTTCTTTCTTAATGTCAGGGGAGGCATTTGTTCACAGAAGAGACTATTTTCTTTTTATATTTTGTCCTGTTTTAAGTAAGTGCTTGGGGCCAGGTGCGGTGGCTCACGCCTGCAATCCCAGCACTTTGGGAGGCCGAGGCGGACAGGTCACCTGAGCTCAGGAGTTTGAGACCAGCCTGACCAACATGGAGAAACCCTGTCTATACTAAAAGTACAAAATTAGCCGGGTGTGGTGGTGCACGCCTGTAATCCCAGCTACTCGGGAGGCTGAGGCAGGAGAATCGCTTGAACCTGGGAGGCAGAGGTTGCGGTGAGGCGAGATCACACCATTGCACTCCAGCCTGGGCAACAAGAGTGAAACTCTGTCTCAAAAATAAAAATAAAAAATAAAAAATAAATGCTTGGGGGCCAGGCTCGGTGGCTCTCGCTTGTAATCCCAGCACTTTGCGAGGCCGAGGCAGCCGGATCACGAGGTCAGGAGCTCGAGACCAGCCTGACCAACAGAGTGAAACCCAGTCTCTACTAAAAATACAAAAATTAGCTGGGCATGGTGGCAGGCGCCTGTAATCCTAGCTACTCCAGAGGCTGAGGCAGGAGAATCACTTGAACCCGGGAGGCGGAGGTTGCAGTGAGCCGAGATCGCACCACTGCACTCCAGCCTGGGTGAAAAAGCTAGACTCCGTCTCAAACAAATAAAAAATAAAAAAAAAAAAATGCTTGGGAGTTTGTTCCTCAGCAAAAAAAAAAAAAAGCGTGTGAGCGGTCGTGCTCGACTGTTCTATACCTGCCTCAGGAATTGATCAGGAAGAGTCCTGGAGTCCAGAGTAGCCCAAATAGGAAGGCAGGCTAACTCTCCTGTGCTCAGAGAGGTTCAAATCAAAGAGACTATGTGGTAGGTCTCACCTGCGCAGGGCCAAGGATCCCTTTTGGAGCAAAATGTTCACCCACCGACAAGGGTCCTGCTTGCACTCTCTGCTCACCCTTCCTTCAGCTGGACCGGCTCCAGACACTATTCCTTGCTAAACCAAACAAGCAAATGGGTTGACTGCTGTGTCGTGTCCCGACTGCAGCCCACAGGCAGTCAGGTCCTTGTCTCCCCAACAAGACTCCACTCCCTTCCATTCCCTTCTTCTTTAGGCAAGTTCTGCCCACTGTGTCTGTAGGAAGGGTTAACAAAGAGGAGACACTAGGAAAGGCTACCACTAAACTTGGCCGGTCTGCAGGGCCCGGGAAGGACAGAAAGTAAGGGAGTGGGAGGAGTTAGGGCACAGGCCCACGCTGGGCCGTACACGACCTTGCGCAGTCACCGTCGGGTCCCGTCTCCAGCCCCGCCTGCCTCCTCCATTCCCCGCCCCGCGGACAGTTTGGCATAGTAGGGAGTTTTCTGTAAAGCAAGGGTTAAATCAGGTTTTCCGGGCTATTTATCCACCTTACCTTCCTTCGTAACCAATAAATCCTCTTACAAACCTGAGGCGGCAAACTAAAAGGCCAGCGGATGGCCTGGTTTGCTGCGGCGGGGTAACAGTCACTTCCTGGTGCGCAAGGCGCCTCTACTCCCGCCGCACGCGCAGCCAACCCTTGGCAAGCGCGGCGGGACACGGGGCTCCTCCCAGCGTCGGCGAGGCAGCAGGCTCCGGCACCTCGACTCCTCTCGGGGAGTACCCCTCCCTGCTTTGCTGGGGGAACCTTCTATGGAGACCTTCCTTAAAAGCACTCATAGCCCTGACACCCGCCGCCTTCCTTCTCTAAGTTCTCCTCTCCTCCCCTCCCCGGGGCCCCGCCCACCACCTGCTCTTTCCTCACCGTCCCATTGGTGGATCTACATAAGAGACTCACGAAGACGTTCACACTGCAGTGTTAACTGCGTTAGCCATCCCAGGGGTGCTTGCAGTTTAAGTCTTCCAACTCAAGGAATAGTTTTCTCATGATAGAATTGCAGACATCAGATCCCTAACGGGTTGGAAGATTGGGAGATGAGAAACAGGGTGGTTCCGTGAAATGGCATCCTTTGGTAAAAGCCAGATCTATTCTGGGCCGTGGGGTTTCTCAAGCATTCATTCTCTTTTTACACTGCATCAGAAAAATACTTTATAGTTTCTTCACTGGATCCCACTCAAGACTATTAAATCCTAAACCCTCAGAAATAATCTTTTTCTTCAACTACAGAACTCAAAAAGAGGACAGATGTCTCTTTTTGGTTGATTCACTACCTCCTGGACTACATTCAGTAATATCTCTAATTTTTAGAGGAGTCATTAGCCCAGCCACGAGTAAGAAAACTTGAAGTATACACACATCTGTGTGCTGTAAAATATTGTTGCTTTAATAGAGTAAAATTTACAGCAAAGTGAACCTACCGAGGTGGGTGCAGTGGCTCACGCCTGTAATCCCAGCAGTTTGGGAGGCCGAGACGGAAGGATCACCTGAGGTCAGGGGTTCGAGACCAGCCTGACCAACATGGTGAAACCCCATCTCTACTAAAAATACAAAAATTAGCTAGGCGTGGTGGCGCACGCCTGTAATCCCAGCTGCTCAGGAGGCTGAGGCAGGAGAGTCACTCGAACCCAGGTGGTGGAGGTTGCAGTGAGCCGAGATCATGCCATTGCACTCCAGCCTGGGCAAAAAGAGTGAAACTCCGTTTCAAAAAAAAAAAAAAGTGAACGTACATTTAATGATATTTAATTTTTATGCTTAATAGTAATTGTGCTCAAGTGGAAAACACTTTGTAGTCAACATTTCATGTATTAATATTTATTCAAAGCATAACATGCCTATTATGTGCAAGGCAATGTGTTAGCCTTAGTGAGTACAGTAGTAAATTAAACAAGGCCCAATACTTCAAATAGCAGCAAACATTGAGTCAGTCAGAATAGGATTCAAAGCCCAGATCTGCCACTTATTTTCTATTTTTCTGTTTTTTGAGACGGAGTTTTGCTCTTGTTGCCCAGGCTAGAGTGTAATGGCGTGATCTCGGCTCACCGCAACCTCCGCCTCCCAGGTTCAAGCGATTCTCCTGCCTCAGCCTCCCGAGTAGCTGGGATTACAGGAGTGCACCATCACGCCCAGCTAATTTTTGTATTTTTAGTAGAGATGGAGTTTCACCACATCGGTCAGGCTGGTCTCGATCTCCTGACCTCAGGTGATCCGCCTGCCTCGGCCTCCCAAAGTGCTGGGATTACAGGCATAAGCCACCACCCCCAGCAGATCTGCCACTGATAAGCTGTGTCCACTGAGCAAGTTATTTAATTACTCAGTGCCTCAGTTTCATCATCTGAAAAAAAATCTCCACAATAATTGTACCTACCTCATACTGTTGTGACAACGATTAAATGATTTAATACACACAAAGTGCTTAGAATACAGTAAGTACACAAAGTTAGCTATTATCATTCAAAATAAGTTGATATACTGTGTGTTCATACATTCTGAAGAAAATAAAAATGTTTTACCCCAAAATAAATGTATTTGCCATATGTTTGAAATGGCTGCCTCAGGACCAGAGGACTGAGATGGGGGAAATTTTCATCTGTAGAGAACCTCCTTGAATACAGCCAAGCTTCCCATTTCTATGCCTTACCTGGATCCAGGAGAGATTGAGAGTCTGACATCTTTAAAAGTTTGAAAAGAAGCATTTACCACCTATTCTTTCGGAAGGAGGCTTCCTCTACATGACAAGGCCACCTTCACAAACCAAGTCTCTTCCTTTCTTCCATAACCTATCTTGCCACTAAAACCTGTTTTTGTATATACTCTGAGTTCGTCCACATTCTTTCTGTAATTTCTTACTTTTTTTTTTTTGAGATGGAGTCTCGCTCTGTCACCCAGGCTGGAGTGCAGTGGCACGATCTCGGCTCACTGTTGCAAGCTCCACCTCCCGGGTTCATGCCATTCTCCTGCCTCAGCCTCCCAAGTAGCTGGGACTACAGGCGCCCGCCACCACACCTGGCTAATTTTTTGTATTTTTAGTAGTGACGGCGTTTCACCGTGTTAGCCAGGATGGTCTTGATCTCCCAACCTCGTGATCCACCCGCCTCGGCTTCCAAAAGTCCTGGGATTACAGGCGTGAGCCACCACGCCCGGCTTTTTTTTTTTGAGATGGAGTCTTGCTCTGTCGCCAGGCTGGAGTGCAGTGGCGCGATCTCGGCTCACTGAAACCTCTGCCTCCCGGGTTCAAGCGAGTCTCCTGCCTCAGCCTCCCTAGTAGCTGGACTACAGGCTTGCGCCACCATGCCCAGCTAATTTTTGTATTTTTAGTAGAGACGGGGTTTCAACATGTTGGCCAGGATGGTCTCGATCTCTTGACCTCGTGATCTGCCCGCCTCGGCCTCCCAAAGTGCTGGGATTACAGGCATGAGCCACCGCCTGGTCTCTTTCTGTAATTTCAAGATGATATATAAGCTTCTGTTAATTATTGGGAGGTTGGGTCTCCATGATGAAGGCTCCCATGTGTACATGTTAAGTAAATTTGTATGCCTTTTCTCCTATGAATCAGCCTCATATCAGTGATATTTTAGTGAACCTTCAGGGGCCAATGACTTTGGCCCCCACAACACACACACACACACACACACACACACACACACACACGTGTATGTTTCTTGTTTTTTAAAGAGAGATTTCACTTCCATCCTAAACCCTTGAGGAGGTAAATGTTTGACTCAAATTGCCACTATCCTAACTGCTCTCATGGCTCATAAGCAAAATTTGAACTCAAACCACTGCTTCAGCTTTCTAGGCCCATGCAGGGCTATCAAGTGAGACCAGGCCAGAGAATTTACCTTTGGCTCTATTTTCCCTTTCTCATCTTTTAATCCCCTCTTATATGGCTAGACAGCTCTACACCTTTTATCACCTCCTCTTCCCCTTTCTTCCCCTTCCCAAGCCCTTCTGCTCCTTTATCACTTCTCGTTTTGGCCTTCTGTGTTGTGCCTAGCACAGAATCAGGTGTCCCATACGAGCTCAATAAATATTAATATTTGATTAATTAAACTGAATTCCATCTTGTCTGCTGAAAGAGAGAAGGCATTTCCTCCCTCACCCCCACCTATTTTGAGCATCCAGGCAAATTCATTTAAAGCAGGCCTGTCATTCAAGGAGGAAAACCCTGAGGGGTAGAGAGAGAAAAGAGATTAAAGCAGCTATAATGTAATTATTTAGCCATTAACCCCTTTATATTTATTTAATCTGGTAAAGCATGTTCTACTATAAAAGCGAAATCATTACATTTGTAAGAGGGGAAAGAAATACCCCGTATTATAGGAAAGGTTAGACCCTTCAACCAGAAAGTCAGTAAGTGGATATGTCATAGATGATAAGGAATATTGTTAACTCGAATAAGAGCTGGAACCAAGATAACCTTTTACTTAATTTTGTTATTAGCAAACCAAATCACAACAAAGTGAAATCCCTAGGAATTTGTCAAACATTCTCATTTTGGTGCAAGGAAAAGATAGCTGAGAGGCTACAGCATTCGCTCTCAGAAATAACATATTAAAATTTACCAAGCAGGAGCATCGCCATCTTGGACAAGCACCACAATTCTAAAGTTCTCCTTGATCAAAAACCACCTAAGGCCGGGTAAGGAGGCTCACGCCTGTAATCCCAGCACTTTGGGAGGCTGAGGCGGGCAGTATCACCTGAGGTCAGGAGTTCAAGACCAGCCTGGCCAACATGGTGAAACTCCGTCTCTACTAAAAATACAAAAAGTAGCTGGGCATGGTGGTGCATGCCTGTAATCCCCGCTATTCAGGAGCTGAAACAGGAGAATTGCTTTTTTTTCTTCTTTTTTTCTTTTCTTTTCCTTTTTTTTTTTTTTTTTTTTTTGAGATGGAGTTTCACTCTTGTTGCCCAGGCTGGAGTGCAATGGTGCGAATTCAGCTCACTGCAACCTCCGCCTCCTGGGTTCAAGCAATTCTCCTGCTTCATCCTCCCAAGTAGCTGGGATTACAGGGACCTGCCACCACGCCTGGCTAATTTTTTGTATTTTTAGTAGAGACAGGGTTTTGCCATGCTGGCCAGGCTGGTCTTGAACTTCTGACCTCAGGCGACCCACTCACCTCGGCCTCCCAAAGTGCTAGGATCACAGGCATGATCCACCGCACCTGGCCAAGAATTGCTTGAACGCAGGAGGCAGAGGTTGCAGTAGGCTGAGATCGCGTCATTGCACTCCTGCCTGGGCAACAATAATGAAAGTCCCTCTCAAAACAAAAACAAAAACAAACAAACAAAAAAACACCTAAATCCAAAGGGCATCAGCCTAATGGCTAAGGTCAGCATGACCATAAACCGTAAATGACATCTCCAACCAGAAACATTCCAACCATAAGATAAACCCCTCCCCAACCAGAGACATGCCAGCCCCAAGTAACCTCCCCTCCAACCAGAGACATTCCAACCCTGCAATAAACTTCTCCCCACCACAGTAACATTCCAAGCCTGTAATAAGCTCCCTCACCCTAAAACCAATAAATACTCTTAGTCTGTAAGAGAGAGCACTCCTGACCAAAATCGGCCAGAAGACCCTCTCCGGTTGATTATCCAAAATAAACCTGTCTTTGCCTGTTGAGCCACTTTTCATGTTTCTTTCCTCTTTCTTTAACTCTTACAAAAATTAGTTGGCATTTAGGGCTTGTTTGGTTCCATTAAACAAGTTCTTTGGTGCACCTAGGACTGTGCTATATGCTATGAGGGATAGATTCACAGACCACACCCTCAAAGATTGTGTGACCTGATAGGAAGATAATACTCAGTGTGAGAATACACAACAATTGGGGCTTTGGTAAGTCTCAGAAAACAGCCATCATCTTGGTACCAAAGGAAGGAAAAGAATGTGATAATTGAGATGAATGCATAGGATATGAATAATTTGAGAGGAACTGGGGCTGCAGCATGAAAAGAGGAAATGAGTAATAATTGTACAAGGCCCATGAGGAGGCAGACCTGGCTAGATAAGAGTTTGGTGCTTAAGCCATTGGCCATTGGCTGATCAGATAGACAGGTCAGGGAAAATAACAAAGGGTCTGGAGGGCTGGGATGAGGAGTTTGAGCTAGTTCCTGTAACAATAGGAAGCTAATGAAGAGTTTTTGGGGTTTTTTTTTCATAAGATGTTTCTGCAAGATAACTCTAGGAGCTGTATATAGATGGATTTTAGGATGTAGTGATGCAATCACCTGACCGGTTCTTCCTGCTCACTGCACAGACAAAATCAATTCACTGAGACCACAGCATTGCAGTAAAGAAAGAGTTTAGGCCGGGCACGGCGGCTCATGCCTGTAATTCCAGCACTTTGGGAGGCTGAGGTGGGCGGATCACCTGAGGTCAGGAGTTCAAGACCAGACTGGCTAACATGGGGAAACCCCATCTCTACTAAAAATACAAAAATTAGCTGGGTATAGTGGTGGGTGCCTGTAATCCCAGCTGCTTGGGAGGCTGAGGCAAGAGAATCACTTGAATCCAGGAGGCGGAGGTTGCAGTGAGCCAAGATCACGCCACTGCACTCCAGCCTGGGTGACAGAGCAAAACTCCATCTCAAAAAAAAAAAAAAGAGTTTAATTGATGAGAGCTCGGCCACAACATGTAGGAGATGGAGTTATTACTCACATCAATCTCCCTGAAAATTTGGAGGCTAGAATTTTTCAAAGATAGTTTGGTAGGCAGTTATAGTTATATGCATACACAGCTCTACACCTTTCATCACCTCCTCTTCCCCTTTGGTTGAGGATGCAATCATAGGGGTATGGAAAACGGCCCTCTTGGACTGAGTCTGCTCCTGGGTCGGGACCACAGTAGGTGTGGGGTGGGACAATTCAGTAAGTGTGGGGTGGGACTCAGAATCCATATGTGTTACAATCATCCAAGCTGATTATGTTGCAGATGTCCCTGACCATATTTTGAGAAAATTTTGCAGTATGCAGTATAGCTTGCCTTAGCACAGAAACTTATGACCTCCCATCTGAATGTATGCAACAGTCTCCCTCAGCTTCCAGGTCACTGAAACTGCCTTTGCAAAATGATGACATTAAGAGAAATCTGACATGGTTGACTCCATCTTGCCTTCAACTTTCAAGCTGTCCTTGGCCATTCATGGGCATGGGCCACGCTAACTTTGAGAGAAAATTAGTTTATAGTTTAAATGATAACAGCCTTTCCCAAAAACTAAACCACCCTTGTAAAACTAATGAAAGGCCACCAACCAGGTTAGGAGGATGAGAGGGGCCTGCATTATACTAAGATGTAGGCATAGTTAAATGATTGCCAGCCATTATTCCAGAGGTCACAAAATATGCAACTATTCCAATTACTCCTGCAGATAACATGACTATTGTAGAACCTCAGATTGGCCTTTTGAGATGTCTCCAGGTCTTTTGGATGTCTGACACCCATGGCTCCACCTGTACCCACCAACCACTCCTGTGGTCCCACCCAGAGGTGACTCAGTGCAAGAGGAGAGCTTCCAATCCCTATGATTTCATTTTCAACCCAAGCAATCAGCACCCATTGCCTAGCCACCCCCACACCTCCCCCAAACTACCTTTGAAAAACCCCTAACCTTTGATACTTTGATACTTTGAGGAGATGGTTTGGCCGGCCTTGTGTCAATTAAACTCTTTCTCTACTGCAATGTCGTGGTCTATTTTGTTTGTGCAGTGGGCAGGAAGAACCCATAGGGCAGTTATAGGGTTCAGGAATATCTAGGGTTGTAACAAGCATACCAGGTGATGCCCATTAAAATCTGAGCTCCGACTACCACACACCAACTGAAATCTCAGATGAATTAGTTGGAGATCAAAAAAATCAAACCATAGGCCAGGTGCAGTGGCTCACGCCTGTAATCCCAGCACCTTGGGAGGCCGAGGCAGGCAGATCACCTGAGGTCAGGAGTTCAAGACCAGCCTGGCCAACATGGTGAAACCCTGTCTCTAATAAAAAAAGAAAAAAAAAAAACAAAAATTAGACGGGCATGGTTGCAGGTGCCTGTAATCCCAGCTACTCAGGAGGTTGAGGCACGAGAATCGCTTAAACGTAGGAGGCAGAGGTTGCAGTGAGCCGAGATGGCACCACTGCACTCCAGCCTGGGCAACAATCAAATCAAACCATAAAAGCCCTAGAATAAGATGTAGATGATTATGCATCTAAAATTTGGATGGGAGAAGACATCATAAACTTAAAAGCAGCAGAAAAAAAACACTAAGTAGGTAGATTTTACTACTTAACCTTAAGAACTTGACATGACAAAAATATAATTAACAAAATGAAATCATAAAAAACAAGCAGAAAAATATATACAAGTATAGCAAAGAGTCATTATCTTTCTTGATAAAAAGCTTACATAAACTTACAAGAAGAACACGATGTCCTCAATAAAGACTTTGACAAAGGCATGGAGAGAGAATTTCCAGGAAAAGAAATCTGATTGCTCAGTAATGTGTTTTGTTCTAACTCACTAGTAATCACAGAACATGCAAAGTATACAAACTAGATAATACTCTTTTACCTGTGAAGTTAATTAAGATTTAAAAAGAACTGTGCCAGGCACAGTGGCTCACGCCTATAATCCCAGCACTTTGGGAGGCCGAGGCAAGAGGATCACTTGAGCCCAGGAGTTTGAGACCAGCTCGGGCAATATCAAGAGACCACGACTCTACAAAAAATTAAAAAATTAGCCAGGCATGGTGGCGCATGCATGTGGTCCCAGCTAGCAGGAGGCTGAGGTGGGAGGATTGCTTGGGCCCAGGAGGTCAAGGCTACAGTGAGCCGTGACAGTGCTGTGCTAGTGCACTCCCTGGGTGACAGACAGCGAGACTCTGTCACACACACACACAAAAAAAGGAACACATATTTCTCAAAGTAGACCATGAGCAGTGAGGCAGAAACCTTCATACACTGCCTGTGGGATTGTAAATTGATGCTTCCTAGAAAGCAAATAGAATCACGAGTCTTAAAAAATTTCATAGCATTTGCCCCAGAAATTCTCCCTCTAGGAATCTATTCTATGAAAATAGAGATATGGGCCAGGTGCAGTGGCTCACTCCTGTAATCTCAACACTTTGGGAGGCTGAGGTGGGCAGATCACTCAAGGTCAGTAGTTCCACACGAGCCTGGCCAATATGGCGAAACCTCTTCTCTACTAAAAATTAAAAAAAAAAAAATTAGCCGGGGGCGACAGCACACACCTGTAATCCTAGCTACTCGGGTAGCTGAGGTGGGAGAATTGCTTGAACCCCGGAGGTGGAGGTTGCAATGAGCCGAGATCACACCACTGCACTCCAGCCTGGGTGACAGAGTGACTCCGTCTCAATAAAAAATAATAATAATAAAAGGCCCAGGCACAGTGGCTCACGCCTGTAATCCTAGCACTTTGGGAGGCCAAGGCGGGTGGATCACCTGAGGTTGGGAGTTCAAGACCAGGCTGACCAACCCCGTCTCTGCTAAAAATACAAAATTAGCCGGGCATGGTGGCGCATGCCTGTAATCCCAGCTACTCGGGAGGCTGAGACAGGAGAATCTCTTGAATCCAGGAGGCAGAGGTTTCCGTGAGCTGAGATAGCGCTGTTGCACTCCAGCCTGGGCAACAAGAGTGAAACTCCATCTCAAAATAATAATAATAATTATAATAATAATAATAATATTAAGATATTGGCTTACAAGTCAAATAAATGCTAGTGATAAATATAGTTTCTAGTGACAGGAATTGTCTTATCTATTATTTAGGGTCATACCTACCAGCTATTAATATACCCTTGAAACCAAACTAGTAATCAGATGGTCATTTGTGACAAGAACAAATGGAGCTGAATGGGTTTTTTTGTTTGTTTGTTTGTTTGTTTTTTAGGTTTCGCTCTTGTTGCCTAGGCTGTAGTGCAATGGTGCAATCTAGTCTCACTGCAACCTCCACCTCCCGGGTTCAAGCGAGTCTCCTGCCTCAGCCTCCCAAGTAGCTGGGATTACAGGCATGTGCCACCACGCCTGGCTAATTTTTGTATTTTTAGTAGAGATGGGGTTTCGCCATGTTGGCCAGGCTGGTCTCAAACTCCTGACCTCATGTGATCCGCCCATCTCAGCCTCCCAAAGTGCTGGGATTACAGGCATGAGCCACCGTGCCTGGCCGGCTGAATGGTTTTAAGGGAGGTCTTTGACTGGGTTATTTGTATACCAGACTGGGTTATTTGTGTCCTGTCATTTGAATAGTAGTGCATAAACACTGACTCTCCAATGTTCTTTTTTTTCACCATCTGTAACTAGTTATCAGAATCTTCTGTCATTACAATATTACCTGCCTCCTGTTCTCATTACATGTCACAGTTTCCAAGGTAACAGCTGTCTTACATGAATTACATTCTAGGTTGGTAGCTCCCAGGTGAGATATTGGGAAGCATCTTAATCTTATTTGCATATATCTACAAATTATATTTACCAGAAGTCGCTTCTGGGAAGAGTCACAGCTGGCTAGTTTCATCCAGTGTAAGCCTTTTTTTTTTTTTTTAAATTTTCAATTGAAGAGTTTATCATTTCCCAAATTATGTGTCTGATTTTCCTCTAAACTGTGTCTCTTAAGTTTGGAGACACATATTACTTTGGGGGCCCTTCAGTTCACTGATAAACATCTAGGGTTTCTGATGATAGTACTTAGGAGAATGGCACTGAAACTAACAAAAATAGGGAAATCAGAGAGGGAGTCTTTTGGGAGAGGGAGGAAATAGTGGAATTGAGTGAAGGTCCAGTGGGCATGTAGAGAAAAAGTTAACATAACAGGAAAGCTCTTATGTTGTCTGTGGCAGGAATTACCTTGGAAACTGTCACCAAACTACCTAGCTACCTTTATACTTCTGGTTTCTAGGGTAACACAGATATTTACTACCTTACATTTACATGGCTGGTGCTGATGTTCATTTTCTCACTTTTTACAGTCCCAACCCTTTGCTTTTTATAGTGTTGAAATTTGCGATTGAATGTTAATAGCATTCCAGTACTGGTGGCTCATTCCTCAAACCTAGATGTAGACAAATAGCATAGGAACTTCTATCCTGGGTCCTGCTCCACACTGGAATGTCATCAGTACATGAACCTGGGCTTCACGCCTGAGACTCAACACCAAGGGCACAAATTTTACAACTCCCCAGAGGCTATAAATTCCATCCTCTCCAAATCATCATCAGTAAACTCTTAATAAAGACACTACTTTCTACTTTTCTTCCTTTTTTTCTCCTTCCTTAGACTAGTCAAGCGAAGCAGTGGGAGTGGAGAAGTCTACTTACTTTCTTTTTTCTGAAACAGGATCTCCTTCTGTCACCCAGGCTGGAGTGCAGTGGTGTGATCACAGTTAATTGCCGCCTCAACCTCATGGGCTCAAGTGGTCCTCTCACCTCAGCCTCCCAAGCAGCTGGGACCACAGGTACGCACCACCACACCCAGTTAATTTTTTTTTTTTTTTTTTTGAGATGGACTCTCGCTCTGTCACCTAGGCTGGAATGCAGTGGCACGATCTTGGCTCACTGCAACCTCTGCCTCCAAGGATCAAGCAATTCTCCCTGGCTCAGCCTCCCAAGTAGCTGGGTTTATAGGCGTGCACTACCATGCCTGGCTAATTTTTGTATTTTCAGTAGAGACGGGGTTTCACCATGTTGGCCAGGCTGGTCTTGAACTCCTGACCTCAGGTGATCTGCCCATCTCGGCCCCACAAAGTGCTGGGATTACAGGCATGAGCCACTGTGCCCGGCCCCAGCTAATTTTTTAAAATTTTTTGGTAGAGACACCAAATTCGCCATGTTGCCCAGACTGGTCTCGAACTCCAGGGCTCAAGTGATCCTCCCAGCTCAGCCTCCCAAAGTGTTGGGATTACAGGCGTGAACCACTGCACCTGGCCTTTTTAAATTTTTTTTAACATTTATTTTAGGTTCAGGGGTACAAGTGCAGGTTTGTTATATAGATAAATTGCATGTCTCAGGGGTTTGGTGTACAGATTATTTCATCACCCAGGTAGTAAGCATAGTACCTGATAGGTAGTCTTTCTTTTTTCTTTCTTTCTTTTTGCTTTTTTTTTTTTTTAAACAGGATCTCCCTCTGTCGCCCAAGCTGGAGTGCAGTGGCACAATCTCGGCTTACTACAATCTCCACCTCCCAGGTTCAAGAGATTCTCCTGCCTCAGCCTCCTGAGTAGCTGGGACTACAGGCACATGCTACCACGCCTGGCTATTTTTTCTATTTTTGGTGGAGATGGGGTTTCACCATGTTGGCCAGGCTGGTCTTGAACTCCTGACCTCAAGGGATCTGCCTGCCTCAGCCTCCCAGAGTGCTGGGATTACAGGCATGAGCCACCACGCCCAGCCCCAATAGGAGGTTTTTCAATCCTCCTCCCACCCTCCACCCTCCACCACCAGACCCTGGTGTTTATTGTTCCCCTCTTTGTGTCCATGTGTACTCAATGTTTAGCTCCCACGTGTAAGTAAGAACACGTGGTATTTGGTTTCCTGCGTTAATTCACTTAGGACATGATCTCGTTCTTTTTTATGGCTGTACAGAATTTCATGGGGTATATGTACCACATTGTCTTGATCCAGTCTATCGTTGATGGGCATTTAGGTTGACTCTATATCTTGGCTATTATCCTCACTTTTATGTTCCATGATTCTGTAAAGAAACTGGTAGATGAGGCCAGCCTCAATGGCTCACGCTTGTAATCCCAACACTTTGGGAGGCCGAGGTGGGCAGATCACCTGAGATCAGGAGTTCGAGACCAGCTTGACCAACGTGGAGAAACCCCGTCTCTACTAAAAATACAAAATTACCCGGGTGTGGTAGCGCATGCCTGTAATCCCAGCTATTCAGGAGGCTGAGGCAGGAGAATTGCTTGAACCCGGGAGATGGAGGTTGTGGTGAGCCAAGATCACGCCCAGGCTGGGCAACAAGAGCGAAACTCCATCTCAAAAAAGAAAGAAAGGAAGAAACTGGTAGATGAAATACTTTCTGCCCCATCCCCATTGCATTATCAATATGTGTTATTTGGTTTCTGAACTTTTTTTTTTTTGAGACAGAGTCTCATTGTGTTGCCCAGGCTGGAGTGTAGTGGTGTGATCTCAGCTCACTGCAACCTCCGACTCCTGAGTTCAAGCGATTCTCCTGCCTCAGCCTCCCAAGTAGCTGAGATTACAGGCATGTGCTACCATGCCCGGCTAATTTTTGTATTTTTAGAAGAGCCAGGGTTTTGCCATATTGGCCCAGCTGGTCTCAAACTCCTGACCTCAAGTGACCCACCCCGCTCGACCTCCTAAAGTGCTAGATTACAGGCGTGAGCCACCACATCTGCCCAGTTTCTGAACTTATAATTTTTATTTTGCCAAAGAAAAACAATTAGTTGGAAATGAAAATGATTATCGAGAACTACACATGTAATAATAACGAATATTCAACATGTATTGAATCCTTACTCTGTGCCTCACACTGTGCTAAGTGCACAACGTGCATTATCTCATGTGGGTCCTTATTTTACACGTGACAAAAGTGGTACCTGTATTTTACAGAGGAGGTAGCTGAGACTTAGAGAGGGGTAACTAACTTATTCAAGGCCACACAGTAAGTGGTGGAACCAAAACTTGAATTCAGCTATCTGATGCCCATATCTCCACTTCTTTTTTTTTTCGAGACAGAGTCTTGCTCTGTTGCCCAGGATGGAGTGCAGTGGCACAATCTCGGCTCACTGCAACCTCCACCTCCCAGGTTCAAGTCATTCTCCTGCCTCAGCCTCCCGAGTAGCTGGGATTACAGGCACACACCACCACGCCTGGCTAATTTTTGTATTCTTAGTAGAGATGGGGTTTCACCATGTTGGCCAGGCTGGTCTCGAACACTTGACCTTGTGATCCGCCCTCCTCGGCCTCCCAAAGTGCTGGGATTACAGGCGTGAGCCACCGTGCCTGGCCCCATGTCTCCACTTTTTATCTTTCAACTTTTAACCAGTGATTCTCAAGCATTAGTGTGCATCAGAATTCTCTGGAGGGCTTGTTAAAACACAGATTGCTGGGTCCCATCTCCAGAGTTTCCTGATTCAGCAGACCTGAGAATATGCATTTCTAAAAAATTCCCAAGTGATGCTGATGTTGCTGGACTGGAGAGTACACTCAGAGGAACTCTGCTTTGTACTCCAGTGCCTCCCTTAACGGGCAGAAGAGCCTATCACTGTAATGAAGCTGAGAAGGAACTTGTGCGCAATAGGGAGCTTGTGCTTTTCTTAGGGCTTAATGTTCAGAGATCCTGGGGGATGCTCAGGTCTGTCCCTATCTCTCCAGGAAGACCAGACAATAGGCAAGAGATTCCACTCTGGAGGAGTACACAGTACAGAGGCTGTGCTCACAGAACACAGTATTTCTGCAAAGAGCTGGGCATATCCCGGGTTCGGCTCAGTTTCTTAGTCTTGACTGCTAACAAAAGCTGATGCAAGTACAATGTTATCTTAGTTCTCTTTTGGAAGAAACTCAAAGAGTTAAAATCGAAGAGCAGTATTTGCCAAGTATAGCTACCTGTCAGCTGAGGTTTTTGATATATCTGACACATTCAGCCTGATCCTGTGGAGGGTCTCGATTAGCACTATCTTGTGAAGCTGAGGAAAGAGCCATTATCGTGCAAGCTCAAGTCAGAGCTGCTATTCACACCTACCTTATAAAGAACATATATTGCCTACAGTAGACAGAGAGAGAGGCACACATTGAATATAATACACTACCATAACCTTGTTTCTCTTTTTATTTCAATTTTTCCACCTTATGCCTTGTATTTCCCTGAGGTACAGCTGAGGTCACTGAGTTTTTAGGCAATGAAGCAAAGATCAGTGTTCATTAGGGTGACTGCACATCAGGTCATTGGGAAGCTTTTTTTTTTTTTTTTTTTTTTTTTTTTTGAGACGGAGGAGTTTCATTCTTGTTGCCCAGGGTGGAGTGCAGTGGCACAATCTCAGCTCACTGCAACCTCTGCCTTCCGGGTTCAAGTGATTCTCCTGCCTCAGGCCTCCCGAGTAGCTGGGAGTACAGGCACCTGCCACCACGCCTGGCTAGTTTTTGTATTTTTAGTAGACATGGGGTTTCATCATGTTGGCCAGGTTGGTCTCGAACTCCTGACCTCAGGTGATCTGCCCGCCTCAGCCTCCCAAAGTACAGGGATTACAGGTGTGAGCCACCGCACCCGGCAGGGAAGCTTTTTCAAAATACCTGTACCAGGGACCCTACTTTAGACCAATTAAACACAAATCTTTGTGGGCAGGCCTCAGATATATGCATTAAAAAACAAATTTCCAGGTGATACTAATGCCAGAGAAGGTTAAGAGCCTATTCAAGAAAATAGGCTCTGTTCCTTAAAAAAGGATGAGTTCATGTCCTTTGCAGGGACATGGATGCAGCTGGAAACCATCATTCTCAGCAAACCATCACAAGGACAGAAAACCAAACACCACATGTTCTGACTCATAGGTGGGAATTGAACAATGAGATCACATGGACACAGGGTGGGGAACATCACACCCTGGGGTCTGTCATGGGGTGGAGGGCAGGGGGAGGGATAGCATTAGGAGAAATACCTAATGTAAATGACGAGTTAATGGGTGCAGCAAACCAACATGGCACGTGTATACCTATGTAACAAACCTGCACATTGTGCACATGTACCCTAGAACTTAAAGTATAATAAAAAAAATTAGGCTCTGCTGTTGTGCAGATTTCATTTCCAGCTCTGCTACTTATGAGAAGATGACCTTGGGCAAATGGCCGAACTGCTCTGAGCCCCAATTTTCCCATCTATAAAAATTGGCATACTAATAGAACCCACTGGGCTTTGTTTCATGGGCTGTCATGAAGGATTGAATGTACTGGTGTATGTAATGGACTGTAATTGTACAATGCCTAGCACAGAGTGATTACTCCCTAGATGATAGCTAGTGATAAAATTAAGGCATCCCGGCCAGGTGTGGTGGCTCATGCCTGTAATCCCAACACTTTAGGAGGCCAAGGCAGGTTGATCACCTGAGATCAGGAGTTCAAAACCAGCCTGGCCAACATGGTGAAACCCTATCTCTACTAAAAATACAAAAACTAACCAGGCATGATGGCGTTTGCCTGTAATCCCAGCTACTTGGGAAGCTGAAGCAGGAGAATCGCTTGAACCCAGGAGGCAGAGGTTGCAGTGAGCCGAGATCATGCCACTGCACTCCAGCCTGGGCAACAGAGAGAGACTCCACCTCAAAAAGGAAAAAAAAAAAAAAATTAAGGCATCCCCTTTCATCCTGCAGAGCAAGTCATGAAGTTGTGACCCTATGGGAGGTGTGGTTATGTTATTCTGCTATGGATTTCATGGTCTTTCAATGGGGACCACCTGTGAGAAGGTAAAAGGCTATGCAGACCACCTACCTGGTACATGTCATAGGAAACCTATTTCATAACAAATGGGGAAAGCCGGGCACAGTGGCTCACGCCTGTAATCCCAGCACTTTGGGAGGCAGAGACGGGCGGATCACCTGAGGTCAGGAGTTTGAGACCAGCCTGACCAACATGGAGAAACCCCATCTCTACTGAAAATACAAAATGAGCCGGGCATGGTGGTGCATGCCTGTAATCCCAGCTACTCGGGAAGGCTGAGGCAGGAGAATCGCTTGAACCTCGGAGGCGGAGGTTGCGGTGAGCCGAGATTGCGCCATTGCACTCAAGCCTGGGCAACAAGAGCGAAACTCTGTCTCAAAAAAAAAAAAAAGGGGGGGGAAATGATGCTTCTTTGGATAAGACACCAAGTAAAAGCAAAACAGAAACAAAATAACACTAATATTCTTAGAGACCAGCCCATTAATTACCTTGAGGAAATAATAGACCGCTTGGGGTTCTCAGACCCATTCTGAGAACCACTGAAGTGTACATGATGGTCTGCACTATAACTGGTGGCCTAATTAGTGATCAACCCAGAATTTCCAGAGTATTCAGGAGTCACAAGCCAAAAAACTCAATATCTATTGCCCAATGTCTCACCAGGTTTATGCATTTATTCCTCACCCCTAGTAGGCATGTGAATTGGTGAACCCTGGTGCACTCACCACCCAGAGACCTTTATAGTTTAAGCAAAAAACTACAAGAATCTACGCATTAGGATGTAAGGAATGAGAGAGAAAACAGCAGAATTTCTTAGGCCTTAACAGACAATAAAGAAGGCCGCCCCTTTGTGGGAATCAAGTATTGGATCTCAGCTCAGTTCCAAGATAAAGTAAAAAATCCAGTATTCTGGCGGGGCACAGTGGCTCATGCCTGTAATCCCAGCACTTTGGGAGGCCGAGGTGGGTGGATCACCTGAGGTCAGGAGTTTAAGACCAGCCTAGCCAACATTGTGAAACCCCATCTCTACTAAAAATACAAAAATTAGCCAGGCATGGTGGTGGGTGCCTGTAATCCCAGCTACTTGGGAGGCTGAGGCAAGAGAATTGGTTGAACCCGGGAGGTGGAGGTTGCAGTGGGACGAGCTCGTGCCACTGCATTCCAGCCTGGGCAACAGAGCAAGACTCCATCTGGAAAAAAATAAAAATAAAAAATCCAGTATTCTACACTTGATCTTACCCAAAAGGCCAAGAAGCGATAAAAAAAAAAAAAAAATCCAGTATTCTATTTTGCCTCTAGAGCCAAGTAAAGATAAAGCATATCCATCTCAAACCAATAGCCAACATTATGATAAATGAGAAAAAGGAAGTTAGTAAAAATGTGGTAGTTAATAAAATGGGCTTTTGGTTTCGGACGAACCTGGGTTTAAAATCTCAGTTTATGTGTGGGTGAGGTGGCTCACACCTGTAATCCCAGCACTTTGGGAGGCCCAGGTGGGAGGATCCTCTGAGCCCAGGAGTTCAAGACCAGCCTGGGCAACATGGTGAGACCCTGTCTCTATTTTTATTTAAAAAATATAAAAATCCCAGCTCAGGAATATATAGGCATGTGACTTTGAGCAAATTACATAATAAATCAAAACCTAATAATAATGGTTCCTACTTTGGGGGGTTGCTGTATTGAATGAATGAGATTATGTAGGCAAAACACTTAGAATGGCACTTGATACATGATAAACCCTCCATAATTTTTTTTTTTTTTGAGACAGAGCCTCACTCTGTCGCCCAGGCTGGAGTATGGTGGCATGATCTCAGCTCACTGCAACCTCTGCCTCCCGGGTTCGAGCGATTCTTCTGCCTCAGCCTCCCAAGTAGTTGGGATTACAGACGCCCACCACCACGCCCAGTTAATTTGTGTTTGTGTGTGTGTATTTTTAGTAGAGATGGAGTTTTACCATGTTGGACAGGGTGGTCTCAAACTCCTGACCTCAGGTGATCCGCCTGCCTCGGCCTCCCAAACTGCTGGGATTACAGGCGTGAACCACTGCGCCTGGCCAAACCCTCTGTAAATTATAGCTTTCTTCTAACTAAAAGCATTCTCACTGGAGTCAAGGACAAAGCTAGGCTGTTGCCATTTACAAGTGCTTAATAGTGTTCTGAATAACCAGTATCATCCTTAGACCTGGGCAAGAGGGGCTTCTGCCCTGGGGCTCATGCTTTAAAGGATATCTCATATTGTAAATACTCAAATTTATTTAAAAAGACACAGGCACTTGTGTCACTTGGGATCTAGTACTTAGTGTTGGTACAGCACACCACATAATCCTAAACCTCCACTCTCATGATTAACATCATTCAAACTTAAGGGGAATACTTCCTATCTCTCAATCTATATACTTGGAACAAAAGGCAAATCCATCTACAAGCCATGAAGTTTTGTGAGTTATGCTGCTGCTGATATCAGACACTGCTTAGAAGTACAAGAAAAATCTGAGTAGCAGATGTGCTTAGTGAGAGAAAAGACAAATTAACTTGTCAAATCCTTTCTGTCTCAAGAGCAATAGATTCTTCCATAACAATGATTGTTTCCCAGTAGTAACAAGCATAGGTTTTCTTGCTTCTCTTTGTGTTCCAATTCATGGTTCCTTGATGTGTTGTAAGTAGGCCTCCAATCGTACTCTTGGCCCAGGCTAAGTAAATGTTAAAAGCTGACTTGTAGCTAATACTGTAAGATTTGAAAAAGAAATTAGGAATAACTATTGAAAGAGATACATAAATTACCATTATTTCCAGTTAATTTGTTTGTCTATCAAGAGAACACCCAAGGGAATCAATTGAAACACTCAGATATTTAAGAAGAGAGTTCAGAAAAGTGGCCAAATAACAATCAATAGTTTTCCTGTAAGCCAGCAACAACCAGCTAGAAGATATAATGGAATAAAAATGCATTAATGATGACAAAAATAGCATAAAACTCCTAAGAATAACTCTTTTGAACTCGGGCTCAAGATATCCTCCCTCCTCCGCCTCCCAAGTAGCTGGGACTATGAGCTCATGCCCACACACACAGCTAACTTTTTTTAAAATTTCATTGTAGAGATGGGGTCTCACTATGTTGCCAGGCTGATCTGGAACTCCTGAGCTCAAGGGGTCCTCCTGCCTTGGCCTCCTAAAGTGTTGGAATTACAAGCGTGAGCCACCACACCCAGCCAGGAATAACTCTTTAAAAAATGCATAGAGACTGGGTGCGGTGGCTCCTACAAGTGCCGAATCTTCTGTCTGTCTGTATTTATATATATATATATTGCGTGTGTGTGTGTGTGATGTTTATATATAAAAGAGCTCTGATTGCCGGGCGTGGTGGCTCATGCCTGTAATCCCTGCACTTTGGGAGGCCGAGGTTGGGGGGAATCACCTGAGGTCAGGAGTTTGAGACCAGCCTGGCCAATGTGGTGAAACCATCTCTACTAAAAATACAAAAATTAGCCGGGCATGGTGGTGCATGCTTGTAATCCCAGCTACTCAGGAGGCTGAGGCAGGAGAATCGCTTGAACCAGGGAGGTGGAGGTTGCCGTGAGCCAAGATCGTGCCACTGCACTCTAGCCTGGGCGACAAGAGTGAAACTCTGTCTCAAAAAACAAACAAACCAACAAAAAACAACAACAAAAACAAACAAACAAAAACCCCTTTGATTAATTGGCTTAGAAAAATAAGCACTTAAATATTTTGTCAGAAAAATAGAAACTAATGCTTTTTTGTTCGCAAGACTTTAGTAATCTTTTGGAAATAAAAACAGTTTTAAAGATTATTGGTAAAATAAAATGTCTTGAAAATGCAGACATTTGTTCTAAATTAAGGTCAGATATCAGATTTGCTAAATGCTTTAAGGTCAAACTTTCTTTGACTTTTGAAAATTGTTCGATTTACCTACTTTGGAGCATTGGATTATAGATAAGGCCTGGGGACATATGGAGAGCTATGCCAGCTAGCTATGCTAAAAAGAGTCAGACCTTATCTTCATTTCCGTCTGTCCTAGGCTCCACCCCAGTACCTAATTAAAATTACTTACTTATCAGGTTTTTCACTAAAAATAAAAGTTGCTAAGAGTTAACTTTGTAACATGTAATTGAGAACACTGGAGAAACAGTTTTACATACATGTAAAAGCATTGGGAATATGGCTTTTGTTAAAGGGAATGTAATTTTGTCTAGTTCAGAGGGTTTTAAAGATTGTCTTTTTTTTTTTTTTTTTTTTTGAGACAGAGTCTCCCTCTGTCGCCAGGTTGGAGTGCAGTGGCGTGATCTCGGCTCACTGCAACTTCCGCCTCCCGGGTTCAAGCGATTCTCCTGCCTCAGCCTCCTGAGTAGCTGGGACGACAGGCATGTGCCGCCATGCCCAGCTAATTTTTATATTTTTAGTGGAGACGGGGTTTCACCATGTTGGCCAGGATGGTCTAGATCTCTTGACCTTGTGATCCACCCACCTCGGCCTCCCAAAGTGCTAGGATTACAGGCGTGAGCCACCACTCCTGGCCTTAAGGATTGTTTTAACCTAAAAGAGTAACAGAGCAAAACCTAAGGTTTAAGCAAAATGAAAAGGGTTTGTAAAGGGTCAGTCTTATAAAAAAAATTCTGTGGATATAAACAAGTTGGCTAGGATTTAAAAGAAATTATTTAGCTTTTTTCCGTAGGTTAAAACGTTGAAATGATACTGTTCTGGGGCCAGAATCCAGGCCCATCAATTTTCTAAGAAAACAGGGTTTTCTTAGAAGAGGATTTTCTTAAAAAATGGATCTGTTTGATGGAAAATTGTAGAGCGTTCTAAAAAGTTCATGAAAACCTTACCTTATGGTCAAACTAATTAAAACTGGATAGAGATATAAAATGTTATTTAAAAAACTAGCCTTAACATTAAAGATGCACTAATGCAAACATGAAATTTGGTTTTCTCCTTTGAAGATGATTTTTATGTAATGTTAAAAGATAATGAAAGGGTTTTATTTCTTCCTTTGAGTAAATTGCAGGGAAAAAAGGGAGGAGAGAGAAGAGACAAATTTAGTTAGCCTAATGCCATCTTTATTGGGTCTTGTTTGGAAAGCTAAGTCTCCTCCATCAGAGCAAAGGTTTTCTTTTTTTTTTTTTTTTTTTTTTTTTTGAGACGGAGTCTCCCTCTGTTGCCCAGGCTGGAGTGTGGTGGCACGATCTCGGCTCACTGCAACCTCTACCTCCCGAGTTCAAGCAATTCTCCTGCCTCATCCTCCTGAGTAGCTGGGATTACAGGTGTGCACCACCACGCCCGGCTAATTTTTTGTATTTTTAGTAGAGACAGGGTTTCGCCATGTTGGCCAGCCTGGTCTCGAACTCCCGACCTCAGGTGATCCACCTGTCTCGGCCACCCAAAGTGCTGGGATTACAGGTGTGAGCCACCGCGCCAGGCCACAGTTGTTTTTTTTTTAAACAATTTTTTGGAGTTATCATTTTGGTCAAATGAATGACTTATAGTAACCTGGGATTCTATTTTGTGATATCCAGTGCTTTAAATCTTTGATATTTAAAGGCCAGGCACGGTGGCTCATGCCTATAATCCCAGCACTTTGGGAGGCCGAGGTAGGCAGATCGCCTGAGGTCAGGAGTTCAAGACCAGCCTCAACATGGAGAAACCCCATCTCTACTAAAAATACAAAATTAGCCAGGCGTGGTGGTGCATGCCTGTAATCCCAGCTATTCGGGAGGCTGAGGTAGGAGAATTGCTTGAACCTGGGAGGCGGAGGTTGCGGTGAGCTGAGATCATGCCATTGCACTCCAGCCTGGGTAACAAGAGCGAAACTCCGTCTCAAAAAAAAAAAAAAATCTTTGATATTTGACAAACTTTCCAAAATCAAATTATAAATTATATCTCTTTCTAACCTAATATTTTAGATATTAGGTCCTCTAAAGTCCAAAAATGACATTTGGCTTATTTGGTACAAAAACCATACAGGAAGCATTGTCAAATATGAAATGGTGTTTGGCTTTCTTTGGTCTGTATTTGTGTAAATGTGTCATTGGTATATGTTCCAAAATTATGTAAAACTGCTATCATTCTTTTTCTTTCTTTCTTTCTTTCTTTTTTTTTTTTTTTTTGAGACAGAGTCTGGCTCTGTCACCAGGCTGGAGTGCAGTGGCACGATCTCGGCTCACTGCAACCTCTGCCTCCCAGGTTCAAGCAATTCTCCTGCCTCAGCCTCCCAAGTAGCTGGGACTACAGGCGCGTGCCGCCATGCCCAGCTAATTTTTGTATTTTTAGTAGAGACAGGGTTTCACCATGTTGGCCAAGATGGTCTCAATCTCCTGACCTCGTGATCTGCCCACCTCGGCCTCCCAAAGTGTTGGAATTACAGGCGTGAGCCACCACACCTGGCCAAAAACTGCTATAATTCTAATATGACTTAGTATATGTTATCAGTAATAATTATAATTATTACGTTAAATGACTGTGTGCCACAGAGGTAAATTTCCTTGTCAATTGTGCCTTTAACTGTGGCTGCCCTAAAATGTTTTTGTCATCCACAGACAATTGTTGTCTCACTTTGGTCCTCTTTAAAAGATGATTTTATAATCAGCTATAAAATTTAACAGGTGCTCCTAAATGTGAGTTTCTGATTAATTACTCTGGGAGATTGTAAAATTAGAATTGAAAAATACTTTCAAATAGAAGAGTGAATGGTGTTTGGTTTTCTTTGGACTGTATTTGTATAAATATGTTATTGGTATGTGCTCCAAAATTACGGGAAACTTCTATAATGTTGATATAATTTAGTGTACATTATCAATAATCATAATTGATATGTAAAATTGTTGTATGCCACAGAAGTAACCAAAATTCCTAGCCAATTGTAGCTTTAATAGTGGCTATAGACTTTTGTCATCCACAGACATTTTGTCTTCCTTTGGTCCTTTTCAAAAGGCAGTTTATAATCAGATATAGGACTCTGAATGCAGGTCTCAGATAACTTTAAAAATTGAGCTATTGGAATAGAGGAAAAACCAATCTTCTAGGACTCTCATGGAGAGCTAATGTATTAAACATTGCTAGACCCTTTGTTTTCAGAGTCAAGAGAACTTATTTCTTTAGAGCTATTTGCAACTGTTAACAAGTGAGTAAAATATACTGCTGTGGACAAAATTTGGAGCATATTTGTTCCTCTCTACCTGATTTCTCCAGAATTTGGAAACTATCTGTGAGTATTCTCAATTTATGGCAGTATAGTTAATTGCATAAATTCAATAAGAATTTGTTTTCTTTTGTAACAGGACACAATTGGAGAAATTGGTTATTTTACCAAGGCTTTGACTGGAATGGCATGCTTCCTTTAAATAATCAAAGTTGACTTATAGAGCAAATTAAAGCCCATTGAGGCATCTGGCCTCATACCTTATCCACACAGAGTCCCTGTGCAAGGTTCCTGTCCTGTGGTAAGTAAAGAACGTCACTTTCTAACAGGCCCAGGAACCCCAAGTTATCTTGGGACCTCAAGAGGAGAGGAATTTGCCCAACTCATAGGTATTTGAGGGTGCAAACCCATGGCTGGGCTCGGCTTTTAAAACATCTTATCTGAGATTCTTCATGGAACAGAGTTCTAGCAAAGCCAATTAAAAAACCCTAAGTGAAAAATATTCTTGCTGCACTTTATGCAAATAATCAGGCCACATACAGTAAGACTAAAGCTTATTTTGTAAACAAATCAGTTCTATCATGTTGTTTTTAATAAAAATGGGGACTGGAGAGAGAAAAATTATGCTTCAAAAAACTATAGTACACTGTTGTTAGCTGTTCTTGAGTTTTTTTCTGCAGTTTAGACTAAATTCTAAATTGTTTGTGGGTTAGAAGTCCCCAAACTAATGCTTTCAAATCTCTGCTTTTAAAATTGGGAATTGTACTCCTCATCCTAGGACTCATTATTTACCTTATAAGGTAAAATAGGCTGTTCACTTAAACACTGTAGTAAAACTATAGATGAGAGTACTAATGTTTTTGCCATACAAGCCTTGGAAGCTCAACCAGGCCGGCATGAGTATGCTCAGACAATTAATTGTAAAGCAGTTCCACTCTTCTCACCTTGGGGTTCACTCCCAATCCCACTACATCCCCTGTCAGCAGGAAGAGGCCAGAGTGATTGATGGCCTTTTCCCATCTTCATAGCCTATACCTTAAGATTAAGGTATTATAAAACCCAAAGGGAGGGATTGAAACCGCCTTTGTAAAATTATGACTGAGAGAGTGAAAGAGATCTAACTTAGCTGACTCCATCTTGCTTCTAACCTCCAAGCTGTTCTTGTTCATTCCTGGGGGTAGGCTGAACTAACTTCGGGAGAAATGTAGTTTATAGTTTATAGTTTAAACAAATATGGTAAAGCCCTTTCCCAAAGCAGACCTCCTTCCCACCTGGCGACTAGATTGCCTTTGTAGGACTAACATTAGCCACAAGATTAGAAATTATGGTTTAGGAGTCATGCAGCTGGAGGCTACAAGATTCTGAGCCTCCCTAAACTGCTCCAAAGATCAGTGTTTGAGATATTTTGCAGACCCGGCACTTGATAAATCAGCTGGCACCACCCAGATCAATAAACTGGCTCATGTGATCTTGTGGCCCCCACCCAGGAACTGACTCAGCACAAGAAAACAGCTTTGACTCCCTATGATTTCATCCTTGACCAATCAGCACTCCTGGCTCACTGGCTTTCCCCGACCTACCAAGTTATCCTTAAAAACTCTGCTCCCCGGCCAGGCATGGTGGCTCACACCTGTAATCCCAGCACTTTGGGAGGCTGAGGCAGGCAAATCACCTGAGGTTAGGAGTTCGAGACCAGCCTGGCCAATATGGTGAAACCCTGTCTCTACTAAAAATACAAAAATTATCCAGGTGTGGTGGCATATGCCTGTAATCCCAGCTACTGGGGAGGTTGAGGCAGGAAAATCACTTGAACCCAGGAGGTGGAGGTTGCAGCAAGCCTAGATTGCACCACTGCACTCCAGCCTGGGCGACAGAGCAAGACTTTGTCTCAAAAAAGCACAACAAAACAAGCAAACAAAAAACTTTGCTCCCCAAATGGTCAGGGAGACTGATTTGAGTAATAAAACTCTGGTCTCCCGCATGTGGGCTCTGCGTGAATTACTCTTTCTCTGTTGCAGTTCCCCTGTCTTGATGAATGGGCTCTGTCTAGGCAGCGGGCAAGGTGAACCCCTTGGGAGGTTACAGTTTCACCATGCTGGTCAGGCTGGTCTTGAACTCCTGACTTCAGGTGATCTGCCTGCCTCGGCCTCCCAAATTGCTGAGATTATAGGCGTGAGCCACCACGCCTGGCCATGCATCACATTTTTATTTGTAAAAGTAAAAACCATGGAAACAACATCAATATCTAGCAATAGGATGCAAAATGAATGAGAACTATAGTACATTCAAGTGATGCTAAAGTTTTATACAATCATTAAAAATGATTGTTTAGGGCTGAGCATGGTGGCTCATGCCTGTAATCCCAATGCTTTGGCAGGCCGAGGCAGGAGGATCGCTGGAGCCCAGGAGTTCAAGACCAGCCTGGTTGACATAAGGTAGCCCCATGTCTACAGAAAATAAAAAATAAATTACCCGGGTGTGGTGACACGTGCCTGTAGTCCCAGCTACTTGAGAGACTTGTTGTCCCAGCTACAAGAGAGAGCCTCTCACTTGAGCCCACGAGGTTGAGGTTGCAGAGGGAGACCCTCTGCAGGGTCTCAAAAAAAAAAATCGTGTAGGGCTGGGCTCCGTGGCTCATGCCTGTAATCGCAACACTTTGGGAGGCCGAGGCGGAAGGATCCCTTGAATCCAGGAGTTAGAAATCAGCCTGGACAACATCACAAGGCTCTGACTCCACAAAAAATAAAAAAATTAGGCAGGCATGGCGGCATGTGCCTGTGATCCCAGCTACTCCGGAGGCTGAGATGGAGGATCACTTGAGTGAGACTTTGTCTCTAAACAAAACAAAACTCTGTGTGTGTGTGCGTGAGCATTTACAGTGCTAAACAACTTTAAGTACCACACTAATAGTGAAAAATATTACAGGAGAGGCAGCAGAGCAATTGTTAAGAGCCTGGGCCCTAGAAATGACTGCCTAGGTTTGAGGCCTGGCTCTCCACTTACTAGCTGTATACTCCTGGGCAAGTTACCTACCTTCCCAGCCCCTCAATGTGCCCATTCATAGCATGGGGACTCATACCTAGTCCATAGTGTTGCTGTAAAGATTACATTAGTTAATACAAGTAGAGGGCAGCGTCTAGCATCTAGTAAACAGTTGACAATTATTGGTTATTGTTATAGAAAATTAGAGGAGGAAGAAATCATATCTAACTGACAATGGATCAGGAAAGGCTTTATAGAGGAGGTGACATTAAAGAAAAGGTTTAATGCTAATGAAGAGTGATGGTGGGGGGCGGGGTCAAAAGATAGGGAGTTAAAGGTAGAGGAGGTGGTAAGGCGTAGGTTGTGTGAGGCCATGAGTAGATAGATGAGTGGTGGCGTGTGGCAGTGGGAGCCATTGAAAACTAAATCTCCAAAGAGAGACAGGGGTCAAAATGTGGAGGGCCTTGAATTCCAAATTTAAAACTGGAGTTAACCACTGGCTATGAGAGTCATTAAAGATTTCTGAGCAAGAGAAAGAGGAAGCCTTCTTTGGCAGCATTGAAGGCTGACAAATTTGCAGTTTTATCCTTGAGTGTTACGAACTTCAGAAACAACTCTCTGAGGGCTAATATTTTGATTTAGGAAAAGGAAAGGGGGACACAAAGGAAGAGATGGAAAAAGGGAGTGAATAACTGAAGGATGATAAGTGGGAGGGGGAGATGAAAAGTGAGCCCGGTGGGAAGGTGGCAGCAAAGCCTGTCTTCCCTAATTCCTCATTCCTGGGGTCACTTGGTGACTGAACTCATACATAACCTCCCTTCTCCCCATTTAAGATTTGAAGTTTCCGTCTTTCCTTTAGGGCTTCATTTAACTTCGAGACTGTCCTTTCGGCCTGTGAGCACACGTAGGGCATTAGGACCCAGCGTTTGTTGTAGTGAGAGTGGTTGAATCTCGATCTCTCAATTTTTCTCTCGAGCTCCCTCCTCTCCCTTTGTCATTCTAGCTGCCTGCTGCCTCCGCAGCGTCCCCCCAGCTCTCCCTGTGCTAACTGCCTGCGCCTTGGACAGAGCGGCTGCGCAAATCAGAAGGATTAGTTGGGACCTGCCTTGGCGACCCCATGGCATCCCCCAGAACCGTAACTATTGTGGCCCTCTCAGTGGCCCTGGGACTCTTCTTTGTTTTCATGGGGACTATCAAGTTGACCCCCAGGCTCAGCAAGGATGCCTACAGTGAGATGGTAAGTGAAGCAAACGGGTGATGAGGAGCGCACTCCCATGGGATTGCGAGGACCTCTCCCCTTTTTTCCTTCTCAGTTTCTGGTCCCACCCCCTTAGCCCCTATCCCCACCTGGACCCTCCGTTCTCAACAACTTTGCAGCTCGGAAGGAGCAGCTGGGCAAGAGCGATTTCTTTTGTGGGCTATGCTGTTCTGGAGCCACTGAATGCCAGTTGGGGGAGGGGTTGCGCAGCGAATACCCCCCATCCCAAGTAAACCAGAAGGCTGAGACCTGCGTAGCACCTGTCATTGGCAGGAGCCCTTCCCTCCTTCCAGCACACACCCAAAGTCCGGGCAACCAGTATACAAGTCTGATTCCCTCCCTGTGAGCTAAGAGTTTAGCAAGCGGAGAGTTTATTTATTTTAGAGCAGAACAAAAGGGAAAGAGGAAAAGAGCTGGGAAAAATGGGCTACTAAAATAAGCAATTTTTAGGGGCTGACTGGTATTCCTCATCCCAGGCAGACAGCTGATAGTATTCCTCCAGCCACACAGCTGATAGTATTCCTCCAGCCACCTGGGTATGTATCTGGATCCTTGAGACAAAGCATTCTTGGCCCAAATAAAGGTCACTAAGCTCTTGTTTCTTCCCCTTCTCTCAAGGGAGAGCTAGATGTTTTGTTTTATTTTGTTTTGTGTGTGGGGTAATCTACAAAATCTGCAAAGTCTGCTTTTTCTCTCCCGCAAACAGTCCGTAATCCCCACCTTGCCTTCTGTGGATGACCAGAGCCAGGCCCTCTGCAGGTTTTCCCCTCTGCAGAGTTGGAATCACGGAAGGTGACTGGCCAAAACATCTCCTCTGCAACCTGGGGGCTGGGCTGCTTTCCCCAGTTGGGCGTGATGAGGACTTGCTCTTATGCTGTGGAGTACTAGGAGATGGCAGGGAATGTTTCCAGCACTTTCGGGTCTGTCCCTTCTTCCCCTGTCACTTTGCCTCTTCTTTTCCCCACCCCAGCTGCTTCTCGTCGCCTTTGCCAGACTTCCAATAATGGGAAGGAGCACATCATTGGGCTCTCAAGGTCAAGAGAGAAAGGAGCTTAGGGGAGGAACAGAAGGGGAAAGAGAAAAGAGGCAAGCCCTTTTAGGGCTGAGGCAGGGAGGAACAGCCTCACACATTGAGAGGAATTCATAGCTCTCCTGAACCCACTGCAGAGCTTTCCAGGGCCCCTTAACGTGAGCTGCAAATGGATGGAGACTGGCAAATTATATGAATAGATGCTCAGAAAATGTTTGCAGGCAGCTCTGGCTTCTGTCTCAGGGTTTAAGCTGGAGCTTTCCATTTCTTCCTCACCGCAGGATCACCCTAGGGTTGGGGAGGGTGACAAGGGCTTAGGTCTAGCCCCAGTGGCAAATCCTTACATGCTTCTCCTTCTCCCTTCCCCTCCTCCCAGCATGTTTGACCAGATGGAATTGAAATCAGGTCAAAATGAGTACCCGAGGCAGCCTGCACTGGGAGAAGAGGGACAGGGTGGGGTAGCAGAAGCCACCAAATGGCTTGAAGAGGTTGGGACAGAGGGACAGGGTGGAGGGGAAATGCCACTATATTTCTGTCTTGGTGGTAGCAGTTTGGTGTTAGATTATGAATAAATGAACATGCTCTTGCTTTACTTTTCATATGTACATATATTTATATATTTGTGTGTGTGCATCATAGGTATTTGTAAGCTTTCCCTAGCCTTAGGGACACACTACCTTTCTTCAGTATACTCCCTGCCCTCCAGACCCTAGTCAGCTGCTTCAGAGGCCCCCCCAAGCTGCACCCTAAGTACAGTGTTAGGCTCTGCAGGCAATCCAACTAAGATGGAGTCACCGGGAAGCTTCCTACCAGCTTGGCAGGAGCTCACAAGGAGGACCAGCCACAAATGGGTTTACAGTATGTTTCTTCCTAGAAATGGAGCTGTCTAGTGCAGCCTAATGAAAGGCAGAAGAAACAAATATGAAGATTTCATATCATACATAGGAACATATTTAAATAGATATAGTGTAACACAGCAATATAGAACCATTGTGTGTGGGTGTGTATGCACACTTCTGCACTTCTGTGCTAGGGGCATCTAGAGGGAATGGAAAGATTGTATCTAACTGAGAAGTAGACGTCACAATAGTTTGAAGAGGATTTTCAGACTGCCCTTTTCCAGGGTCCTCTCCTGCATTGAACATTGGGCCATAGACTGGAGATTGCTCTCTGGCATAAAGCCTACTGCATAGTGCCTGGGCTTGGCCCAGCTTTATTCTCGTTCCCATAGGAAAGGGAGGGAAATTCAGTTCTAGTACAGAGAAGGTGCTCAATATGTATTTGTGGAGTGGTTGGGTGAATGAATGAGTCATTGTAGCATTGCCTTGGCTTGTTACCACCCTTCAGATTTCTCTGTTTGGCTCTTGATTATGCAGTTCAGGAGCCATTTCTTGCCTCTTAGAGGGACTCTCTAAGAAGCCCCTGTCTCTTAGAGGCAGAGTCTCTCAGAACCCCAACCCTAGATCAGTTGGGATGATTATCTGGGATTTTTTGTTTTCCATTAAGGAGTGGATTCCTCTGCATCGAGGAGGTTAGTCATGTATTGACTGCAGTGGCATTTCTTATAAGATCTCAAAGCGTTGTTGCTGCTGTTGTTGTTTTAAGATTATTTGTTCTTTAGAACATGTCTGTGAGGTAGATTTAGTGTATTCGTTATTTTTATTTTACTGATGGATAAACTAAAGCAGAACAAGTTTAATGACATATCCAAGGCCAGAAAGGTAAGCTGTTGTTGGAGCAGAGATGAGAAACCAAGTCCATGACTCAATACTCCCAATAGAAAGATCATTAATGGTTAAAACTGTTGGTTTTTATGGATGCCAGAACTGACAACCGATTCTTGAGAACACCTGGCACAGTCTTCCTCCTTTTATTGTACCAGTTTAACTGCCCAATCCATATTTTCAATTTTGTTTTACTACAAAATCAATTTTTAAAATTTAGATTTTTGATTTGATTTCTTTTTTCTTTTTCTTTCTTTCTTTTTTTTTTTTTTTTTTTTTTTTTTTTTTTTTTTTTTTTGCTTTTCTGCCAACTATATTTTTTTCTTGTTTAAAAATCATTTGTGTAATTCTTAGGTGTTATCTTCTCCAGGGAGAATCATTGCTAAAAAACCAAACAAATGACTATGAACTTTTCTCCTGTTTCTACTGCAGAAGCCAGCAAGGGTTAGTGGAAAGAGTGCAGGCTTTATAGTCACACAGGCTTGGGTTCAGGTCCTGCTACTCTTGGTGTCTCAGTTTCTTTATTCTTAAAATGAGGATAAGAATGCCTACCACTTAAGAAACAGACCATCCTAAAGGCGGGGGGTGGGGGGAAGGAGTGCCTACCTTAGAAGGCTGTAAACATTAACTGAGATTATGTATAAAAGTGTCTGGTACAGTGTTTGCTATAGTATGTGTTCGAGAAATGCTTTGGGTGAGGTGATTATGATAAGTAATTCTGTTTTATGGAGTGGTTTCCTAACTGATTTAAATAGCCAGTTTAAGGGATTGAAATCAAGCATATATTTATTTATTTATTTATTTATTTATTTATGAGACGGAGTTTTGCTCTTGTTGCCCAGGCTGGAGTGCAATGGTATGATCTTGGCTCACTGCAACCTCTGCCTCCCGGGTTCAAGCGATTCTCCTGCCTCAGCCTCCGGAGTAGCTGGGATTACAGGTGCGTGCCACCATGCCTGCCTAATTTTTGTATTTTTAGTAGAGATGGGGTTTCACTGTGTTGGTCAGTCTGGTTGCGAACTCCTGACCTCAGGTGATCCACCCATCTCAGCCTCCCAAAGTGCTGGGATTACAGGCGTGAGCCACCATCCCCAGCCTGAAATCAAGCATTTAGAAGAACAAGATGCTATTTTCATGTGCCCTTGTGGACACATGCAATCAATTAATATTGAAAAATCCACACTTGCTGCTGTGTAATGTACAGCGAATCTCATGCAGAACTTCCAGATGCATCTCTGAATAGCCCATTTGGCATGTGTTGTCCCATACCTCCTCCAGATTTAGCAAGTATCATTATAGAGTACTCTAAATCCCACGTGAATTCAACATGACTGGCCACTCCCTTGACTAAATGCCTTTATTAGTTCACTTGAAAATGGGAGACAGCCCTTAAAAGTGCTGGGACGCAGTTTCCTGTGCAGTGACTGGGAACATATAAATAGTTGGCTTGCTTTAAATCTGGTGTTCAGCTTTTTGTAGTAGTGGCTTCATCCTGTAAGCACAGGGGACCACATATGAAAAGGTAAGAAAACACCAAAATCCTGGTGACAATAAAGCCAAGAGATTTTGGTCCTGAGGATGACTGGGCAAGTCCCTGATTCTTTGCATCCCCTCATAGTAAAGGTTTGTTGATTTGATTTATTTGTTTATGTGTAGTTAAGTGCCCTTCTGTTTATGTAATCCTGAGGAAACACTCCCAATATGTTTGGGCAGTTTATTTAATGTCCATAGGTAATCTTTTAAGCTTCCAATCACTGCTATTAATTGCTTTCCAACTAGGTAATAAGATAGTAATTTACTATGTTTAGACTGCTCTCTGAGGTGGTACAGTACATTTATTTTCAGAGAGGAAACCGAGACCCTGAGAGGTGAAGCAGCTTTGCTTAATTCACACAGCCTGCCATCACAAGCTAAACTACATATTAGAGTTTATGTTGGGGAGCTTGTAGCCTCTCAGTATGGACAAAAGCTGAGTTTGTTTCAGACAGATCTTTGACTGACAGTAGGAGTCAGTCTTCTGCCCTAAGATGCAATCTGGGAAGGGTCCACTTTGACTGGTACGATCAAGCATGCCAGCTTCCTCTTTAGGTGGGCATTACATGACAGTGGAAAGTAGAATAGGTCGGGAGTTCAAGACCAGGCTGACCAACATGGAGAAGCCCCATCTCTACTAAAAATACAAAATTAGCCAGGCATGGTGGCGCATGCCTGTAATCCCAGCTACTCTGGTGGCTGAGGCAAGAGAATCACTTGAACCTGGGAGGCGGAGGTTGTGCTGAACCAAGATCACACCATTGCACTCCAGCCTGGGCAACAAGAGGGAAACTCCATCTCAAAAAAAAAAAAAAAAAAAAAGAAGGTGTTTAGCATTCATGTGGCAATTTGGCAATTAAATATGTAATGGCTTTTTATTACATTTAAACAATGATCTATGATTCACACGGGCTTTATTTCTTACAGAGATTCAGAAAAATCACACATGAGTCAGTACATTTTGCAGCACTTATGTAGGCTTTATGGTTTAAGATAGCAACCAGGCTGAGATTTTTTGCCAAAATATATTTTTATCAGTGCTTTCTTCTGCTTTCATATAGTTTTTTTTCCTTGTAAATCTTATTGAAGTATAACATATATACTGAAACATGCACATAGCATAAGTATGCAGCTCAAGGAATTTTCAGAACATTCCCATGTAACCCAGCACTCATATTAAGAAAAAGCACATTGCCAGGTGCTGTGGCTCACGCCTGTAATCCCAGCACTTTGGGAGGCCAAGGTGGGTGGATCACCTGAGGTCAGGAGTTCGAGAGCAGCCTGGGCGACATGGCAAAACCCCGTTTCTACTAAAAATACAAAAATTAGCTGGGCTTAGTGGTGGGTACCTGTAATCCCAGCTACCTGGGAGGCTGAAGCAGGAGAATTGCTTGAACCCAGGAGGCAGAGGTTGCAGTGAGCCAAGATTGCACTACTGCACTACAGCCTGGACGACAGAGTTAGACTCCATCTCAAAAAACAAACAAACAACACAAAACAAAAAGAAAAAAAAACAAAAAAAACCCCACATGACCAGCACCCCAGAAACCTTCCTCATGGCCCCTTCCAGTTACTACCCCCATCAAGGGTAATTACTATCCTGACTTCTAACAACATAAGTCAATTGTACCTGATTTTGAATTTTATATAAATGGAATTCTACAGTATATTAGCCAATTTATCTTTTCCTTTTACCTAATTGGCATGAGTGAACTGAAGTGGACACTATTTGCCCTGTGTTCTCATTTTGTATTTTGTCCTGTTAGCTGGCTTGGGCTGGTTATTAATTGTAATCAAAGATTAATATTATTTGACAGTTTTGAGCTGTTCAAATATAATATCATTAATATGAGATCATGGATCCTGCTGTGTGGTGAAGAATACATGACAAAAAGAAAAAAAAGGTATGACTAAAGAAAGGCTCTGGCTGGGCGCGGTCGCTCACGCCTGTAATCCCAGCACTTTGGGAAGCCAAGCTGGGCCGATCACCTGAGGCCAGGAGTTCTAGACCAGCCTGGCCAACATGGTGAAACCCCATCTCTACCAAAAATACAAAAATTAGTTGGGTGCGTCAGCGGGCGTCTGTAGTCCCAGCTGTTTGGGAGGCTGAGGCAGGAGAATTGCTTGAACCCGGGAGGTGGAGGCTGCAGTGAGCCGAGATCGTGCAGCTGCACTCTAGCCTGGGCGACAGAGTAAGAATCCATCTCAAAAAAAGAAAATAATAATAAATTAAAAAAATTAAAAGGCTCCATAGGCCGGGTGCATTGGCTCACACCTGTAATCCCAGCACTTTGGGAGGCTGAGGCGGGCGGATCACGAGGTCAAGAGATCGAGACCATCCTGGACAACATGGTGAAACCCTGTCTCTACTAAAAATACAAAAAAAAAAAAATTAGCTGGGCATGGTGGCACACGCCTGTAATCTCAGCTACTCAGGAGGCTGAGGCTGGAGAATTGCTTGAACCCAGGAGGTAGAGGTTGCAGTGAGCCAAGATCGCGCCACTGCACTCCAGCCTGGCGACAGAGCGAGACTCTGTCTCAAAAATAAAAATAAAAATAAATAAAATTAAAAAATAACAAAAAATAAAAGGCTCCATATGCTTTTGACTCATGTCTGAATCATAATGTCCTCATACCACAAGAATGGATCTGCTTGATTCATCAATGATTTTGTTATTAAAATAATTACCGTGGCTTGCAAAAATATGGATTTCTAATTGTGTGGGTTTTTGTTTTTGTTTTTGAGACAGCGTCTGGCTCTATCACTCAGGCTGGAGTGAAATGGCATGGTCTCGGCTCACTGCAACCTCTGCCTCCCAGGTTCAAGTGATTCTCCTGCCTCAGCCTCCCAAGTAGTTGGAACTACAGACGTGTGCCACCACGCTTGGCTAATTTTTGTATTTTTAGTAGAGATGGGGTTTTGCCATGTTGGCCGGGCTGGTCTCGAACTCCTGACCTCAAGTGATCCACCCATCTTGGCCTCCCAAAGTGCTGGGGTTATAGGCGTGAGCCACTGCACCCGGCCTAATTGTGTGGTTCATTAATGATCAAATGTGTGTGTGTTGCCCTCAGCTGATGCTATGACACTTTGATTATTTACCTAAATCTCCAAAATGCTCATTTGATTTATTGAATCTGAGGGGAAACTGAGGTAATAAAATACTTAGTAATTTTCTCCAAGCAATTTAGTGGCAAAACTAAAATTGGAATTCAGCTTAAGAATCCCAGTCCAAGGATATTGCTAGATGATTGCCTTTGATTGCAGGGGTTTGAGACATTTAACTAAACCCATCTTTTTCCTGTTTTTCTTCCCCCTATACGGAAACTATGGTTTCAGAGCCTGGGTTATTGCAATGGAAAGAACACAGACCTAACAAAGTGAATTGCAAGAGCCTTTTAAGAAAGTGAATCTGTCAACTCTCTTTATTCTTACTATCCATACAATTAAAGTCTTTAGAGACCTAGTTACTATAGACTGAAGACATGTGACCCTTCTATTGTTTAACTTGAGGTGGCCTGGACCAAGCATAATGAGGGGGTTAGCAATAATAGGATTCTTTTTTTTTTTTTTTTTTTTTTGAGAAGGGGTTTCACTCTTGTTGCACAGGCTAGAGTGCCATGGTGTGGCCTCGGCTCACTGCGGCCTCTGCCTCCCGGGTTCAAGCAATTCTCCTGCCTCAGCCTCCCGAGTAGCTGGGATTACAGGCATGCGCCACTACACTCAGCTAATGTTGTATTTTTAGTAGAGATGGGATTTCTTCATGTTTGTCAGGCTGGTCTCGAACTCCCAACTTCAGGTGATCCGCCCGCCTCAGCCTCCCAAAGTGCTGGGATGACAGGCGTGAGCCACTGCGCCCGGCCAATAGGATTCTTTTGATGTCGCTATTCTACTCCACAGGAGAAGATTGATGGCTTCCTATAATGTCAAGACCCATCCAAGCTTAGTCCCATCTCCAATAAACTAAACATTCCCTCTTTGGAGTCCTAGAAAATAAATCCTGTCTGTACCTACTCAGTTTTCAATGAAAGATTTGATTAAATGGTGTATCCACATGCAGTTTTCTCTTGAGAAACAGAGGAAAGAAAGAAGCAACAGCGGCATAAAAATATACACAGCTGCAGTTTAAGAGGTTAGCTAAACTAAAAAAGTAATATGCCGTTCTACTAAATGGAGAGAAAAAAGATTACTGAAGTTATAGGAACTTGATTTAAAACATGGAGTTTGGCCCCAGGCTACAGATTGCACTATAGTATAGATAAGAGTTTGTACCTGAATAATGGGTGGTTAAGCCCTAGTCAAAAAAGAAGTGTTTCCAGAAGCCATTCAGCCAGCATCTGGAAGTCTTGGCTCCTAACTGACTATAAGAAACTCATCCTGGGCCGGGCACATAACAAGGTCAGGAGTTCGAGACGAGCCTGGCCAACATAGTGAAATGTAGTGAAGTATCTCTACTAAAAATACAAAAAATTAGCTGGGCATGGTGGCAAGCGCCTGTAGTCCCAGCTACTCAGGAGGCTGAGGCAGGAGAATCACTTGAACCTGGGAGGCGGAGGTTGTGGTGAGCCGAGATCGTGCCACTGCACTCCAGCCTGGGCGACAGAGTGAGACTCCATCTCAAAATAAATAAATAAAATAAAAATAAAAATACAAAAATTAGCCGGGCATGGTGGTGCGCGCCTGTAGTCACAGCTACTTGGGAGGCTGAGGTAGAAGAATCACTTGAATCCAGGAGACAGAGGTTGCAGTGAGCTGAGATCATGCCACTGCTCTCCAGCCTGGGTGACAGAGCCAGATTCCGTCTCAAAAAAAACAAAAAACAAAAAACAAAACAACTCATCCTGTCTTTTGTGTTTATCACATCAGAAGTTTACACTTAGGATTTAGGAATTGCCTCTTGAGAACTTTTGTGTTGCTAATTAGAAATGGCCCTTACTGGCCAACCGTGGTGGCTCACGCCTGTAATCCCAACACTTTGGGAGGCTGAGGCAGGAGGATCACTTGAGCCCAGGAGTTTGAGACAGGCCTAGGCAACATAGTGAGACCCAGTCTCTACAAAAAAATTTAAAAGAGATTAGCCAGGCATGGTGGCACAAGCCTGTAGGCCCAGCTAACTCGGGAGGCTGAGGCGGGAGGATCACTTGAGCCTGGGAGGTCGAGGCTGCAGTGAGCCCTGATGGTGCTGCTGTACTCCCGCCTGGGTGACAGCAAGACCCTCAGAAGTGTTAAGAGGCCAGGCGTGGTGGCTGACGCCTGTAATCCTAACACTTTGGGAGACCAAGGCAGGTGGATCACCTGAAGTCAGGAGTTCGAGAAGAGCCTGGCCAACATGGTGAAAACCAGTCTCTACTAAAAATACAAAAATTAGCTGGATGTGGGGTGCATGCCTGTAAACACAGCTACTTGGGAGGCTGAGGCAGGAGAATCGCTTGAGCTAGGGAAGCATAATTTGCAGTGAGCCGAGCCACTGCACTCCAGTGTGGGTGACAGAGTGGGACTCTGCCTCAAAAAAAAAAAGTGTTATGGAAGCCTCTGGGGTCTACATTTTTTCCCCGTAATGTCCCCCTGCTACCATCACCAGGATGCAAAGGGAGAAGGATAAGGCAAGTGGCATGTATTTAGGTTAATGAGAGGAAAGGGGTGGGCTTCTCATCACCACCAGGTACCCTAAACCTCAGCTCAGCTCTGCCCCACATGGGTCTGGCCCCTTTCAGCCCAAGGTTTTACTCTGCCTACTGGTCAACCTCTCTCCTAATTTCTCTATGAAAAATCCTTGATTTAATCTAAGATGGGAAGAGAGAGGAAGAATGACTAACACTTTGTATTTCCATATAGGCTCAGGAATAGGGTAGGAACTAGGGTGAGGTGGAATTTTAAATAAGGACAGTCTCTGACAAGGCAGGTTTAGGGAGAAGTGAGTGAAGCAGGGTCGTGCAAGTGTAGCGTCGGAGTCTACCTTTATTTAAAAGTTTCATATCTTGTTCATCATGGATATTATTTACCTAATCAGTGAGTGTTTTTGGTGCCCTCTTAAATTTTCCACCCAAGGTAAGTAGCCTTGCTGACTTTACCTTACTCCAGGCTTGTTCAGGACGTTTCAAATAATTTGCTCAGAGACACCCAACTAGAAAGCGGCAGGAGCACTTTGGAAAGTTAAGGCAGGCCACATAGCCAGGGGCTGTCTCTAAAAAAAAAAAAAAAAAAAAAAAAATTAGCCGGGCATGATGGTGCATACCCTGTAGTCCCAGCAACTTAGGAGGCTGAGGCAAGGTGGGAGAATTGCTTTTGAGCCCCAGAAGTAGAGGCCGCAGTGAGCTCTGATCCCACCACTGCACTCCAGCCTCAGTAACAGAATGACAGTCCATATCAAAGAAAAAAAAAAAAAAAGGCTAGAAAGTGGCAGAGCTGGGATTTGACGCTAAGTCTGTTTGCATCCAAACCATGCTTTTTTCTAAACCATTAGTCTTTTAAGAGTCCTCATAGGCGATTATCTTGGGCGACTCATGATAATTAATCCATTAAGTAAAGGTGCATTCACTTGTTAATATTTGTTCCAAATCTAGAGTGTGTGAACACTATTTTAAGTGCCAGATGCTTCTGAGAGGTCAAGTTGGCTTTCTGCCTCATTCTTACACTTGTCTAGCATTTGGCACTTTTGACTATTCTCTTCTTAAACTTATCTTGGTGTCCATGACCTGGTCTCTCCTAGTTTTCCTCCTGCTTTTCTAACCATACTTTCTTCTATCTGCTTTGTGGACTCTGTCTTTCCATTTCTTTCTTTCTTTTTTTTTTTTTTTTTGAGACAGAGTCTTGCTCTGTTGCCCAGGCTGGTGCCATCTTGACTCACTGAAACCTCTGCCTCCTGGGCTCAAGTGATTCTCGTGCCTGAGCCTCCCGGATAGCTGGGATTACAGGTGCGTGCCACCACGCCCGGCTAATTTTTGTATTTTTTTTTTTTTTGTAGTAGAGACAAGGTTTCGCCATATTGGCCAGGCTGGTCTCAAACTCCTGGCCTCAAGTGATCTGCCCGCCTCGGCCTCCCAAACTGCTGGGATTACAGGTTTGTGCCATCACGTCCGGCCTCTCTTTCCATTTTTTAAATGTCTGTCATGCATTTTTTTCCCACTGTATATACCCTCCCTGGGCATACTAATGACCATCCATTCTCTATCTTTAGTCCAGACTTCTCTTACTGAACTGCCTTACCAGTCATCTACACTTGGATGCCTTAGAGGTACTTCAACTCAAAACCCCCAAATTGAGTTCCTCATTCTTTCCTGTCCCTGAGCCCCGCATTCTGTTCCTCCTGATTATCTGATATATACCCATACTTAGAGAATGGTAACACCTATCTATCTCTCCAGCACCCAAGCCAGAGACCTGAGAATCATTCTTGACTCTTCCCTTTCCCTCAGTGCCCACATCCAATGAGACACCAAGTTCTGTAGAATTTTTTTTTTTTTTTTTTTTTTTGAGACGGAGTCTTGTTCTGTTGCCCAGGCTGGAGTGCAATGGCATGATCTCGGGTCACTGCAACCTCTGCCTCCTGGGTTCAAGCAATTCTCCTGCCTCAGCCTCCAGAGTAGCTAGGACTTATAGGCGTGTGCCACCACGCCTGGGTAATTTTTTTTTGTATTTTTAGTAGAGACGGGGTTTCATCATGTTGGCCAGACTGGTCTCGAACTCCTGACCTCAGGCGATCCACCCGCCTCGGCCTCCCAAAGTGCTGGGATTACAGGCGTGAGACACTGCACCCGGCCAGATTTTGCTTTCAAAGCATTCCTCTACTCTGTCCCCTTCCCGTGTCCTCACTGCCATTATGCTAGTCCACATCTCTTACCTGATCTCTTTGTTTCCAGGCATACTTCCCCCAATTCATCCTCCACACTATTTCTAGAGGGACCATCTTTTCTCTCTCTCTCTTTTTTTTTTTTTTTCCAGACAGGGTCTTGGTCTGCCTCCCAGGCTGCAGTACGTTGGCACGATCACAGCTCACTGAAGCCTTGAACTCCTGGGCTCAGGCAATCCTACTATCTCAGCCTCCCAAATAGCTGGGACTACAGGCACACACTGCCACGCCCAGCTAATTTTTTAAAAACTTTTTGTAGAGACAGGGTCTCACTATCTTGTCCAGGCTGGTTTGCACTCCTGGGCTCAATCGATCCTCCTGCCTTGGCCTCCCAAAGTGTTGGGATTACAGGTGTGAGCCACCATGCCCGGCCTATTTCCAGAGGGAATTTCTTTAAAAGTTCCTCCTGGCTTATAAGACAAAGTCCAGCTCCACAGCAGAACAGATATTGTTCTCCATGATCTAATTCATATTTATCTCTCCTATTTCATGTCTCACCTCCTTCCCTTCCCTCTATCACCCTATGCTGAACTGAAGTGGTATTTGGCCATATTTGGTGTGTCAGGGTCTTTGCTCATCCAGCTTCCTCTGCCTGCAGTGCCATTTCCTTTTTTATCTTGCAAACACCTGCTCTACTTTTCTTTTGAGATGGAGTTTCAGGCTGGAGTGCCTCACCACCCACTTTTAAGATTCCACTCCAAATTTTCTGTCACCATCTAGGGAGATTTGACCACTCCCTCTGGTGTGCCTATACTGTTCCTGCTACATAATTGTATCCAGCACTTATAACACTTTATTGCACTTGCGTATTTACATATCCGCTCTTCCCCTTATAAACTTCAAGCTTCAGGAAGACAGGACCTTTGAATAACTGACACTTATATCCAGAGTATCCAGTACAGTGCCTAGCACAAGGAGGCACTTAATAAATATTGAACTCAGATGAGAGCACCTCCTGGAAAGCAAAAAAAAAAAAAAAAAAAGAAAAAAGAGAAAATAAACATTGAATGAATGAATGGATACTAAAAGAAAACAAAGCAGTGGACCAACCCAATAAGACACTTGATAAAATCTCATCAATTTACTCCAAAATGAGGAACAGGCCAAAATGGATAGTGAAAAATATGAATGATCTGTAACTCTAAGATCAATATAATTCTGTTACTTTGTGATCTTATACAGATCTCTATTTATGTACCACTAACTGTGCTGCTTTATGTTGTTTACATATCTGTTTCCCCCTACTAGTCTGAAAGCTTCATGACCCTGTCTAATTTATCTCTGTATCATTGATGCAAAACCCATAATAGGTGTACAATAAATATTTCTTGAATCAAAATTAAGGAATGAGGCTGGGCGCAATGGCTCACACCTGTAATTCCAGCACTTTGGGAGGCCAAGGTGGGCAGATCACCTGAGGTCAGGAGTTCGAGACCAGCCTGGCCAACATGGCGAAACCCCATCTCTACTAAAAATACAAAAAAAAAAAAAAATCAGCCAGGTGTGGTAGTGCATGGTAGCTATGCGGGAGGCTGAGGCAGGAGAATCGCTTGAACCTGGGAGGCGGAGGTTGCAGTGAGCCAAAATTCCACCACTGCACTCCAGCCTGGGCGACAGAGTGAGACTCCGTCTCAAAAGAATAAAAATAAATAAATAAAATAAAATAAAATTTAAGGATGAAGCTAGCCAAAGTAGCTTCTTATAAAGGTTTGGGGATTTATCTCAATGAAATGAGAATGATTTTGTCTTACTATATTTTAAAGATATATAAAGGGCTGACATTTGCATACATTTTTATTTTTCTATTTTCTCAGCAAACACTTTCATTTTTACAGATTCTAAAAATATAAACTCCAGCTTCGCTCTTTTCTGAAATATAACAGATTCCAATTTAGGGAAGTTCAAATTAGTGAATCTTTACCATACTGTGCCTTACCTTGTTTCATTTTGCTTAGTATTCATATGCATCTGGGTTTTGACAAAGCAGGCACTAGAAAATATGGATGTGGCTAACATGTACCAGTTTTTATGGGCCTAGTGAATTTTTAAAAAATTCTTTTTATTTATTTATTTATTTGCTTATTTATTTATTTATTTATTTTTGAGATGGAGTCTTGCTCTGTTGCCTAGGCTGGAGCGCAGTGGCACGATCTTGGCTCACTGCAACTTCTGCCTCCTGGGTTCAAGTGATTCTCCTGCCTCAGCCTCCCGAGTAGCTGGGATTACAGGCATGCCCCACCACACCCGGCTAATTTTTGTATTTTTAGTAGAGATGGGGTTTCACCATGTTGGCCAGGCTGTTCTAGACCTCCTGACCTCAGGTGATCTGCCCACCTCGGCCTTCCAAAATGCTGGGATTACAGGCGTGAGCCACTGCGCCCGGCTAAAAAAAAGTATTAATGCTATTTATGATTTATAATCATAAATGCTTTTAAACTATAAAATCAAATTATTCGCCTTATTACCTTTGGTGCTTGTCTTAGTCCATTCAGACTGGTGTAATAAAATAGCATAAACTGGGTAGCTTATAAACAACAGAAATTTATTTCTCACAGTTCTGTAGGCTGAGAAGTCCAAGATCAAGGTGGGAGCAGTTTGGTGTCTATTGAGGGCCCACTTTCTCTTCACAGATGGTGCCTTCTAACTGTGTCCTCACATGGCAGAAGGGGAAAGTCAGCTCTCTGAGGCCTCTGTTATAAAGGAATTAATCTCATTTAAGAACACTTCACCCTCATGGACATAATCATTTCCCAAAGCCCCACCTACTAATACCATCATCTTGGGGGTTATGATTTCAACATATGGTTTTTGTTGGGGACACAAACATTCAGACCATAGCAAAGATGCTACTAAGGTTTAAATCACAGGGATTCCAGCAGGTTGCTTGTGTTTGGATTTTTTTTTTTTTGATGGAGTCTCACTCTGTCGCCCAGGCTGGAGTGCAGTGGTGCAATCTCAGCTCGCTGCAATCTCCATCTCCCGAGTTCAAACCATTCTTGTGCCTCAGACTCCCAAGTAGCTGGGATTACAGGTGCCCGCCACCACTCCTGGCTAATTTTTGTATTTTTAGTAGAGATGGGGATTCACCATGTTGGCCAAGCTGTCTCCAATTCCCGGCCTCAGGTGATCTGCCCACCTCGGCCTCCCAAAGTGCAGAGATTACAGGTGTGAGCCACTGTGCCTGGCCTCTTAGTTTAATTACATATAATTAAGATAAGAAAAATTATATATAATGGGACACCAGTGGCTGGTGTGAAAGGGGAGAGGACTCTGCTTGTGTTTTCTTCATTCTAATGTTAAAATCATGGTTAATGCAGTAATTTCCTTACAATATTCTCACTCTAGAAACGTGCTTACAAGAGCTATGTTCGAGCCCTCCCTCTGCTGAAGAAAATGGGGATCAATTCCATTCTCCTCCGAAAAAGCATTGGTGCCCTTGAAGTGGCCTGTGGCATCGTCATGACCCTTGTGCCTGGGCGTCCCAAAGATGTGGCCAACTTCTTCCTACTGTTGCTGGTGTTGGCTGTGCTCTTCTTCCACCAGCTGGTCGGTGATCCTCTCAAACGCTACGCCCATGCTCTGGTGTTTGGAATCCTGCTCACCTGCCGCCTGCTGATTGCTCGCAAACCTGAAGACCGGTCTTCTGAGAAGAAGCCTTTGCCAGGGAATGCTGAGGAGCAACCCTCCTTATATGAGAAGGCCCCTCAGGGCAAAGTGAAGGTGTCATAGAAAAGTGGAAGTGCAAAGAGTGGACCTTCCAGGCAGTTGCGTCCATGACACCAGGAAGATGTCAGTGTGTGTTTTTCATTTATTTATCTTGGGGAAAGTGAAAAATGTAATCTGCAAGTTAATGACCCTATTGGCTTGTGTACATCTATATGCTAAAATGACTTCCCCACATTGACATTTGTGTGCCACCTTTAATCACTCTGGGGCAACTCTCACATCTTGCTGCATGTACATGTATACGGCTACTATTGAAGTGTAATTGTGAGATGGACTCCAACAAGCATGTGACTGTGAGATTGTGTGTGGGAAAATGTATTTAACTACTCTCTGTGTGTGTATGTGTGTGTGTGTGTGCGTGCGTGCACGCACACTCACGCACACACAAGCAGAGAAGGCTCTGATCTTGAACTAATGCTGCACAGGCATCCTTCCCTTTATAGATTGATTCCAGCAAAGGCAGAATAAAACAAATTTCCTATAAAGAGAATCCTGATATGAAACAAGTCATGTAGTCTCATGGCCGGGAATCTCTCCACAGATGCTAAAAACTTAAACTTACTACTTCAGGAGAAAAAAAAACATTCAATTTCGGACACTGAGTTATATATGAAATTAATTAGGCTCTAGTCCAACAGTTGTTTACATTTTAAATAGTCCATATTGAATTTAATTAAAACAAGGGATGCATGCAGTCAAATTGATAGTTTAATTCTTCAAGTGATAATATAGGAAGTTTCACCTTGCCTTTGTCCAAGCCCCACCTATTAAAACCCTTTACTCACAGTTTGAAACTGAAGCAGTAAACTTGTTTCCAGACATCTTTTTCAGATTGTCTTAAGCCCAAAGTTGCCTCACTTCCACTATTCTCAGCAGCCAACCAGGATTTGGCAGCTGCTCCACTGTTACGGTTGAGGGAACAGGGATCAGTCCTGTTAGAAGTCTGTGAGCCTCAAACTCTACCTGTTCTCTGCAATCATCCAAAATTTGAAAAAGAAGCTATATCCAGTGTTTCATTGCCAAACAGATTCACTACTCTTACTGATTCTTCACTGAGCTTTGCTAGTATAAGCAGAGTTCCAAGTCTCCCCTAGGGTTGTCTCTACTTTTCTTTATCATTCCAGTGGGTAGGGTTTAGCTGGGGGAAGGACATTTCATAAGGGTTAGTTGGACTGAGCAGTATGGACATTTGCTTTTTTCATTACGTACTGTTGTTTTTCCTTGTTAGGTGTGCTTTGGTGGTTTTAATATTATTGTGCCAGGGATGGGGAAATGGGGGGGGGGTTGTGTGGGAAGAGTACTTATTATTGTGTTTTCTTCAGTGTAATTGTTCTTGGTAATTGATACCTCTCTGTTTTATTTCTCTCATTCTTTCAAAATAAAACTTTTTGAAATTTGGAGGAAACTGTCTGGACAAATACTGAAAATCTGGAAAGTAAGGATCATATCAAAGGATTTAGCCTCTCTTTTTCTGAGTCTGGCTGAAGGAGGAGAGGAAAGAGAAGAGGGAGTTTAATCACTTAATATGCTAATGAGGTTGCCAACTTTCCAATTTCTTTTTTTTCTTTTTCTTATTTTTTTTGAGACATGGTCTTGCTCTGTTGCCCAGGCTGTAGTGCAGTGGTGTGATCACAGCTCACTGCAGCCTCAATCTACCAGGTTCAAGTGATCCTCCCACCTCAGCCTCCCGAATAGCTGGGACTACAGGCATACGCCACCATGCCCGGCTAATTTTTTATTTTTTGTAGAGACGGGATTTTGCCATGGTGCCCAGTCTGGCCTCGGACTCCTGAGCTTAAGCAGTCTGCTTGGCCCGGCCTTCCAAAGTGCTGAGATTACAGGTATGAGCCACCTCGCCTGGCCCAACTTTCCAATTTTATTTACGCTCCCCCACACTTTTGTGATGTTAGCACGCAAGACAGAAAGCCACATAATTAGGATCTCAATACGATTTCCAGGTTTTAGGAGTTTTGCTTAATTAGGTGATGCCAAGGGAAGTTAGAAAAATGATTTCGGAGAAAATTGAAGATGTATCAAAGGTGAATCACTATCTTTCACTACATATATATATCTCTCCACAAAGTGGCACAAGTTGCACTGCCACAGACCTGTCACATTAGGCAAGATATTTCACCACTCAGGGCTCCAGTTTAATCATCTACAAAAAGAAGAATGTTGAAACCTTAAATTTCCTTCCAATTTACATTTCTTTGAGCCTATGAAACATGATTAAAAACATGAAAAATGATTCAAGAAATTTTCAACTTTATTAAAGAACAACATCTATCAGAAAAAATTGAAGAGCCTCAGTTGTCATGCATGATTAAATAAGAGTTGGTGAAACTATTCTGAAAACCATATATGATGTGGTAAAGTTATTTTTGCTGTATCCTTTCCCAACTACATAAACTTAAACTTTGATTATTCATCTCTAAGATTGCAGTCCTCCCCGCCCCCCGCCAAGTTTACCTAAAGTTTATAGGTATGTTTTGGTCTCAACAACTCAGTGAGAGTCATTAAATTTATCTTTTCTCTCTTATTCCTACTCTAATAAGAGATTAAATTAGGGACTAAGCTGAGAGCTCAGACTAAACCCTTGTTGCTGTTTTCAAGGTCAATTAACTCCTCATGGTTAGGAATAGTTACATGTTGACAGCCGGTTTATAGAAAACCTTGGAGGATATCCATACCCATTGTCGGTAAAAGGAGGGCAGATCCAGCCTTTCTTTCCTCCCACGCCCTAGGTTCACACGGGGAAAGCGACAGGCCCTTTAACTTAAGTCTTGGCCAGGGAGAAGCCACCTTTATTGTGAAATTTGCGGTTTCACATTTTCCTACAAAGTCCCGACATCTGGGGTCAGCCTAGGCAAAATAATCACTATAATTGATCATGTTAAATTCAAGAACTGACACACGAATTGTCCCGTTATACGCAAAATGACGAATGTGAACATTCTTGTATTCTTAGCACAGTGGGAACGCCAGCCAATCAGCTGACTCCAGCAGCAACGGCCCACTCGCTGCTCTCCTCACTGGCCCAGGTGGGTGGGGCAAGCCGCTCTCCGTAATTGGGTCTACGTCAGCGTCGTCGCGCGCGCCACCTCCCGCCACCGAGCCACCCGCCACCTCTAGCCAATCAGGCTTCAGCTGAGTGCGTTGCTCCGCCCAGCCGCCCCTCTGGGTCTGCGCGGAAGCGCATGCGTGGGGTGGAGTCAGCTTCTTTGAATTCCGGAGGCGGCATTCGGTGGTCAGAGGCCTGTGCGGCTACAGGTAGAGTGTCTTAGGTGAGGGGGTACTTTTAAGCACCGCGCGAAATGGGGGCGAAGAGAATTTTTTTACTTTTGAGGGTGGGACTATCCTGCAAGGTGTGACTGCGGTCGGGTTTTCCGTAGCCAGTTTCGCACCAGGGATCCTTGGGAAGCGCTGGGATGGTTCAACTGGGTGGGGTCAGAAGCTGCTCCCCTGCCCTTCTTTCCTAGGAACCTAGGAAATAACTCGGAACCCGTAACGTCCCACTGGTTTGGACATATTCCTCTCCTGATCTGGCCTCATCTGTTCCAGGGAGGTGGGATTGAGTAAGTGTCATTCCGACCATTCCTTTAGTTTTTCCTATTTGCAGCCAAAAACTTAGAAGTCATTTTTGGTTCCTCTTCCCTTTTCCCTACATCCAATTCTTTTATCACGGCCTACTCTGTCTAACTCCAAAACATTGCACGAATCCAATCATTTTCCACCTCTACACCCTAGGCCTAGTGCAGGCTACAGTCAAACCTCTTCTGGACTTCTGCGACAGCCTTTTATTTGGTTTCTTGCCGCTCCTTGACCTCTAACATTCTCGTCTCTGCACTGCAGCTAACATGATCGTCAAACACAAATCAGGTGGTATTGCTCCCCTCTCTAACCTTTCCCCCTTCCTCTATGTTTTCCCATGACATTTAAAATCCAAACTCCTTACTCTGGCCTGCAAATCCCAATATGAACTTAGTCCCTGGCTACGTTCTGACTTCATCGCTCATTACCTTTTACCTCTTTCATTCCACTCCCTCCAGACTGATGTTACTACTGTTTCTTTTCTTTTCTCTTTTCTTTCTTTTCTTTCTTTCTGTCTCTGTCTCTCTCTCTCTCCCTCCCTTTCTTTCTTTCTTTCCTTTCTTTCTTCTTTCTTTTGACAGAGTTGGGCCAGGCGTGGTGGCTCACGCCTGTAATCCCAGCACTTTGGGAGGCTGAGGCAGGTGTGGATCACCTGAGGTCAGGAGTTCGAGACCAGCCTGGCTAACATGGTGAAACCCAGTCTCTACTAAAATACAACAAATAGCCGGGTGTGGTGGTGTGCGCCTGTAATTCCACCTACTTGGGAGGCTGAGACAGGAGAATTGCTTGAACCTGGGAGGCGGAGGTTGTGGTGAGCCGAGATAGAGATCGCGCCACTGCACTCCAGCCTGGGTGACAGAGTGAGACTGTCTCAAAAAAAAAAAAAAAAAAAAAAAAGAATGTCTCACTATGTTGCCCTCAGCTTCCCAAAGTGCTGGGATTATAGGTGTGACCCACCTTGCCCAGCCAAGCTGCTGTTTCTTTAACACATAAAGCTCTTTTTGCTTTAAGGTCTTAGCATGTCTTCCTCTTCTCTCTCCATGAAATATTCTTCCACCAGATCTTCACAGGGCTGGTTCCTTCTTGGCATTCAAATCTCAGTTTAAAGGTCACCTCAGAGAGGTTTTCTCTGAACACTTATTACAAAGTTACAATGTAGCTTCCCATCTCCACTTCATTTCTATCACATCACTGTGTATTATATTCATTATTGTTTACTGTTCTTCCTTTTTTTTTTTTTTTTTTTTAGACAAAGTCTTGCTCTGTCACCCAGGCTGGAGTGCAGTGGCGCAATCACGGCTCTCTGCAGCCTCGACCCCCGGGGCTCAAGCTATTCTCCTGCCTCACCCTCCTGAGTAGATAGGACTACAGGCACGTGCAGCTATGCCTAGCTAATTTTTTAAATCTTAAGTAGAGACATTGTCTCACTGTGTTGCCCAGACTGGTCTTGAACTCCTAGGTTGAAGGGATCTTCCAGCCTCTGCCTCCCGAAGTGCTGTATTACAGGTGTGAACTACCATGTCCAGTCTTAGTTTTATACTTATTTATTGACTCTCACCTCCCCCTTCAGTGTAAGTGTCATGAGAGCAGAGATCTTGATTGTTTTATTATTTTATCCCTGGTAACTAGACTTGTGCTTGGCAAATAGATGACATTTAGTAATTATTTATTAAGTGAATAAATGGGAATATTTGTCTCCTGAAAATGCTTAGTCTGGCCACCAGTTTGGCTTTTGAACTGTGCAGCTTTAACTTAGCACTGACAAATTTAGGAGCATAAAGATTAAAAGCAAAATCAAGGAGAAGTGGGGAAAATAGGAGTGGAGAAAGTAAGATTGAGTTATTGAGATGGATTAGTTTTTTTGTTTGTTGTTTGAGACAGGGTCTCACTGTGTCACCCAGGCTGGAGTGCAGTAGTGCAATCTCTGCTCACTGCAGCCTTCACCTCCTGGGTTCAAGTGATTCTCCTGCCTCAGCCTCCCGAGTAGCTGGGATTACAGGTGTGTGCCACCATGCCCAACTAGTTTTTGTATTTTTTAGCAGAGACGGGGTTTCCTCATATTGGCCAGGCTGGTCTCAAACTCCTGTACGCCTGACCTCAAGTCAGGCCCACCTCGGCCTCCCAGAGTGCTGGGATTACAGGCGTGAGCCACCACGCCCGGCCGAGATGGATTAGTTTTGGACCCACTTATATGACATAGCCATTCTAAGAGAGAACTTGCATATGTTGCCTGTACTCTTACTGGTTTTTTCCACTAGAAAGCTAGTTCAGCTGATGAATGTTACCTTGTCAGGTTGTTTCTATTTCTATTTAGGGCAAGGACTTTCTGAGAAAGTCAACCTCTAGATTTTGTTTCCTGGATTGTTGTCAACTTATTTATTGTATGCCTGTTGTATGCTAGCTATTGTATACTAAATACTGGAAACACACCCTGTCTCTGTGGAGAAAAAAGGACTGTTTGGCTGATTAATGATAACTTAACACTTGTTTCTGTGTAGAACATATGCAGTAATGTCACCTCAAAAGAGATTTAAGAACGTCCAGGCACAAAACAGGACTTCACAAGGTAGTAGTAGTTTTCAGACCACGCTTTCAGCCTGGAAAGTAAAACAGGATCCAAGCAACTCAAAGAACATCTCAAAACATGGACAAAACAATCCAGTGGGAGATTATGAACATGCTGATGATCAAGCTGAAGAAGATGCTTTGCAAATGGCAGTGGGATATTTTGAGAAAGGTAAAGGTGGATTGTTTTCCTTATGAAACTCCTATTTCTGTAAAAATATTCTAGTCTTTTTTTCTTAAGAATTTTTAAAGGAAAGCATAATTTTGCTCATTCATGCTTTTGTTTATTTAATAGACATTGAGCAATTACTACATATCAGTATGCTAGGCACTAGGGACACAACAACAAAACTTACTAGCAGAGTGGTTCCCAAACGGCTGCATATTGGGATCACTTGAGAATCTTTTTTTCTTTTTTTTTTTCCTCCCTCTCTACCCCTTTGGCTCTGAGAATCTTTAACAAACAAACTGATGTCAGGCATCTACTCTTAGACTTTCTGATTTTATTGGTATGGGATGCAACCTGGCATAGGGATTTTTTTTAAAGGCTTCCTAGGTGGTTCCAATGTATGGTAAAGTTTGGGAACCACTGTCCTAATATTGAAACAGGTTGTAGTCTAAGTTCAGTGCTTTTAGTTTAGAATAGGAATGTCAGGGCATAATCCAGCTTTCCTCACTGAAGTTGCTATCGCTGTTAAATATTCTTTAGTTAAAAACATCTTTGAACAGTTTTTGGGAAGACACTTCTTACATAAACTCCTTTATTTATTTTTGGAGACGGGGTCTTGCTCTGTTGCCCAGGCTGGAGTGCAGTGGCATGATCATTGTACGTTTAACCTTTTGGGCACAAGTGATCCTCCCATCTCAGCCTCCTGAGGAGCTGGGACCACAGGTGCGTGCCAGCATGTCCAGCTAGTTTTTAATTTTTTTGTAGAGATGGAGTCTTGTCATGTTGCCCAGGCTGGTCTCAAACTCCTGGCCTCAAGTGATCCTCTTACTTTGGCCTCCCAAAATGCTGGAATTACAGATGTGGGTCACCACGCCTGGTTATTAAGCTATTCCTTTAAAGAGTTCCAAATTGTTATTATTGAGGCCGAAGACTGAAATAATTTTAAAGGTCTCACTATTTAATATTGTTTCTTTTTTCAGGTCCCATTAAAGCTTCACAGAATAAAGATAAAACCTTGGAAAAACACTTGAAAACTGTGGAAAATGTGGCTTGGAAGAATGGGTTAGCTTCAGAAGAAATTGATATTCTATTAAATATTGCACTCAGTGGCAAATTTGGTATGTTGAGGAAATGCTTTTTTTTTCTTTTAACTCACCTAGCACCTATATTTTTTTCTTTTAAAAATAAATCTTATATATATATACATACACACACACACACATATATATACTTTTTTTTATAATAGAGACAGCATCTCACTATATTGCCCAGGCTGGTCTCGAACTCCTAGACTCAAGTGATCCTCCCGCCTTGGCCTCTCAAAGTGCTGGGATTATAGGCTTGAGCCACCGCACCTGGCTTGAGGGGGATGTTGTTTTGTTTTTTGTTTTTTGTTTTGAGATGGAGTCTTGCTCTGTCACCCAGGCTGTAGTGCAGTGGCACCATCTCAGCTCACTGCTACCTCTGCCTCTCGGGTTCAAGCAATTCTCCTGCCTCGGCCTCCTGAGTAGCTGGGACTACAGGTGCGTGCCACCACACCTGGCTAATTTTTTGTATTTTTTTTTTTTTTTTTTTTTTTTTTAGTAGGGACGGGTTTTCGCTGTGTTAGCCAAGATGGTCTCCATCTCCTGACCTCGTGATCCGCCTGCCTCGGCCTCCCAAAGTGCTGGGATTACAGGTGTGAGCCACCGTGCCTGGCCAAGGGGATTTTTTTTTCTTTTGGGAGACTGGGTCTCACTCCATCGCCCAGGCTGGAGTGCAGTGGCGCAATCTCAGCTCACTGCAACCTCCACCTTCCGGGTTCAAGCAGTTCTCTGCCTCAGCCTCCCGAGTAGCTGGGATTACAGGTGCCTGCCACCACGCCCGGCTAATGTTTTTGTATTTTTAGTAGAGACAGGGTTTCACCATCTTGGGCAGACTGGTCTTGAACTCCTGACCTCGTGATCCACCCGCCTCGGCCTCCCAAAGTGCTGGGATTACCGGTGTGAGCCACTGCGCCTAGCCTGGGATGCTTTTGTCATCACTTTGCTGTTAGTTTTTCCTTTTAGACTTTGTTTATTTATTTTTTTGAGACTGAGTTTTGCACTTGTTGCCCAGGCTGGAGTGCAGTGGTGCGATCTTGGCTCACTGCAACCTCTGCCTCCCAGGTTCAAGCGATTCTCCTGCCTCAGCCTCCTGAGTAGCTGGGATTACAGGCATGCGCCACCACGCCTGACTAGTTTTGTATTTTTAGTGGAGATGGGGTTTCTCCATGTTGGTCGGGTTGGTCTGGAACTCCCGACCTCAGGTGATCCGCCCACCTCGGCCTTCCAAAGTGCTGGGATTACAGGCGTGACCCACTGTGTCCGACCTTCCTTTTAGACTTTGAATTACATTGTTCATTGGAATTAGTTGCAGTTTTTTATGTTTAATGTTCTCTTCATAAGACCAATCTGTTAAGATTATAAAATGGGTTTTTTTGTGTGTGTGTTTGGGCCAAAAGTTTCTGTGTGCATATGCCGAAAATAACCAGTTACCATATATCATCACAGATAAAATGCAAAATACATACTTTTGTCACCAAATACATGAGAACCATTTTTTAGTATTTATCTTAAGAAGCATACGTAGTAATTTAAACAATGTTGCTGGAAGGCATCTTAAAAGATCACTTAGTCTACTTCATTACCTTCATTTTCTTTCTTTCTTTTTTTTTTTTTTTTTTTTTTGAGATGAGTTTCACTCTTTCACCCAGGCTGGAATGCAATGGCATGATCTCGGCTCACTGCAACCTCTGCCTCCTGGGTTCAAGCGATTCTCCTGCCTCAGCTTTCTGAGTAGCTGGGCTTATCGGCATGTGCCACCACACCCAGCTAATTTTTGTATTTTTAGTAGAGACGGGGTTTCGCCATGTTGGCCAGGGTGGTCTCAAACTTCTGACCTCAGGTGATCCACCCGCCTTGGCCTCCCAAAGTGCTAGGATTACAGGTGTGAGCCAGTGTGCCCAGCTAAGATGCTTTTTCTTTTGTGCAAATGCATCTTTTCCTGTTCTAAATTCATTGGTGGTGGTTCGGATGGTTGGAAGAGGTTCTTAGAAATAACACCTGGTCAATATTTTATTTACTTGAACCTTTTAAGTTTTTCTCATTTAAATTCAGACTTGGAAGATATTTTAGACTCTAAACACTCTCATTTAAAGGTGAGGAAAAAGAGGCTCAGAGTAGTTAAAGAGACTTGCTTAAAGATGTCCAAACTCCCATTCTAGTGCTTATACTGTACCACATTGCTGCTTTTTTTCCTACTTAAAAAAAAGTTAAGGCTGGGTATAGTGGCTCATGCCTATAATCCCAGCACTTTGAGGGGCCAAGGCAGGATGATTGCTTGAAGCCAGATTTGAGACCAGCCTGGGCAACAAAGCAAAACCTTGTCTACAAAATGTTAAAAAAAAAATTAGCTAGGTGCAGTGGCATGTGCCTGTAGTCCCAGCTACTTGGGAGTCTGAGGCAAGAGAATCACTTGAGCCCAGGAGTTTGAGCTATGATGGTGCCACTGTACTCCAGTGTGGGCCACAGAGCAAGACCCTGTCTCTGGGAAAAAAAAAAAAAAGAAAAATTAAGACAGCTCTCAAAACCAAATGCTTTATATACTAAGTATTTCCTGGCTGTTGAATGTTAGATTCCTTTGTTTATATCCTAGCAGCATACTTGCAGGGGTGTGTGTGTATTTATTTTAAAGTAACAACACATTACTAACCGAATTCAACATATGACTGTCAAGTATTTTATTTTTCCATTTTTATCTGATTAGTTCTCTGTTTCCCTAGAAAGTTAAATTAGACCTAATAAAATTGGCTTTTTTCTTGTAGATGGTTTTAGATTATTTGGTTCTAATATCTTTCCAGGAATCCATGTTTAACTGAACAATGTCTGTCAAGATCAATTCTCCCACTCCCATCTCACCTTAAAACATATATGGAGTAGGGGCCGGGTGCAGTGGCTCACGCCTGTAACCCCAACACTTTGGGAGGCCGAGGTGGGCGGATCACGAGATCAGGAGATCGAGACCATCCTGGCTAACATGGTGAAACCCCGTCTCTCCTAAAAATACAAAAAATTAGCCGGGCGTGGTGTCGGGCGCCTGTAGTCCCAGCTACTTGGGAGGCTGAGGCAGGAGAATGGCGTGAACCCAGGAGGCGGAGCTTGCAGTGAGCCGAGGTCATGCCACTGCACTCAAGCCTGGGTGAAGAGCGAGACTCCATCTCAAAAAAACAAAACAAAAAAACAACATGTATGGAGTATACAGATGTTTTCTATTTTAGAAATTTTTTTTCGTGACAGAGTCTCGCTGTGTTGTCCAGACTGCAGTGCAGTGGTATGATCATGGTTCACTGCAGCCTTGACCTTCTGGACTCCAGCAATCCTCCCATCTCAGACTCCCAAGTAGATGGGACTACAGGTGCGTGCCACTGCACCCAGCCTCCTTTTGATATCTCAGAAATTAATGATTAGGTTATCTTGATGTCTGCTAGGACTTGAGGTGTCTCAAAATGCATGCCTCAGACTCGGGAAACTTTTATATAGCAAGTTAAAAAATAATCTCTGGCTTTCTATTGTTACTTTTCATTTTTTTTTTTTTCTGTTAAGCTGGAATTTGCTGAGGTCAAATGTGGCCTCCTTAATTCCTTTTCTCCCTTTTATTATAGTTATTTTTGTGATGTCCCCATCCCTACTAGATCTTTACATGCAGCTCTTTTGGTAAGTTGAGATGCATATTTAGAGGCAGGTATGGTAGAAATGTCATCATAATTAGGTACAAAGGGACTTTAGACTCTTTAAAAATTAAGTCACTTGGAAGTAAAAATAGAATTAATATTGAATTCTCCCTTTGAATTTGTGCACATGTAATGTGTTGGTGGTGAGACTATTTTAAATTTCGAAGACTTAGTGGATGGGAGTGAGAAAGAAAACAAGAAAAACAGGAAACCACAAGAGTGGAAAGCAGAGATTTTTATTTTTGTGATTCATTACCTATCATCACTGCTTCCTTTCTTCTCCACAGAATGATAGTGTAGAAAGTGATGAGATATATTCTAATTCTTGAAGCCTTAATTAACAGAAATTGAGATAGGATATATTCAAAGCCAGTCTCTATGACATCTTTTTTTTTTTTTTTTGAGATGGAGTTTTGCTCTTGTCACCCAGGCTGGAGTGCAATGGTGTGATCTCAGCTAACTGCAACCTCCGCCTCCCAGGTTCAAGCGATTCTCCTGCCTCAGCCTCCTGAGTAGCTGGGATTACAGGTGCCCGCCACCATGCCCAGCTAAGTTTTGTATTTTTAGTAGAGATGGGGTTTCACCACGTTGGCCAGGCTGGTCTCGAACTCCTGACCTCAGGTGATCTCTGTGACATCATTTCTATTACCAGATGGGAGAACACCATAGAGGCCTGAGATCAAGTGGAAAGATTGGACTAGTGTAGAATGGTATTACTGCCAGCCAATTCCAAGAATATCTTGTTCTAGGCCAGTCACGGTGGCTCATGCCTGTAATCCCAGCACTTTGGGAGGCCAAGGTGGGCAGATCCCTTGAGCCCAGGATGTGAGACCAGCCTGGGCAACATAGTGAGACCTTGTCTTTGCTAAAAATAAAAAACTTAACCAGGTATGGTGGCACGTGCCTGTAGTCCCAGCTACTCTGGAGGCTGAGGTGGGAGGATTGCTTGAGCCCAGGAATTTGAGGTTGTTATGAGCTGTGATTGCACCACTGCACTCCAGCCTGGGTGACAGAGTCAGACCCTGTCTCAAAAAAAAAAAAAAAAAAAGAATATCTGTTCTCTTCTGCTACTCTCCCCACTTTTTGGGGGTGAGTGGATGGTACAAATATATATATTTTTAATTTTATATTTATGTTTTTATTTCTGGTTCACATTCTCTCATGAACAAATACATTCTTAAATGTAACACCTCATGCAAAGTGTCCGTCAGTAGCTTTAAATAAATCAGTCTATTAGGCCATTAAAAAAAAATCTTTGAAATTTCCCTGTGATTGAAAGCTTTTTTGGAGGTATAATTTACATACCATAAAATTCATTTTTTTTCTTTTCTTTTTTTTGTGAGATGGAGTTTCACTCTTATTGCCCAGGCTGGAGTGCAATGGTGTGATCTTGGCTCACTGCAACCTCTGCCTCCTGGGTTCAAGCGATTCTCCTGCCTCAGCCTCCCGAGTAGCTGGGATTACAGGCTCCCACCACCACACCCAGCTAATTTTTGTATTTTTAGTAGAGATGGGGTTTCACCATGTTGGCCATGCTGGTCTTGAACTCCTGACCTCAGATGATCTGCCTGCTTCGGCCTTCCAAAGTGCTGGGATTACAGTTGTGAGCCACTGTGCCCTCATAAAATTCATTGTTTTATTTTTTTATTTTTTATTTTTTTTGTTTTTGAGATGGAGTTTCACTCTTGTAGCCCAGGGTGCAGTGCAATGGCATGATCTTGGCTCACTGCAACCTCTGCCTCCCGGGTTCCAGTGATTCTCCTGCCTCAGCCTCCCGAGTGGCTGGGATTACAGGCGCCTACCACAACACTTGGCTAATTTTTTTTTTTTTTTTTTTGAGACGGAGTTTCGCTCTTGTCACCTGGGCTGGATTACAGGCGTGAGCCACCACACCTGGCCTAATTTTGTATTTTTTTAATTAGAGATGGGGTTTCATCACCTTGGCCAGGCTGGTCTTGAACTCCTGACCTCAGGTGATCTGCCTGCCTCAGCCTCCCAAAGTGCTAGAATTACAGGCGTGAGCTACTGTGCCCGGCAAAATTCATTGTTTTAAAAATTCAGCATTTTTGTTTTTGGAGACAGAGTCTCACTCTGTCACCCAGGCTGGAGTCTAGTGGTGTGATCTCAGTTCACTGCAACCTCCACCTTCCAGGCTCAAGTGATCCTCCCACGTCAGCCTCCCAAGTAACTGGGACTATAGGCATGTGCTACCACATCTGGCTAATTTTTATATTTTTTGTAGAGATTGGGGTCTCACTATATTGCCTAGGCTAATCTCAAACTCCTAGGCTCAAGCAGTCCTCCGGCCTCAGCCTCCCAGGAGGCACCACCATGCCCAGCTAATCTTTTTTTTTTTTTTTTTTTCCATAGAGACGGGGTCCTGCTATGTTGCCCAGGCTGGTCTCAAACTCCTGGGCTCAAGTGATCCATCTGCTTCAGCCTCCCAAAGTGCTTAGATTATAGGCATGTGTCACCACGCTCGGCCCCAAATTCAGCATTTTTTTAAAGCATAGTCACAGAGTTGTGTAATCATCACCACTATCTAATTCTTGAACATTTTCATCACCCCAAGAAGAAACCCTGTACTCATTTATATTTTTTAAATAGAAATATTTGGACCAAATAATTTGCCTTATAGTTTTTTTTTTTTTTTGAGAGAGGGTCTCACTCTGTCACCCAGGCTGGAGTGCAGTGGCACGATCACAGCTCACTGCAGCCTCGACCTCCCTGGGCTCAGGTGTTTGCCCCACATCAGCCTCCCGAGTTGCTGTGACTACAGGCTTGCCCCACCACCCTTGGCTAATTTTTGTATTTTTAGTAGATAACGGGGTTTTGTCATGTTGCTCAGGCTAGTCTTGACCTCCTGGGCTCAAGTGATCCGCTTGCCTCGGCCTCCCAAAGTGTTAGGATTATAGGCATGAGCCACTGTGCCTAACTATTGCCTTATTGTATATTAGTAGTTAAAGGTACATTTTTGTTTTGAACAATTTATTAATAATGATAAGAGATACTGAATTTTACATACTGTTGGTTTTTATTGCCTTCAATATAACGTGAGGTGTGGTGTTTTTTTTTTTTTTTTTTTTTTTGAGATGGAGTTTTGGTCTTGTCCAGTCTGGAGTGCATGGCGTGATCTCGGCTCACCGCAACCTCTGCCTCCTGGGTTCAAGCGATTCTCCTGCCTCAGCCTCCCGAGTAGCTGGGATTACAGGCATGCTCTACCACGCCCAGCTAATTTTTATATTTTTAGTAGAGATAGGGTTTCTCCATGTTGGTCAGGCTGGTCTTGAACTCCCAACTTCAGGTGATCTGCCCACCGTGGCCTCCCAAAGTGCTGGGATTACAGGCATGAGCTGCCACGCCCAGCCTAATGTGAGATTTTTAGATCCAAGAGTGAATAATAGTAAAAGAACAATCGAGACACTAAAATGTAGTTTAATTTAGCTTGTCTCCTTTCCAGGAAATGCTGTAAACACACGGATATTGAAGTGCATCATCCCAGCAACAGTAATATCAGAAGATTCTGTGGTTAAGGCAGTCTCCTGGCTTTGTGTTGGCAAGTGTTCTGGTAGCACCAAGGTAATCTTTTTAAACACTTTGATGATAAGTCCTTCAGAACCACTTAAGGGCTGGCAAGGAAGAGCCACTTATGAAGTAATGGCATTGGCCTTTTGTGCAAAGCCTGTAGTTTTGGAACAATATATCTTGATGCAAGGACTATGTTCAAACAGAAATTTTTACTGAGAAATAAAATCTATTATTCTACTTTGTGCCTGAAGCTTCTAAAATAGCCCTGGCGGCGGGGGACGGGGGGCGGAATTAAACTCTTCTGTACCAGTTATATTTCTTTAAAGATAAGTATTTTGTCTCTTCAATAGGTACTTTTTTATCGTTGGCTGGTTGCAATGTTTGACTTCATTGATCGTAAGGAGCAAATTAACTTGCTCTATGGCTTCTTTTTTGCTTCATTGCAAGATGATGCACTGGTAAGTAAAAATTGGGCAGCATTAGGCATCAATCAAATAGTACATGTGTGTATATTGATGCACCATATATGCTTCAGTGTGCTACACAATGTGTTTTTCCTTATTTTAAAAATATATCAAACATACAGAAATGTACCAAGATAACGTAGACATATCAAATATACAGAAAAGGGCAAATAATAACATTCTATTTTGCACCTGTCTCTCAGATTAACAAATAGAAAATTTTTATCGTATTTACTTTATGTCTTCTTTTAAGGAAATAAAAATGTTACAGATAAAGTTGATTCCACGTTGGAGTCTTCTTTGCTGATCTGGAGCACTCATTGCCATCTTTTCCCTTTTAAACCACTTCAACAGAGTCCTTCGAGTCATTTACTCTACATTTTCTTGATTAACGCTGCAAAAGCCTCATCAGAATTAATGAGAAGGAGAGGATTACTTTTCACGAGTGCCAATGGAGTGATTTTGATTAAATAGCATAATTATTTCTCTTAAAAACATTAATAACTTTAAGAAATCAATCTACTGTCCACCTGGAAGACTTTCAAGGACCATCAGTAGTTCACAGACCATGTGAATCACTCATCTAACTGTATTGCTCTTGCCTTTGGGAAGGGAATTCATTTATTGATTTTATTTTTTAAAAATGATGTTTCCAGTGTGTTCATTGCATTGTCCTAGCCACTGTAGAAGATTCAAAGTTTAGCATAGGGTTTCTATATTCCAGGAACTTGAAATCTCATTGGGGAATTAAGGAAATCACATAAATTATCAAAAACAGTATATGATAGTTTGAGGATAATAATTGCTGTAATATTTCCAGGAAGGAAGAAAGCACTGTAAATCAAAATGATTAGTTAAAACACCATAAAGTATGTGGGTGTTGAGCTGGGCCTTACAGGTTGAATAGGATTTGGGATTTGATGACAGAAAGTGATATTTGATATGATGGGAATATTTCAAGCAAAGTTGTGAGGTGTGTAAATTGTGTTTTAGGAGACCTTAAATAGACCAGCCTGACCTAATTAGAGGTGGTGTTAGGTGGTAAGCCTGAAAAAGTTGGGTGAGGACAGATTGTAGAGGTCTTCCAATGTGATGCTAAGGAATTGGAACTTTATTCAGTGGGGAAATCACTGAAAATTTTTGGCTAGAAAGCAGCTTTGTAGGAAGCTATATCTAGTAGTTCCCAACAATGTGAATTAAGAGAGAGGCTGAAGGCAGGAATACTAGTTAGGAAGCTGACATGATAATCTAGGTATAACATGATGTCCTAGACAAGAAATTCTCAAATATGGTCTGTGGACCCCCTGGGGCTTCCTGAGACCCTTTCAGGAAGTCCAAGAGGTCAAAATTATTTTCATAATAATACCAAGGTATTATTTGCCATTTTCACTTTGTTCACCTTAGTGCTGATGGTGCTAAAGCAATGGTGGGTAAAACTGCTGGCCATTTAACAGGAATCAAGGCAGTGGCACCAAACTATACTAGCATATTCTTCATTATGTTCTTCATTGTGGTAAAAAAAAAAATGCTAATTTCACTTAATGTCAAATGAAGCAGTAAAAGTTAACTCATTAGTTTTATTAAATCTCTACATCTTTAATATTCTGTATGATGAAATGGCAAGTACAAACAAAGTCCTCCTGCATGCTAAAGTACAGTGGTTATTCTGAGGAAAAGCATTTGTGTGATTGAGTTGCGAGCCGAACTAGCTCCATTTTTATTTGAAAGAATGACTGATGGCCAAGCGCGGTGGCTCACACCTGTAATCCCTGCATTTTGGGAGGCTGAGGCAGGTGGATCACAAGGTCAAGAGATTGAGACCATCCTGGCCAACATGGTGAAACCCCGTCTCTGCTAAAAATACAAAAATTAGCTGGGCATGGTGGCATGTGCCTGCAGTCCCAGCTACTCGGGAGGCTGAGGCAGGAGAATCACTTGAACCCAGTAGGCAGAGGTTGCAGTGAGCCAAGATTGCGCCACTGCACTCTGGCCTGGCGACAGAGTGAGACTGTGTCTCAAAAGAAAAGAATGACTGACGTACGAACCGTAGTTATACAGACTTGGGTACTTGGAAGATGTTTTCTTGAAAATGAACAAAACAATCCTGTTATTTCAAAGAAAACAACTGGCCGTATCTGTTGCCAGTGATAGAATTTGAGCATTCAAGTGAAAAATCAAAGTTTGGAAAATTTGTATCTGCCACTATGAACCTGACAGCTTTTAGATACCTGAAAGACTTTTCTAATAATTGGTGATGGTATTAATGTTGTGATTTTTAGTTATCATATAATGAAATGTGTCAGCATTTGGAAGCTCAGTATAACTCAGTGAGCCAATATTTTCCAGATGAACAAGTACGATGTTCTAAATTCATACATGGATAAAAGATCCATTTAAAATACAAGATACATCAATGAATTTTAATGGAACAGAGTACAGAGCTTTTATTGAGAGTGTTTCAGATTCCACATTGCAGCTAACCCTTAAGAAAGTACCACTTGTCAAGTTTTGGTGTAGTATCAAAGACTAATATCCACAATTTTCTGAAAAGGCTTTTAAAATATTCCTACCTTTTCCAACTATGTATCTGTGTGAGGCTGGATTTTCTTCATGCAATTCAATCAAAACATAACAGAATTAATATAGAAGCACAGATTCCAACTGTGTTCTCTTAAGCCAGAGACATTAAAAAGATTTGTAGAAATGGGCTGTGAGTTGGAGGCAGCAGTGAGCCTCAGGTGATCCACCCGCCTCGGGCTCCCAACGTGCTGGGATTACAGGTGTGAGCTACCACACTGGCCAAGGGGTCCTCTAATTTTTTTTTTTTTTTGGGACGGAGTCTCACTCTGTTGCCGTGCCTGGCTGAGAATTAGTTTATTTACCTTGGTGTAGTGATTATTGATATAGTAGAAATAAATTCAGATATCTTATTTTGAGATATTCTAAATAAGCTTTTTTTTTTTCTAAGTGTTCTCTATCCTCCTTTTTTTGGATTGACCGTAGTTTCTTTCCTATTCTTGTTTGGAAGTCACCTAAGTGTTTTTGTACCTACTTAACTTGCATACTTTAAGTCTAAAGGTGACTGGCATCTGTACCTTTATCTTATAGGATACAAAAACCTTAGGATGCTTTAACTCTTTTTTTCTTTTTCTTTTTTTTCTCTTCTTGTCATATGGTGCTGAAGAATGCTTTAACTCTCATCACACTGCTCCTGGCTTATATGCTGTTGTTGTCTGGTTTTAGTTTTACCTTGTTTTTCTCCATCCCTTTACACACACACACACACACACAGAGTAGTTTTTTTTTTTTTTTTTTTTGAGATGGAGTTTCACTCTTGTTGCCCAGGCTGGAGTACAATGGTGTGATCTTGGCTTACCGCAGCCTCTGTCTCCTGGGTTCAAACCTCAGCCTCCCAAGTAGCTGGGATTACAGGTATGTGCTACCACGCCCAGCTAATTTTTTGTATTTTTAGTAGAGACAGGGTTTCTCCAGGTTGGTCAGGCTGGCCTCAAACTCAGGTGATCCGCCTGCCTCGGCCTCCCAAAGTGCTGGGATTAGAGGCATGAGCCACCACGCCTGGCCGATACTATTTTTACAGTTGATAATTGTTTAGATTTCCCACATATCTCCCAGTATCTTTGCTCATCATTTGTTTTTGCATCTCACACCTTCAAGATTAGATTATTTTCCTTTGGCTAAAAGTGTATTTTTTATTCTTTCATTGAAAATCTTTTGATGGCAAACTCTTTGTCTGAAAATGTCTCTACTTTGCCCTTGTTCTCAAAAACTGGTATTAGTGTATGTAGAATTCTAGAGTGACAGTTAAATTTTTTCGGGATATTGACAATATTATTCCACTGGCTCCTTGCTTCCATCATGTTATTGAATCAGTCTAATTGTAATCCTTTTTTTCTTTTCTCTCTGGCTGCTTTTAAAAAACAGCTTTAGGCCAGGCGAGGTGGCTAACCTCTGTAATCCCAGCACTTCGGGAGGCCGAGGGGGGCAGATCACCTGAGGTCAGGAGTTTGAGAACAGCCTGGCCAACATGGTGAAACCCCGTCTCTACTAAAAATACAAAAATTAGCCAGGCATGGTGACAGGCACCTCTAATCCTAGCTACTTGGGAGGCTGAGGCAGGAGAATCACTTGAACTGGGGAGGCGGAGATTGCAGTGAGCCAAGATTGCGCCACTGCACTTTCCAGCCTGGGTGACGAGCGAGACTCTGTCTCAAAAAACAAACAAACCAACCAACAAACAAACACAGCTTTATTGAGATTTAATTCACATACCATACAATTCACCCATTTAAAGTATTCAATTTGTTGATTTTAAGTGTAGTCACAGATATGTACAACCATTTCAGCATAGTCAATTTTAGAACATTTTCATCACCTCAAAAAGAAAAAAAGAAACCCCACACCCTTTGCTATCACTCCCATCTCTCTATTACCCCCCTAGCTCTAAGCAACCCCTAATCTAATTTTCTGTCTTTATAGGTTTGCCTATTTTGGACATTTTATATGAATGAACTCATGTAATAATGTGGTCTTTTATGACTTGCCTCTTAGCAAAATGTTTTCAAGTTTCATCTGTGTTATAGCATGTATTAGTACTTTTTTTTTTCCCCTGAGATGGAGTTTCACTCTTGTTGCCCAGGCTGGAGTGCAGTGGTGCAATCTCGGCTCAATGCAACCTCCGCCTCCCAGGTCCCAGCGATTCTCCTGCCTCAGCCTCCTGAGTAGCTGGGATTACAGTCATGTGCCACCACGCCCGGCTAATTTTTGGTATTTTTAGTAGAGACAGGGTTTCTCCATGTTGGTCAGGCTGGTCTTGAACTCCTGACCTCAGGTGATTCGCCTGCCTCGGCCTCCCAAAGTGCTGGGGTTACAGGCATGAGCCACTACGCCTGGTGTATTAGTACATAAAAAAAATTTTTTTTAATTTATTTTTTGAGACAGAGTTTCACTCTTGTCGCCCAGGCTGGAGTGCAATGACGCGATCTCAGCTCACTGCAACGTCCACCTCCCGGGTTCAAGTGATTCTCCTGCCTCAGCCTCCCGAGTAGCTGTGATTACAGGCCTGCACCACCACGCCTGGCTAATTTTTGTATTTTTAGTAGAGATGGGGTTTCGCCATGTTGGCCAGGCTGGTCTCAAATCCCTGACCTCAGGTAATCCGCCCTCCTTGGCCTCCCAAAGTGTTAGTATTACAGGCTTGAGCCACCGAGCCCGGCCATTTATTTTTTTCATTATTTCTATTTTTTTTTTTTTTTAATTTGAGATGGGGTCTCACTCTTGTGCAGGCTGGAGTGCAGTGGCACTATCATGGCTCACTGCAGCCTCGATTGATCAGCCTGGGTAACGAGCGAGACTCTGTCTCAAAAAAAAAGAACAAAGACAAACACAGCTTTATTGAGATTTATTTCGCATATCATACAATGAGTCATCCACTTCATCCTTCAGAGTAGCTGGGACTACAGGCATGTGCTACCATGCCTGGCTAATTTTTAAAGTTTTTCTAGAGGCAGAGTCTCACTATGTTTCCCAGGCTGGCCTTGATTTTCTGGCCTTAAGCAATCCTCCTGCCTCGGCCTCCCAAAGTGCTGGAATTATAGATGTGAGGCACTGTGCCTGAATCTCACCATTTTAAAACATTTTTTTGGTGTATAATTCATTGACATGAATTACATTCACAGTGTCATGCAAGCATCACCACTATCTATTTACAAAACTTTTTCATTACCCTAAACTGAAATTTTCTAACCATTACGCAGTAACTCCCTATTCCCTCTTTCCCCTGCTCCTGGTAGCCTCTAATCTACTATCTGTCTCTATGAATTTGCTTATTCTAGGTACCTCATATAAGTGGATTCATACAGTATTTATCCTTTTGTGTCTGGCTTCTTTCACTTAACATAATGTCTTCAAGGTTCATCCATTTGTACCATGTATCAGAACTTCATTCCTTTTTATGGGTGAATAATATTCTACTTCATATATATGCAGTCAGCCCTCTGTGTCTGAGGGTTCTGCATCCATGGATTCATCCAATTATTGATTGAAAATATTAAAAGATACATATAACAATAAAAAATAATACAAATAAAAAATACAGTGTAATAACTATTTACATAGCATTTGCATTATGTTAAGTATTATAACTAATCCGGAGATGATTTAAAGCAAGCTTGTCCAACCCACAGCCCAGGATTGCTCTGAATGAGTCCCAATGCAAATTCATAAGCTTTCTTAAAACATTATGAGATTTTTGGGGGGATTTTTCTTTTTAAGCTCATCAGCTATCGTTAGTGTATTTTATGTGTGGCTCAAGACAATTCTTCTTCCAATGTGGCCCGGATAACAAAAGACTGGGCACCCCCTGATTAAAGTATACAGGAGGATGTGCATAGATTATATGCAAGTACTACACAATTTTATATAAGGAACCTGAGAATCCGCAGAGTTTGATATGGTGGCGGGGAAGGGAAGTCCTGGAACCAATCCCCTGCTGATAACAAGGGATGACTATATCTAATTTTGTTTATCCATTCATCTGATGTTGGACATTTAAGTTGTTCTCACTTTTTGGCTATTGTGAATGGTGCTGTGTTGAGTATTGGTATATAAATATCTGTTCAGGTTCCTGCTTTTTCAGTTCCTTTGAGTGTATACCTAGGAAAAAAATTACTGTATCATATGGCAATTCTATGTTCAGCTTTTTGAGGAATCGCCAAACTCTTTTCCACAGTGGCTGTACCATTTTTCATTCCTGCCAGCAGTCTATGACAGGGTTCAAATTTCATCACATCCTCACCAATACTGGCTATTTTATCTGACTTGATTATAGCCATGCTAGTAGGTGTGAAGTGGTCTTTCATTGTGGTTTTGATTTGCATTTCCCTGATAACTAATGATATTGAGCATCTTTTCATGTGCTTATTGGCCATTTGTATACCCTCCCTGGAGAAATGTCTCTTAGGATCCTTTGCCCACTTTTAAATTGGGTTGTTCATTATCCTATAGGGTTGTAAGAGTTCTTTCTGTATTCTAGATACAAGTCCCTAGATACAAGATATATGATTTACCTGAGAGTTACAACTAAGTTAGAGCCACTTTAAGTTATTCTCTTTAGGTTTTCCAGGCCATCCCACTAGTGTAAATTCAAACTGCAGACATATATATATAATTTTTTTTTTGACAGAGTTTTTTGCTCTTGTTGCCCAGGCTGGAGTGCGATGGCACGATCTTGGCTCACCGCAACCTCTGCCTCCTGGGTTTAAGCAATTCTCCTGCCTCAGCCTCCCGAGTAGCTGGGATTACAGGCATGCACCACCATGCCTGGCTAATTTTGTATTTTTAGTAGAGACGGGGTTTCTCCATGTTGGTCAGGCTGGTCTCAAACTCTTGACCTCAGGTAATCTGCCTGCTCTCCCAAAGTGTTGGGATTACAGGCATGAGCCACTGCGCCTGGCCAAACTGCAGACATTTTTTGAGCTGGCTTGTGGTTACAAATTCTTGGGAAAGGTTTTATTTTCCTTTCACCCATTTCCAAGGTCAGGACAAGCAAGTTTTCTTGCTGTCCTGTTCAACACAGTGGAGTTTTAATTTCACAACCATACACTTAGTGTGTAGCTCTTGGGGATTCCAGTTTTTTATTATAATAGATCCTCTGCATAATCTACACATTGGGTGGGTCCTAAGCTTTATCCCCTGCCTAACCTATCCCTGCCTCCCTTTGTAGCTATTAAAGTCGTAAGTTCAAAGTTTCTAAGGTTTGGCAAAAAATCTTGGTGAGAAAGCTTGTTCAATATTTAGTGTTTCTACTTTCACTTTGTTTTTGGGAACTGCAGATTCTTGCTTTCATGCCAGCTCTGAAACATGCTTCAACAGCTGGATATGATGTCAAAAACATTGCTGAGCTGGCAGGAAAGCAGTCAGAGTCATTCAGAGTATCTAATACACAATATTTCTATAGATGGTTATCAGGTCATTGGAATTGAGGTCAGTAAACTGTAAGACCACGGTGATTTGTTGATATGGACATTAAAGTCATCTGGCATGATATTGGGATTAGAGTTAGAGCTGAAAACTGAGTGAGATGCCCAAATCCTCACGGAATTTTGGGGAAGGTACTAGGTTAGTAGTGAGCTGACAGGGTATAGGTAAGGTAGAGGTAGTAAAGTTGGGTGAACTAAGTCTCAGAGGAGGTCTTTTTCTATACAACGGTGAAAGAGTGGTAACCTTGGAAGTGTCGATAGAAAGTAAGGATGCAGGATGCTCATCCCTGTTGCATGTCCTGTGGTGCACAGGTGTGGTTGAATGACAAGTGGTATGTCATCGTCTCTCTCTTACCTTTGACATCTCTCTTAACCTCATATTGTTTCTGTTCATAAACTGACCAAATTGCAATACAAATGAATTCTGTGTTTAAACATACTTTGTAAAGAATAGGAAATAAGAAGAGACGCTTTCTGCTTTCTTCTAATAGCTCAATAGACTGAGTTCTTCCAGTCAGGGACTGAGCCTTTTATAACCCAAGTACTTATTAAAGTACTTGCCATTGAAATGGCAAAAACTGCAATTACTTTTGCACCAACCTAAATATTTGCCAGAAAGGCAATTGTAAAATGATTAAAATATATGAGTTTTTCCTTTCTAGATGTGATTAAAAGAGAATGTCAGATTTCCTATAATAATGGAGTCTAGGGCAAGTGATTGTGTAACACTCATTTCATATTCAACATGATAGTATTGCTAGTAGTTCATATCCTTAAGCATATGACGTAACACATTTTTTATACTGAAAATTGCTATTCTCTGTGTAGTATATGGCAGATGTGGTCATAACATGTATTCTTTCTTTTAAAAAAAGATTCCGGCCAGGTGTGGTGGCTCACACCTGTAATCCCAGCACTTTGGGAGGCCAAGGTGGGCAGATCACCTGAGGTCAGGAGTTCGAGACCACCCTGAACAACATGGAGAAACCCTGTCTCTACTAAAAATACAAAATTAGCCGGGCGTGGTGGTGCATGCCTGTAATCTCAGCTACTTGGGAGGCTGAGGTAGGAGAATCGCTTGAACCCGGGAGGCGGAGGTTGCAGTGAGCCGAGATCATGCCATTGTGCTCCAGCCTGGGTAACAAGAGTGAAACTCCGTCTCAAAAAAAAAAATAAAAATTCCATATCTAAATTCATGCTTCTTAAAAGTATGTTTAGATTCTTTCTCAAACCATTTCTAAGTACAGAAGAGGCAGTATGGAATATGCTGTAGTTTAGACTTTAAAGTTTAGAGTCATGACTACAAAAATACAAATTTATTTAAAGAAAGTCTTTGCTCTTGTTGCTTTCTCTAGTACTATTAAATACTTTATTTTGTCACTTTCCTATTATTTAGAGAAGGTATTGGCAAACTTTTTCTTAAAGGGATAGGTAGTAAATATTCTGAGCATGAAGGCCATATTGTCTCTGTCACAACTATTCAACTCTGCTGGTGTGGTGTGCAAGCAGCTGTAGACAATAAATAAATGAATGATGTGGCTGTGTCCCAGTAAAACTTTATTTACAAAAACAGGTAGACCATAGTTTCCTGACCCCTGATCTAGAGTAAGACCTCAACAGATGGACACTGAAAATGAAATGGTAGAAGGGAATCAGTCATACAATAATTTAATTAGCAAATTGAGTGCATACTATTTGCCAAACTGAAGACTAAGCTGTTAACTAAATTCTTGTATATATACTGACTGGAATATGAAGCATCATTGAAAATGATAATTTTGAAGACTAAACAACATGGGAAAATGGTTTTAAATAGGAAATCAGGATAAAAGTTTCAAGTTTATGTCTTAACAAGTATGGGCCAGGTGCAGTGGCTCATGCCTGTAATCCTAGTACTTTAGGAGGCTGAGTCAGGAGGATCACTTGAGGCCAGGAGTTAGAGACCAGCCTGGGCAACATAGTGAGACCTTGTCTCCACCAACTAACAATACACATACATAAAAATATTGAAAGGAATAACAAAAATTCATGGATTCCTTTCAATATTTGTATGAATTTAGTAACTAAATACATACATGCAAATATTGAAAGGAATACATGAATTTTTGTTAGGTAGGAGGATGATAGGTAATTCTGTTTTTCAAATTGTCTGCAATATCTTTACATTCCAAAAATAACTAAAAAATGGCCTAATGAAATGCTGATTAAAACTATTGTTTTTTTATCACTATACAGTAGGAAAAAGAGACTCTTTGTAAAACTATTGTTCAGTGAAGTCCTGAAGGTTTTTTACTTAATCAGCGTAAGATTGACATTTGAGGAAAATGTGTTGCCCCTCTGTTCAAGACATATTATCATTTCTCTTAATATTTTTTTATGTTTTAACAGTGCCCTTATGTTTGCCATTTGTTATATTTACTTACCAAAAAAGAGAATGGTGAGTATTTTCATTACAGTTGTATTATACTTTGTAGAATTCGCATTTGTATTGGCCTTTATAAAGTTAAAATAACTATTAGCATTAGTTATATGACAGAAGTCATTTTGTGGAAATTGCTTTTTAGTACTTTAAGAGCATCTGCTTAATGGCTTAACTGAACAGGTATTTATTTCCTTGATATGTTACAAGAAGAAACTGTATGAATTGCATGGTGGTTAAATATAACCAATTTCTTTTTATTCTGAATCCAAATGCATAGTACCTCTTTCCTTTACGTTTTCTAGTCAAACCATTTCGTGTGAGAAAACTGCTTGATCTTCAGGCCAAAATGGTGAGTACTGAAAAGACCTAAGACCTGCCAATGTACTATGTGCCAGGTACTGAGCCAGGCATTGGGAATACAAAATCAAATAACTCTTGATCTTTTTTTTTTTTTTTGAGACAGGGTCTCACTCTGTTGCCCAGACTGGAGTGCAGTGGCATGATCTTGGCTCACTGCAACCTCCGCCTCCCAGGTTCAAGCGATTCTCCTGCCTTACCCTCCCGAGTAGCTGGGATTATAGGCACGCGTCACCACACCCGGCTAACTTTTGTGTTTTTTGGTAGAGACAGGGTTTCACCATGTTGGCCAGGCTGGTCTGGAACTCCTGGCCTCGGTGATCCACCCGCCTCGGCCTCCCAAGGTTCTGGGATTACAGGCGTAAGCCACCGCGCCTGGCCTATCACTCATTATCTTTAAGGAACTTATTTTCTGGGGAGCTCAGTGAACAAAATGAAAAATCAGAATCAGACTTGGGGTCAAGGAGAAGTGGTGATGCTTGAGAGAATTATTTTATTTTATTTTTATTTTATAGATGGAGTTTCACTCTTTTCGCCCAGGCTGGAGTGCAGTGGGGTGTAATCTCAGCTCACTGCAACCTCCGCCTCCTGGGTTCAAGCAATTCTCCTGCCTAAGCCTCCTGAGTAACTGGGATTACAGGCGCCCACCACCATGCCTGGCTAATTTTTTGTATTTTTAGTAGAGACGGGGTTTCATGTTGGCCAGGCTGGTCTCGAACTCTTGACCTCAGGTGATCTGCCTGCCTCGGCCTCCCAAAGTGCAGGGATTACAGGCATGAACCACTGCACCCGGCCTGCTTGAGAGAATTTTTAAGGGATGAATAGGATTTAAGTAGGCAAAGAAGGGAGAGAAGGGCATTCCTCCCAGAGGGAACAGCATGAGCAAAGACATGGAGATGTCAAACAGCAAACATTGTTTAGGGAGCTGGGTTGGTATGGCTGGAACAGTAAGTGTTAGGGAGTGGTCATAAATGAATTTATATTTTGTATGGATGTGATCTAGGAAAGCTTTTTTTTTTTTTTTGAGATGGAGTTTACCTCTGTTGCCTAGGCTGGAGTGCAGTGGTGCGATCTCAGCTCACTGCAACCTCTGTCTCCCGGGTTCAAGCGATTCTCCTGCCTCAGCCTCCCAAGTAGCTGGGACTACAGGCGCACACCACCACGCCAGGCTAATTTTTTATATTTTTAGTAGAGATGGTGGTCTCATCATGTTGGCCAGGCTGGTCTCGAACTCCTGACCTCAGGTTATCCATCTGCCTTGGCCTCCCAAAGTGCTGGGATTACAGGTGTGAGCCGCTGAGTCTGGCCTAGGAAAGCATTTTAAGACATTATCTTCTGGATGCTTAAACTTCAGTATATTCTCTGACTGTTATCTCTGGTCCTTACAGCTCTCTGCATTGTTATTTCCACTTTACCTGCCAGGTAACAGAAGTCTGTGAAGCTCTGGATATGAAACAATGGAAGTAATAGTGGTCATGTCTAACTGTAGCTTTCATGGCCTACCTATAGGCACTTATTGAATGAAAGACACAAACACAGAACACATTTGTGCTTCTCCAATGTGAGGTCTCCTCTTAGTGCAGCTCAATGATTATTCTTTTTTTGTAGCCTTCTGTTTTAGTTCCATGGGTACGATTATTTTTTCTTAGTTCTCTGAAGATATTAATGGTAATATTTTTGTCCAATTTGAATTTTATTTCACATTAATAGATTATGAAAAAAATGTACCTTTTCCCATGTTACAGCAAAACATTTCAATGGAATAAGACAATTCTTACCATAATAAAAGATCTTAGTACCCAGGTGCAGTGGCTCACACCTGTAATCCCAGCACTTTGGGAGGCCGAGGCGGGCAGATCACGAGGTCAGGAGTTCGAGACCATCTTGGCCAACATGGTGAAACCCCGTCTCTACTAAAAATACAAAAAATAGCTGGGCGTGATGGTGGGCACCTGCAATCCCAGCTACTTGGGAGGCTGAGGCAGGAGAATTGTTTGAAACTGGGAGGCGGAGGTTGCAGTGAGCTGAGATCACGCCAGCCTGGGCGACAGGGCAAGACTCCGTCTCCAAAAAAACAAACAAACAAACAAACAAACAAAAGATCTTGCTGATTTGTTTTGTATTAGCTGAAACACAGTGTATGTTCAAGTAAAAAATGATTTATGAGATGATTGTCTAAAAATTTATAACGGAGACACTAAATGTCTGGTTTCATTACTACCACTCTATACAGTACATCACTAAATTATTCCATTGTCAGTAAGTACCCATTTATAAAGATGCATACATAACATTGTTTTGATTAGCTGAATTTTGATGAATTTGGGTAAGTCCAACAATATCAAACCAAGAAGGCATAGCCATGTTCATATGTAACCTAACATGCATGATAGTAACAGGCATAGTCAACATATGTGAGGAAATACATTGGATGTGCGAATTTCTGATACCTGCAAAGGCATATATCCCGTCTATCCCCCTCCATGCCCCATAGCTCCCAATCTATGAAGGAAACAAAACCACAAAAATTGTATTTCTGGTAGCAGACATGAATAGTAGGAAGTGGGGCATTTTCCTACATACACTAGGCCCGGTCCAGAGCAATCTTTAGAACAAGAAGGGGGAATTAGGTCTCATCCTAAGGGTTGGTTCTCCCTCTACCGGGCATGAGCCTGTGTGTATGCACTTTGGGCTGTGATTTTTTTCTGTTTCAAGCTTTGTCTCTGTTTCCTCATAGTTTCTGTTTTTAGATTGTTTGGTCTTTTATGATACTTTTTAAATTTAAATTTTATTTTAATTTTTTTTAGAGACGGGGGTCTCACTTTGTCACCCAGGCTGGAGTGCAGTGGCATGATCATGGCTCACTGCCACCGTGAATTCCTGGGCTCAAGCGATCCTCCCTCCTCAGCCTCTGGAGTAGCTGGGACTACAGGCATGCACCACCAGGCCTGGCTGATTTTTAAATTTTTTGTAGAGACAGGGTCTCTCTATGTCACCCATGCTGGTCTCAAACTCTTGGGCTCAAGCAATCCTCCCGCCTTGGCCTCCCAAAGTGCTGGGATTACAGGTGTGAGCCACTGCTCACCAATGCTTGGTAAAGCTTATTTGTTCATATTTAAAAGTAAAACACTAACATGATGATTGGAAACTTGTGTGTATGAGCAGGACTTGTTCATTGTAGGATCTTGATGTTTTGTTGAGGATCCTCCCAGATGACTATGTTAATATTCTCAAAACAGAATTCTCCTGTTTCCTGTCTTATGTGGTTGCACGGTTGTACATAGAGAATCAAGTGTGTGTGTGTGTGTGTGTGTGTGTGTGTGTGTGTGTGTGTATTTATAATATTATAGGGAATTGGCTCATTTGACTTTTTTATGGTGGCTGGTAAGTCCAAAATCTACCGGATGGGCCAGCAGGCTGGAGACCCAGGACAGCCAATGTTCCAGTTTGAGTTAAGTGGCAGTCTACTATAGAACCAGGAAGAACTGCTGTTGCAAATAAAGTCTGAAGGCAGTCTGTTGGACATTTTCTTCTTCTTCTGGGACCTCTTCTATTCAGGCTGTCAACTGATTGGATGAGACCTATCCACATTGCGGAGGGCAGTCAATTTGCTTTATTCAGAGTCTACTGATTTAAATGTTAAACATATCTAAAAAACCCTCACAGAAACACCCAAAATAATGTTTCTCCAAATATCTGGGCAGCCTGTGGACCAGCCAAATCAACACTTAAAATTAACCATCTGATATGGTTTGGCTGTGTCTCCACCCAAATCTCATCTTGAATTATAATTCCCATAATCCCCACATGTCATGGGAGGGACCCAATGGGAGGTAGTTGAATCATGGGGGCGGTTTCCCCCATGCTATTCTTGTGATAGTGAGTGAGTTCTCACGAGATCTGATGGTTTTATAAGGGGCTTCCCCTTCGCCCGGCTCTAATTCTTTTCCTTCCTGCCATCGTGTGAAGAAGGATGTGTTTGCTTCCCCTTCCGCCATGTTTGTAAGTTTCCTGAGGCCACCCTAGCCACGTGGAACTGTGAGTCAGTTAAACCTCTTTCCTTTGTAAATGACCCAGTCTTGGGCAGTTCTTTATAGCAGTGTTAGAGTGGGCTAATACATCATCACAGGGTGTAAACCTGGCTACTGGCACTCTGAGACCTGAGCACTAGAAAGGGGTGAGAAATGGTCTTGGTATCCTCCGTTGGCTGTGCCTGGTATCCGAGTCCAGCTTCATTTTCAGAGTAAAGCCCTAATGTTTTGCCAGTATAGTGAAGGAATTTGGGGTTCTAACTGCTTCTTATGTAGCCTTTCATGCAATACTCCTGTTTTCTTGTCCCTTTTGCATCCCCACTTTTTAGAGATATGTGGTCCCTCAACTCTTGATCCTTTCTGGGAGTTGTCAAGCATGAATCTGATTTTTTTGAGGCTTTTTCTGTTGATACCTTAGATTTCATTTTATCTATTCTGCTAACTTGGTTACTATTTGACCATCTTCATTCTAGGTTCCAAAATCTTATTTAGATTTCTCATATGCTGTTATCTCCTCTCTTGTTCTCTTTGAACTTGTGCTTTGCTTTATCCTTTTTCATTCTTCTTTTATTTATTTATTGGAGATGGAGTCTCACTCCGTCACCTAGGCTGGAGTACAGTGATGCGATCTCAGCTCACTGCTACCTCTGCCTCCCAGGTTCAAGCCATTCTCCTGCCTCAGCTTCCCGAGTAGCTGGGACTACAGGTGTGCACCATCACAGCCGGCCTAATTTTTGTATTTTTAGTAGAGATGGGGTTTCACCATGTTGGCCAGGCTGGTCTCAAACTTCTGACCTCAAGTGATACACCCACTTCGGCCTTCCAAAGTGCTGGGATTACAGGCATGAGCTACCGTGCCCAGCCACCTTTTTCATTCTTTTACTGTCTTTTAAATGGGGCTTTGGGAGAACCCAGAATTAATCATATGTTCGATATGCCATTTTTAACTGGAAATCTCCCCCTTACCTTTTTTAGTATTAACTTTTTAACAAAAAAGATAGTTTTAATTAACTAGACTATAAGTTCTAAAGCCCTCAGCACAACTAAGTATTCTCTAAAAAGCATTCTAGCTCAAAACAAACACTCTGATACTCATTAATAATGGGTGTACAGAGGTTAGGAGATATTTTCAACATAGATAAACTGGGTCATTTTGGTTTTGTTTTAATAAATTTAATTTCAAGAAGCTGTTATAAAATGGAAATATTGTATTTCTAAGCCTCATTTGCTGCCTTTGTGCAGTATTTGATTCAATAAAATTTTAGTATAATAAAACAATTTGGTTACTTCCTTAGAATTCATTTTAATGGTGTGTTTTCTCTGGATAGCCAGATGTATAAAACAGGTATCTAGCAGTAATCACATCTTTCGTTGTGAAATTAGTGCTTTTGTTAAGACTTGTTTCAGTTATATCAAAGCTGCTTGATTATGGCATACCAATTGTAATTTCCTAGATAATTTTCCAAGAATTATAATAATCAGGTATTAGCTTCTCTTTTGGTCCTGTCTCCTTGAGGTCTAAATCAAGGATGAGTAAACTTTGAGTCCTGAGTATGCTACCAGTGAGAATAAGCTATGCTATGCTAGTAAGTATGACTGGTCAGCCTAAGGTATAGGAAGAGAAGAGAAAAATACAAGGAAGAAGTAAAGTTGGAAAGGGTCCTAAGAGAGAAGATCACAGTTTGGAGAGGGTTGTTTTATGGTGGTTGACTTAAATGTCTGGTTACTCATTCCTTGATTTTTGGTAGCATCTTCCTATAGCTATATCTCAGCGAAATTATGGTCTGAATATACTTTTTTCCTTCTTATTGGTATTTGTTTCCTCAGTTTCTTAATAGCCACAGAATTGAAAATGGAAAACTTATTTTATTTCAGGGGATGCAGCCTCATCTCCAGGCTTTGTTGTCACTGTATAAGTTCTTTGCTCCTGCTCTGATTTCAGTATCTTTGCCTGTAAGGAAGAAGGTAAGGGATTAAGGAGAGAGAAATCATATTAAGATTGAAATATGTTATTTTTGGTAAAGTTAACTTACAGATTTCAACTAAAATGTTTACAGCCTACTGTTTTACTGTCTAGTATTGTGGTACTGTTTTGGGAAAGTTTTTTTTTAGGAATTGGTACTTCGTGTTGATCCTATTTGGTATATTTAATAGATTACTAATCAGAAAAAAAATACTTTAAGTGCATTTGTATGGGTGTAAAGGATTTCATAATATATTTTCAATTAATGAGGCATTTTAGACTTTATGTTGCTTCAGTTTATGGGTACCTACTCTCTTGTACTTTATATCCAAATTTATAGATATATTTTAAGAATTCAGAGAATCTATGGAAGACGGCTCTGCTTGCCGTGAAGCAAAGAAACCGGGGACCTTCTCCAGAACCTCTGAAGTTGATGTTAGGTCCAGCTAATGTTCGTCCTCTAAAAAGAGTAAGTATCTAAAGCTCAAACAACTTGCATGGCTTTCTTTTATTAAATCCAAATAATAACCATTCAGATCTTAGAGGAGATTATAGATATTTAAGTATATGTCAGTTACCCAGGATTCTGTGTAAGCCATATTCAGATTCCTTTAATTGAAACACCTTACCAGTTGCTTTTATATTTGTGGTTTGTAGTCTGTTTAGTCCATTGATAGATTGTTTTATTATCTTTCTTCAGAAGTGGAATTCTCTCTCAGTTATACCAGTGCTCAATTCCAGTAGCTACACTAAAGAATGTGGGAAAAAAGAGATGAGTCTTTCTGATTGTCTGAATAGAAGTGGATCATTTCCACTAGAACAACTTCAAAGCTTCCCCCAACTTTTACAGAACATCCATTGCTTAGAGGTATGTGACTGGACCATGTGCTTCTTTGCATTTTCTATTTGAATTTCATGGCCTTTGTTTTTTTGTTTGTTTGTTTGTTTTGTTTTTTTGAGATAGGGTCTTACCTGTCACCCAGGCAGTGGTGTGATCATGGCTCACTGCTGCCTTGAACTCCTGGGCTTATGTGATCCTCCCACCTCAACCTTCTAAGTAGCTGGGACTACAGATGTGCATCACCATGCCTGGCTAATTTTTAAAACAATTTATATCAGGCTGGGCACGGTGGCTCATGCCGGTAATCCCAGCACTTTGGGAGGCCGAGGTGGGCGGATCACTTGAGGTCAGGAGTTCAAGACCAGCCTGGCCAAAATGGTGAAACTCCATCTCTATTAAAAAATACAAAAATTGGGCTGGGCGCGGTGGCTCACACTTGTAATCCCAGCACTTTGGGATGCTGAGGCGGGCAGATCACCTGAGGTTGGGAGTTCGGGACCAGCCTGACCAACATGGAGAAACCCCACCTCTACTAAAAATCTAAATTTAGCTGGGCGTGGTGGCGCATGCCTGTAATCCCAGCCATTTGGGAGGCTAAGCAGGAGAATTGCTTGAACCTGGGAGGCGGAGGTTGCAGTGAGCCGAGATCGCGCCATTGCACTCCAGCCTGGGCAACAAGAGCGAAACTCCGTCTCAAAAAAAAAAAAAAAAAAATTAACCGTGCTTGGTATTGCATGCCTGTGGTTCCAGCTACTCAGGAGGCTGAGGCACGAGAATCGCTTGAACCTGGGAGGCAGAGGTTGCACTGAGCTGAGATGGAGCAACTGCTCTCCAGCCTGGGTGACAGAGCAAGACTCCATCTCAAAACAAAACAAAAAAAAATTATTTTAAAAATATATTGCTCAGTCTGGCCTCAAACTCCTAGGCTCAAGTGATCCTCCTGCCTCAGCCTCCCAAAGTGTTGGGATTATAGGCATGAGCCACCATGCCCAGCCTATTTTTGTTATATATTTTCTATATGACGATTCCCTTATCCACTTTTCAGATACTTAACTGTTGATCGGTTGTTCTGTCATTGCAGCTGCCTTCTCAGATGGGCTCAGTGCTAAACAACTCTCTGCTGCTTCACTATATTAACTGTGTCAGAGATGAGCCAGTCTTGCTGAGGTTTTATTACTGGTTGAGTCAAACATTACAAGAAGGTAAGAATTGAATGAGGATGGACCAAGATAGTTAACAAATGGGTTTCTTTTATAAGGGTGCCAAATTCTAGACAGCAGGAGCCTTCATATGCTGTAATTATGTCTGTGGTAATCATATATTTAGAGCATGAATGTTTCTGTTGTAATTTTAAGGCAGTAAGAAGGTAGAGGGATTTTGTTAAGGAAACACTGCTGGATGGCCACCAAAACTCACTGGGTGGCTCCACTTTGATGACTATCACAATCCAAGGATTCTTCATCTTTGTATGTTCAGAAACTTGCTGTTAGGGCCCCAGAATCATCCTGTTAATGGTAACAAAACTCAGAAGAGACAAATGTACAAGCCAGAATGTCAGCTTATTATAAAATTAATTATTTCTGGTAAGCAAAATGCTCATATCTGCCAACTAGAATATCCCCTCTGCTATCAGCATATATGGGAGCCAAATTTGTCATTAGAAGATTTCTTAATTATAGAATTAAAGGAAAGGGCAGTGAGAAGTCTTTCATCCAAGCCATAGTAAAGCCTGAGCATTTCATTCCTCCAATGGTGGGGGTCGGTGGGGAGGGGCGGGTATATTTCTCTAGAGATAATATTTCTTTTGACCAAATTTGAGTGTTTCTTTACTGGATACTGGATAAGCAACTCCTGATTCTTCTGGTGGTTAAAGTTGCTTTTAGTTGGTTCCAGGCCAATTCTTCTTCTTCTTCTCTGAATCTTTTAAACAGAATATGATATAGTTTATTAGATTTCCACGTACTAAATTTGTATCACTCTTACATTATACCCAGCATACTCTAATTGAAGTTTAGGGTATTCTAAAACTTTCAATTCAGATGTTTATACTTTCTTGGATTGCTATGTGATATAAAGCTTATCATATTCATTATATGTGAATTCTCTCCATTTCTATAAGCTTTTCCCTATATTTATGCTATAAGCTTTTCCCTATATTACCAAGTTGTTGAGGAATATCTCACTATCATCTCCATGTGACTGTTCCAGTCTACATCATGAGTTAGCTAGGATGTATGAGACTTATGGCTTTTTTACTTTGTCACTTGTCACTTTAGTGATAATTATGTTTTGTGCACTTTTTTATTGTGGTACAACTAGATGCTTATATTTACTGTTTCTGCTCTAGAATGTATTTGGTACAAGGTGAATAATTATGAACATGGAAAAGAATTTACCAACTTCCTGGATACCATCATCAGGGCAGAGTGCTTCTTACAAGTAAGATTTCACTTGCTTCTTCTACTCTCCACCACTCTTTACTAAAATTTATTTAGATATCCATTGAAAACCTTTTCTTGCCCGGCTGCGGTGGCTCACACCTGTAATCTCAGCACTTTGGAGGCCAAGGCGGGTGGATCACTTGAGCCCAGGAGTTCAAGACCAGCTTGGGCAACACAGCAAAACCCCATCTCTACAAAGAATACAAAAATTAGCCAGGCACGGTGGCATGCATCTGTAGTCCCAGCTACTCAGGAGGATGAGGTAGGAGGATCACTTGAGCTCAGGAGGTCAAGGCTGCAGTGAGCCGTAATTGTGCCACTGCACTGCAGCCTGGGTTACAGAGTGAGATCCTGTCTCAAAAACAACAACAACAAAAAACCCTTTTTTTTAGTACCTGACATCTTTTGTAAATAATATTTGTTCAGTTTGAAGCTCATTATAGATAAAGCCGAGTTTTATCTTTGCACTGTTAGATTTGAAGAAAGAATATGTTATATTATGCAAATAAAAGGGAAAAGCCTGTAATTTAAGAGAACAAACTGAAGATGTAATTAAATGTATTCAGTTAACTGAATTAGCCAGTAATGTAAATTTCATAGGGTCACTACTTATATTCTTACAATCAACAAACATTTTTTGAGCATCAAATATGTTCCAGCCAATGGACTATTTGGTTTGGGTAACCCTGAGTTGTATTTTAAGCTGCAGCTTGGGTATCAGCACCATCAAGAAGTCTTCACTTATTGCCCAGTGTGGGTTAGCTCCTTGTTCTATGTGCTCCCATGGCTCCCTGTGCTTACCTCTATCGTGACATTTTTAGCATCCATTTTTCCACACATTATGAGCTCCCAGCAGGCAGAAACCATGTCTAACTTTTCTTCATGTATAGATGTTCAGCTTGATTGATAAATGTTTGTGGAATAATTCTTTGTTTTTTTTTTTAGACAAGGTCTTGCTCTGTTGCCCAGGCTGGAGTGTACTGGCACAATCATGGCTTACTGCAGCCTTGACCTCCTGGGCTCAATTGATCCTCCCTGCTCAGTCTAGTTAGTAGCTAGGACTACAGGTGTGCACCACCACTCCTGGCTATTTTTTTGTTTGTGTGTTTGTTTTTTGTATTTTTTTGTAAAAATGGGGATTTACCACGTTGCCCAGGCTGGTCTCAAACTCCTGGGCTTAAGCATTCCTTCTGCCTTGGCTTCCCAAAGTGCTGAGATTATAGGTGTGAGCCATCACACCCAGCCCAAGTTTTAGGGATTTGGTGTGAAACCATTTAATTGGAAGCTGGGTGCAGAGATGGTAGTGAGGATAGCAATTTAGGTTGACGTTTATGTTTCCTACTTGGGAAGATGGATGGCATTCACTGAGAAAAGAAATATAGGAGGAGCAGTCTTGGAAGGAAAGATGTTTCACTTAAGAGATGCCTAATGGGACATCAAAGCGGTCATATCCAGTACGCAGTAAAATAATGAGTCTAGAGCTCAGGAATGAGATTTGAGCTAGAGATACAGATTTAGGACCCCTCATGTTAAAAGTGGTTTTAGCTATGATATGGATGAGATTGTCCAGAGGATTCATGTCATGAAAAGAAGGTCTTAGGATAGAGTCCTGGTGCATGTCACTGTGAAAAGCTTAGGTGACAATGGAAAAAAGGGAAGTCCCAGATCCTCACTCTGGTGGAAATATAAGCAACCTAGACATTTGAGCCTCTAAAGATGGAGCTGCTCAGAGTTGGGATTTGGTCTATGGCCTCTAATGAAATTCTAGCCCTATTACATAATATTGTATACATTTTATACAATATTCAAATTACTGCATGTACCCCAAGATAATAAATCTTATTTTTTAAAAAATATTCTATAACTTTTAACTTTCTTTCCAATTGATGAAGTTTTATGGTATTTGAGAACTGTATTGATAAAGATGGTAATGTATGCAAATACTAATCATCTCATCCTTTTTCTGAGGAAGTCTGGCACCTAACCTAAGGCTTTTATTATATTCATGACAAAAAATTAGTCTAAGAGTGAAGCAACTATAGCACAAAATAAACTGGTTGTTTAGAGCATAATTTTATGACTGAAGAGTTCCATATAAGAATTTACTATTCACTTGTGTTACAGGAGGGGTTTTATTCCTGTGAAGCATTCCTGTATAAGAGCCTTCCTCTCTGGGATGGCCTTTGTTGTCGGTCACAGTTCCTTCAGCTTGTGAGCTGGATTCCTTTTAGTAGCTTCTCTGGTATGTATCATGAAAATTTGGAGTCATTTGATTCAACGTACTATGATTGAAAGGATTTTGAATAATCTTTTTTTTTATTCCTAGAGGTGAAACCACTTCTTTTTGACCATCTAGCGCAGCTCTTCTTTACATCAACCATTTATTTCAAGGTAACAAAAACTTGTCTTGCTTAGATTCAATAGGATGTATTATTCTATTGCTGGTGGTACACAATTCCAAACTGATATTACAGCAATGGTTTTATAACAGGATTTTCTTGGACCTGGGCTTTGAGGTACTGCATCACTCAACTCAAAGTTAATGCATAGAATGTTCCTTTTTTAAGGCTGTGTTGCATACAGTTTTCCTGACCTGTTTCCACTTGTAGCAAATGACATAGTGAACGAACAAGTGGCAGATGCATATTAATAAAAACAAACAAACTGAGAAATACTTAGTTTGATTGTTGTGGTTTATATTTTTGTAGATACATTTATTCATTTCACAAATATTTTTTGAGCACCTACTATATACCCTTCTTGACACTGGGAATATAGTAGTGACCAAAGCAAACAAAACTCCCTGTGACATTCATATTTTATATTTATAGTAATAGTCGTTTTCTGCTAGTAAAATTGTTCCAACCTTATATATAATATGTTACTATTTTGGGGTGGTCTCCAAGAAGACCAATATGGCTTCCAGAAGTTCTACCTGAATGAGTTTGAGAGCCACTTTCTTATAGAATGGTTATTCCTATTCTAAAAGAGGGGCAATTAAGTAATGTTTCTTTTATAACTTTTTTTTTTAACCTTAAATCACTTACTGTTGGCCACATTGACAGGAAACATGTTGTCCTGGTTAGCGTTTGTCGTAATTGAATGGCACTTGATTAATTACCTATCATATTAACTTGGATTTGAGGTCTATTTATGCTAATTGTAACTTTTACATCCTGACCAATATCATCATTCACATGACATCCACACCAATTCTCCCAGCTAATAAATTTTCAGAGACTTCAGTTTGAATTTTTTTTTTTTTGGCAATTCTGTCTCAATCTTCTAATTGGGTTATTCTTTGTTTCTTCTCTTATTCTTCCACGCTAAAGAGCTGTTTAAACATTAGGCTGGACCATAGGAAATTGCTATTTTTTGTACGTCAGAGATGGTTAATGATTGGCAGTTTGCTGTGGTTCAACCTAATATGCATATACACATTCAGACACATATATTTGAGAATGAGAGGGGTGGGGAGAGGAAGGAAGGAAGGAAGGGAACAGACAGCAAGCTAAAAACAGAACTCGGGAATGCACAGTATTTAATTCTCAGGCCAAGAAGGAGGACAGTCTAAAGGAATCTTAAGAAATTGCCAGAAGTATAAAAATAACCAGGAGAATAATAGTTCCAAGGAAACAAAGGGAATATAGGATATCAATAAAGAATGAAGGAATGATGTTGCCAAGTATCCCAGGAAGGTTCAGAAGGATACGGACAAGAAACGTTTCTTTTAGAATTGACAATACAGAGGTTTTGGCTTCCTTTGTGAGTAGTTCCAGTGGAACAACTTCTAGTTGTTAAGGTGGAATATGGAAATATATTCAGGGGAGGTAGAAGTCAGATTGTGTGGGTTGAGGAGTGAGTGAAAAGTCAAGTCAAGACAATGAGTATAGAATATGTTTCAAAATGTTTGACCAATAAAAAGTTGTAGAGAGAGCTGTAGGGGGACTGGCAACCAGGGGAAGTTGTTTGTTTGTTTGTTTTGCCTTTAAAATGAGAGAAACGTGAGTGTGTTTATAGATGGAGTCGAAGGAGCCAGTGGAAAAGAGGAGAAGTTGAAAATGGAGAAAAGATTGGGAATAATTGATGGTACAAGATTCCAGAAGAAATATGAAGGTATTGGGTTAAAACTAGGTAGTGAGATTTACTTGAATGGGTGGTTAGGAATTGGGAGGCACCATTTATCCTCTAAGACTGGGGAGAGGATGCATGGATAGGTGGATATATAGATTTATTTGTAAAGTTAGAAGAAAGGGCAAGACATTAAAGTACTTTGTGCCTAAGAATGTTAAATTTCTCAAAATAAGAAGCATGATTTAGAGAATAGAATTAAGTAGGACACTCCAGGAGGGTGTTAGCTGCTTAGGACAGCCAGGGAGAAAAAAAGAGCTGGTTAAAGACAAGTAAAAGGATTATTGAGCGTCATTAAGGGCCCAGCAAAAGTTGGCGATCATCAATTTGGAATGATGCCAATCTTTGCAGTTGTGTTTTCTTCCACTTAGATGTTGGAGAAGAGAAAGCAAATTATGAGATTGAATCAGTTTGGGTTTTGCTGGTTGAATGGAGTACAAGAGAGTTGTGATCAGCTGTGTGGTCTAGTCTAGATAGGAAAATAAGGCCAGGAGAAGGCTGATAAACCTGAAAAAGGAGGTTAAAAATTAAGGAATTGGCTGGGTGCGGTGGCTCATGCCTGTAATCCCAGCACTTTGGGAGGCTGAGGTGGGCGGATCACTTGAGGTCAGGAGTTCGAGACCAGCCTGGGCAACGTGGTGAAACCCCATCTCTACTAAAAATACAAAAATTAGCCGGGCGTGCCCATAATTCCAACTACTCAGGAGGCTGAGGCAGGAGAATCGCTTGAACCCGGGAGGTGGAGGTTGTAGTGAGCCGAGGTTGCACCACTGCACTCCAGTCTGGGCAACAGAACAAGATTCCATCTCAAAAAAAAAAATTTTTTTAATTTAAAAAAGGAATTAAGGGATTGAATATCTCTGATGTTGAAAAACGAGTAGCTATAGTTGGAGTTGAGTCTGTGAGAAAGCTGGAATAGGAAGTTATAACAAAGAAAAAAATAATAGATTTTGGTGTGGTTCAGTTCAGGTTATGACAGAATCTAGTGTGTGGCTGTGGGAGTGGGTAACTAAGGTGGAGTGAAGGTGAAGGTTATTTGATTCAAAGTCAAGGAACTGTGAAGCTGAAATGTTGGGATAATTTGCATGGACACTGGTGTAACTGAGGTATTGATGGCAGGACATGATGCAGAGTTCTAAGGTCCTCAGTGAATCTGGATAAGATTCCAAGTGATAGCAGAGATATGAGAAGATAAAAAAATAGAGGGTAGTGTAGCTGGATAGTATGAACAAAGGAGAAAGGGTTTTTTACACAAGGAAGGAGGAATAATGGTTTGGAAATAGGGTTGAAGATACCTTTTGTGTTGTGTTCAGAAAAGCAAGGGATAGTCAGACTCATGAGAAAAACTGTCTGTAGCAAAATGCAATCAAATATTTAGCCTAACAAATTCAGCTTTTAGCAGTAGCTTGACTAATGAGGTTCTTTCTGTAGCTCACAAATTATTTGTAAACAATCTTAAGGCAATTTTTTTCCATGGCACTTGATTAAATAGAAGATCCATTTGATTTTTGTATATTATGGTTTTTTTTTCTTAGATGGAGTCTCGCTCTGTCACCCAGGCTGGAGTGCAGTGGCGTGATCTTGGCTTACTGCAACCTCCGCCTAGTGGGTTCAAGCGATTCTCTTGCCTCAGCCTCCCCAGTAGCTGGGATTACAGGCGCCCACCACCACACTCGGCTAATGTTTTGTATTTTTTAGTAGAGACGGGGTTTCACCATGTTGGCCAGGCTGGTCACGAACTCCTGACCTCAGGTGATCCACCTGCCTTGGCCTACCAGAGTGCTGGGATTATAGGCATGAGCCACTGTGCCCGACCTGTATATTATCTTTTAAATTAAATCTGATTTCCTTCTTAAAGTAGGATTTATTTCTGATTTTATATTTACCTTCTCAAAGAAGGGGCTTATATTCTGTTCCACATTAGCAGTGGGAAGCTTAGTATAGGACACTGCTTACTTCTAGTTGTTAAGGTGGGATAGATATGGAAATGTATTCAGAGGAAACAGTGTCCTGGTTTGGTGGTGAAGGAGAGCTAGGATATGATTAAGGTAAGAAGACAGAGAAAGCATACTTTGTAGAATATGAAGGTGTATGTTTAGGTTACCACAGAACAGAGGTTCTGGATACTGCAGTTGAGAGATTTGGAAAGGATAGGATCAATGAAAGAGGACAAGAAGCATAGAGACAAGGAAGAATAAGTGACTAAAGGGGCTTACATATTGGGAGGTGACTAAGGATAACAGGAATGCGAAATATGGTAGAATTAGCTAAACGTTAGTTTCCGAGGCCTGTAGTAACTAGTTATTGCCTTGTTATTGTATAGTTTGATTACCCAGCTTAGTCTAATAAATGAATAGTATTTTTAAAGTCTATTAAAATATTTTCACATTTTCAGTGCGTTTTGTTTGGGCCTGGTCAGTTATGCCTATCAGCAAACTTATTTTCACCAAAGAATTTTGCATGGGAAAGGCCCCACAAATCCACACTAATGTTGTTACATTTGTTTTAGAGTGTTAATTTTTCAATATCTGTCCTTATTGATTTATCATTTTCCATAGAGTTGCAAACATAGTGGACATAAAAAATCAGAATACGTAATTAACATTGCATAATAATTTTCATGTTTCCACATAGTCGACATAATGTTAATAGTGACACTGTAGTCCTTAGTACCATAATTTATTTAATAATTTATTATTATTTCTCTCTCTTTTTTTAGAGACAGGATCTTGTTCTGTTGCCCAGGCTGGAGCGCAGTGGCATGGTCATAGCTCACTGTAACCTTGAACTCCTGGTCTCAAGGGATTCTCCCACCTCAGCCTCCCAAGTAGCTGAGACTACAGGCATGTGCCACCAAACCTGGCTAATTTTTAAAGTTTTTGTAGAGACAAGGTCTCGCTATGTTGCCCAGGCTGGTCTCGAACTTCTGGCTTCAAATGATCCTTTCACCTCAGCCTCCCTAAATGTTGGGATTACAGGCGCGAGCCACTATACCTGGCCTCTATTATTTATTTCTAATTTGTTTCTTTTGTCGGAATAGATAACAGTCTCGAGCATCTTCATGATATAGATTTTTTTCTTAAACTCTTCCCTTGGCGTACATTTATAGGAGTGAGATTACTGGGTGAAAAGTAAGGTGCTGTTCCTTAGCTAATGGGATGTTCACTGCAAGTTCTTGGAAAGGAGGATGCAGTGGATGGAGTGCTTAAATAACAAGAGTCTAGCAGCCATGGGAAAAGAATTGGGGTTTGGGAGATGATACTAGAATAAGGGAGACTAGCTAGGAGGATAAAATGACCTCAAAGGTATGAAGGCCTGGTCTTCACAGTTACAGTGGGATTGGGAAGGAAATGAATAAGTAAGACATTTTGAAGGAAAAAACATTGATAGAATATGGTGACTGAAGATAAAGTGTAAAGGATGCAAGATGACTTGAAGCTTTCCAACTTGAGATAGTAAATGAACTAGGGATATTTTGCCTGGAGGAAAAAAGGCTAAGATTTTCTGGTTCCCTTCCAATATTTGAAGGATTGTTACATGAAAGGAGATCTCTGTGTGGCTTCAAGAAACAGAGGTAGATATAGGGCAGTATCTCGTAACAGGTAGAGCAGACTCATGACGGAATAAAGGACTTTCAGAGGTGATATACTTCTTGACAGTGGAGTAGGTCAGGCAGAGGTTTAATGGCTGTCTATTCAGGATATTTATGTAGAAAAGGTTCACGTGTAGGGTAGAGCTGTGTTTCTCAACCTTGTTTGTTTGTGTTTTTTCTTTCTTTTTTTTTTTTTTTTTTAGACGGAGTCTTGCTGTGTTGCCAGGCTGGAGTGCAGTGGCGCGATCTCGGCTCATTGCAACCTCCGCCTCCCGGGTTGAAGCAATTCTCCTGTCTCAGCCTCCCAAGTAGCTGGGAGTACAGGCGCGTGCCACCACGCCTGGCTAATTTTTTTGGTATTTTTAGTAGAGACGGGGTTTCACCATGTTAGCCAGGATGGTCTCAATCTCCTGACATCATTATCAGACCGCCTTGGCCTTCCAAAGTGCTTGGGATTACAGGCGTGAGCCACTGCGCCTGGCTCAACTTTGTTTTTAAAAAGAGAAAACCGGCAGTAGGGTGGTGGCTTATGCCTGTAATCCCAGTAATTTGGGAGACCGAGGCGGGTGGATCATTTGAGGTCAGGAGTTCGAGACCAGCCTGGCCAACATGGTGAAACCCCGTCTCTACTAAAAATACAAAAATTAGCCGGGTGGTAGTAGCGCACACCTGTAATCCCAGCTACTAAAGAGGATGAAGCCAGAGAATCGCTTGAGCCTGGGAGGCAGAGGTTGCAGTGAGCTGAGATCATGCCACTGCACTCCAGTTTGGGCGATGGAGTGAGATCCTGTCTCAAAAAAATAAAAAGACAAAACCTGTGTCCCCTTATCGTCATGAACATAAAAACCTCATACTTTTTTTTTTTTTTTTTTAAAGATAGAGTTTTGCTCTTGTTGCCCAGGCTGGAGTGCAATGGCAGGATCTCCGCTCACTGCAACCTCTGCCTCCCAGGTTCAAGTGATTCTCCTGCCTCAGCCTCCCGAGTAGCTGAGATTACAGGTGCCTGCCACCATGCCTGGCTACTTTGTGTATTTTTAGTAGAGATGGCGTTTCACCATGTTGGCCAGGCTGGTCTCGAACTCCTGGCCTCAAGTGATCCGCCCGCCTCGGCCTCCCGAAGTTCTGGGATTACAAGTGTGGGCCACTGCAACTGGCCCCTCATACCTTTCTTTAATGTGGTGACAGGGGTAGGGTAGGTGGGGAATTAAAGATTTTTTTTTTTTTTTGATACGGAGTCTCACTCTGTCGCCAGGATGGAGTCCAGTGGCGTGATCTCGGCTCACTGCAACCTGTGACTCCCTGGTTCAAGCAATTCTCCTGCCTCAGCCTCCTGAGTAGCTGGGATTACAGACATGCCCAGCTAATTTTTGTATTTTCAGTAGAGATGGGGTTTCTCCATGTTGGCCAGGATAGTCTTGATCTCCTGACCTTGTGATCCGCCTGCCTCAGCCTCACAAAGTGCTGGGATTACAGGTGTGAGTCACCACGCCCAGCCAAGATTTTTTTTTTTCCTGAGATGGGATCTCATTCTGTTGCTCAGGCTGGTGTGCAGTGGTGCGATCTTGGCTCACTGCAACCTCTGCTTCTTGAGCTCAAGTGATCCTCCCGGCTCAGCCTCCTGAGTAGCTGGGACTACAGGCACGTGCCACCATGCTTGGCTAATTTTTATATTTTTAGTAGAGGCAGGGTTTTACCATGTTGCCCAGGCTGGTCTCGAACTCGTGGACTCAAGGGATCTGCCCACCTCAGCCTCCCAAAGTGCTAGGATTACAGGTGTGAGCCACTGTGCACGGCCAAGATTTTTGTTTTCTACTTTTTTTTTTTTTTTTTTAGTTTTAGTAGAGGCGGGGTTTCACCATGTTGGCCAGGCTTGTCTCGAACTCCTGACCTCAGGTGATCCACCCGCCTCGGCCTCCCAAAGTGCTGGGATTACAGACGTGAGCCACCACGCCCGACCTTTTTTTTTTTTTTTTTTGAGACAGTGTCTCGCTCTGTCGGCCAGGCTGTAGTGCAGTGGCATGATCTTGGCTCACTGCAAACTCCGCCTCCTGGGCTCAAGCAATTCTCCTGCCTTTCAGCCTCCCGAGTAGCTGGGATTACAGGCACGTGCCACCACGCCTGGCTAATTGTTGTATTTTTAGTAGAGATGGGGTTTCACCATGCTGGCCAGGCTGATCTCGAACTCCTGACCTCAGGTAATCTGCCCTTCTCGGCCTCCCAAAGTGCTGGGATTACAGGCATGAACCACCACGCCTGGCCAAGATTTTTGTTTTCTAAATATAACAGTGTATATACCTACCGTGTACCCACAAAAATTAAAAATAAAATATTAAAAAAAGATAATATAACATTGTAATGTTGAATATCTTCAAATGATAAAATTCCTTGGTTGACACCAAAGTAGACTATTGTCTTAGATGATTCCAGAGTTGCTTTCAACTAGAACATACTTCTAACCTGAATGTGAGTTGTCAAAAAGTATATTAATTGAACTGTTCTCTGAAGTAGCAGTGAGCACTCTATTACTGGAAACACTCAAATAATTAGTAGACCATTATGTAGTAAGAATTTTTAAGAAAGGTTTGCTGTATTAGATTTTGGGATGGTATGGATTGCTTTCAAATTTATAGATATTACGGTTTATCATCATAAATGCCCTGGACGAATTTATGTCATTATTGTATGGTTTTTTTTTTTTTTTTTTTTTTTGAGAAAGAGTCTCACTCTGTCACCCAGGCTGGAGTGCAGTGGCACGATCTTGGCTCACTGCAAGCTCCTTCTCCTGGGTTCACGTCATTCTCCTGCCTCAGCCTCCCAAGTAGCTGGGACTACAGGCGCCCGCCACCACACCTGGCTAATTTTTTTTGTATTTTTAGTAGAGACGGGGTTTCACCGCGTTAGCCAGGATGGTCTCGATCTGCTGACCTTCTGATCCGCCCGCCTCGGCCTCCCAAAGTGCTGGGATTACAGGCGTGAGCCACCGCACCCAGCCCATCATTGTATGTTTTTGTATGTGATTGAGGCTTGGGAAATCAAGGCAAGGCCTGAGAAAAGAAAGACTAGAATTGCTTTTTTTTTCAAAGTCACAGAAGATAAGATAAATTTTTATGACCATCAAAAAGGTGGCAAATTGTAATTGTAGACCACAAGGTAAAAAGGGAGAGAAATTCATATCTGTAGCAACTTCAAAAGTTCTCTGAGGGGGGATGATAAAGATGCTGTTTTTATTTGATGATGTAATAGTTGTTATAAATTGATGTAATTTAGAGAAAGGTCTGTTCTAGGCTGATAAGTTAGGCAGTCCTGTTGAGGTATGTTTCTTGTAGAGAAAATGGCAAAATAAACTTGTACTTGGCATTCGTCTGTCTTCTGGAGACTAATCATGGTGTAGAAGCAGCTGTTGGGTTCAAAATTGGATGTGGTCATCTCCATGGTCCTTTTCATCTCTAAGCCTCTGTTAGTTCTGAACACTGTTATGTCTGAATGATTTCATGAAATCTTTTTTCATTTTGTCCCCCTCAGTGTAGTGTTCTTCAGAGTCTGAAAGAGCTATTGCAGAATTGGCTGTTGTGGCTTTCTATGGACATTCACATGAAACCTGTTACAAACAGTCCTCTGTGAGTTATCTAACGGTCTTCCACAAGAGACGATCTGTATACAAATGTTTGCATATGTTTAATAGTGTGGCGTGAAACAATTTTTTTCATGTAAATGCTTAGTAGTACTTTTTTGGAAGACTTTTTTGTGACTTTTCACTCTTCTTCCCCCACAATCCTGAAAGGAAGGCTAATTCTCTAAGTTCCTATTGTGTAAATCAGAAAGCAACCCTTATCTGCTAAATGACTTCTTTCAAGAGTTAATATAACAAAACACTAGAGAGATGAGATTAGAATTTGCAACTTTGACTTCCATTCAGTTTAACTCATTTTATAAATTATATTCTTATATTTAAAGCCAATTTTCATGATGGCTAGAAAAATCTCTAACGTAATTTTGCATACAACTTTGTTTTTATGTTTCTGTGCTGTATTTTGGTTATATGTGTTAATTTATCTTAACTTTGGAGTTTAAAATAAGAGCCCTAAATTGTTAAATGTGTGCTTTACCTTCAAAGTAAAAGTAAAAGACTAAATTTCAAGGAACTGCATAATCAGGTTGTTTTGACTCTTTCTACCTAAAATCTTTGCCTTCTCCTACATATATATATATTTTTTGAGACAGTCTTACTCTGTCACCCAGGCTGGAGTGCAGTGGCACAATATTGGCTCACCTCAACCTCCACCTCCCAGCTTCAAATGATTCTTCTGCCTCAGCCTCCCAAGCAGCTGGGATTACAGGCATGTGCCACCATATCCAGCTAAGTAGAGATGGGGTTTATTTAGTAGAGATGGGGTTCCACCATGCTGGCCAGGATGGTCTCGATCTCTTGACCTTGTGATCTGCCCGCCTCAGCTTTCCAAAGTGCTGGGATTACAGGTGTGAGCCACTGCGCCTGGCCAAGAACCACTATTATAAAGAAATTCCACTTAAACATTTAATCTCTTCTACCTAAATTACATTAAGAATAGTACGTTTGAAATTACCTCCACCTGCCCCCCCCCCCTTTTTTATTGAGACAGGGTCTTGCTCTGTCTCCCAGGAGTACAGTGACGCAGTCTTTGCTCACTGCAGCCTCGACCTCCCAGGCTCAAGCAATCCTCCCACCTCAGCCCCTGAGTAGCTCTGACCACAAGCGTGCACCACCACGCTTGGCTAATTTTTTAATTTGTTGTAGAGACAAGGTCTCACTGTGTTGTCCAGGTTGGTCTTCAACTTCTAGGCTCAAGCTATCCTCCTGCCTTGGCCTTCCAAAATATTGGGATCACAGGCGTGAGCCACCACATCCAGTCTGAAATTCCTCTCTTTTACTTGTGGTTCTCCCTAACCTGCATTCCCTTCTGTGGGCTGCTGAGCCTGGACCCATATTTGTTCGTTCTCTATTCCCTGGATCAGCAGGAGATTTAACAAAATAGTAGGTTTGCATCTATAATATTTGGCCAACTTGCAGTGTAAGTCTCTGATACCCCTGAAATAGCTGCCTTACAATTTCTGTATTATCTTTTCAAAAATCTTCGGATTCCTTTTATTAGTGTCATAAGTTAAGGCAGACAATTTAAAAAGGAATTCTGTTTCCTAAAATTCTTATATAAATGGTGATACATGTGGATAATTTTGCTTGCCATATCAATATTTGGCATTATATAGTATAGCTCAAGTTTTAAATAATTCTTTTTATTAAGTAAGTATAGGTATAATGCCCTATTTTTATCATGTGACCATATGCCATATCACTGTCAAAAAGGGAGTAAATTGTAGTTATTTATCATAAAAAGAGAAGGGTAGAAAACTTCTCAACAGTGGTTCTCGAAGGGGGCCATTTCTGGTTGTCACAGTGACTGGGAAGAGGTTGCAACCATCATTTAGTATGTGGGAGATGGGGATGCTCAATGTGCTTCAGTGGGTGGGAAGTAGGAGGCAGTCCTGAACAGTGAATTGTTTCATCCAAAATGCCGATAGTGTCTTGTGGAGAAACACTTCAAAAGAGGCTGTTCTGAGCAATCGTCTTTGTTTCAAATTATTTCAGACACAGTTGCCAAGTGCTACCAAAAATCATAGTTAAGATACAGTTATGCCTGTAATCCCAGCACTTTGAGAGGCTGAGGCCAGCGGATCACTTGAGGTCAGGAATTCCAGACCAGCCTGGCCAACATGGTGAAACCTTGTCTCTAGTAAAAATACAAAAGTTAGCTGGGTGTGGTGGTGCACGCCTGTAATCCCAGCTACTCAGGAGGCTGAGGCACGAGAATTGCTTGAACCTGGGAGGAGATTGCAGTGAGCTGAGATTGCGCCACTGCACTCCAGCCTGGGCAACAGAGTGAGACTCCATCTCAAAAAAAAAAAAAAAAAAGCATATAGTTTTGCAAATAGCCAGCTGGCTATGTGTAGATGCTTGCCTATTTGAATGGTCTCCTGATCCTTCCTTGATTGCCTTGGCACTGAAGTATCATGGTGGTGGGCAGTAGTAGAGTCATCATCATCTCTGAAACTCTAAGATTATACATGTTCTTTTCCTTATGCGTAACCATTGTTGACTACCTAGATAGGAGGACAAAGCTATGAATTCAAATTTGTAAGTCTTTTCCTAATCCATTTAACATTGGATTGAAGGACAGGGGTGAGTAGATGGATGGATTGAACTAATACCCATAGGTGCTGTAAGAGACTCCATTCATTGATCCAGGGAGAATATAAAATAGCCAGATCTGTTTTTTGCTAGAAGAATAAAAGATGCCAAAAATTTTGCTAATTCCCTTTTAGGGTTGAATTGAATTCAAGTGAAAAAAAATATATACATATATATATTTTGAGATGGAGTCTCACTCTGTCGCCCAGGCCAGGCTGAAGTGCGATAGCACGATCTTGGCTCATTGCAACCTCCACCTCCTGGGTTCAAGGGATTCTCCTGCCTCAGCCTCCCAAGTAACGGATTACAGGCGTGCACCACCACACCTGGCTAATTTTTGTATTTTTAGTAGAGATGGGGTTTCACCATGTTGGCCAGGCTGGTCTTAAACTCTCGACCTCAGGTGATCCGCCTGCCTCAGCCTCCCAAAGTGCTGGGATTACAGGCGTGAGCCACTGCCCCCAGCCAAATTCAAGTGAAAATATGTTTAACAGCATTTTAGCTCAGGAATTCAGGCAAAACTGAGTTTTGATTTGTGTACTGTAGGTTTCCTTCAATCTGTGTTGCAGTGTTACTAACAGTATAGGAAATGATTCCTGAAGTCATTTTAATGTTTATTCCTTTAAATCGCTTTTGATTTGGTTGGGATAAATTAGTTCTCATTTTTTCTAGTTTACTGTATCATTTTGTCCATTTTCACATTTTATCCTGAATATTTTCTTTTTCTTTTTTTTTTTTTTTTTTGAGACAGGGTCTTGCTCTGTTGCTCAGGCTGGAGTGCAATGGCATGATCTTGGCTCACTGCAACCTCCACCTCCTGAAGCAATTCTCCTGCCCCAGCTTCCCAAGCAGCTGGGATTATAGGCACCCACCATCACACCTGGCTAATTTTTGTATTTTTAGTAGAGACAGGGTTTCACCATGTTGGCCAGGCTGGTCTCGAACTCCTGACCTCAAGTGATCCGACTGCCTTGGCCTCCCAAAGTGCTGGGATTACAGGTGTGAGCCACTGCACCTGGCCTGAATTTTTTTTTTTTTTTTTGAAACAGTCTTGCTCTGTCACTCAGGCTAGAGTGAGGTGGTGCACTCTCGCTCACTGCAACCTTTGCCTCACAGGCTCAAGTGATCCTCCCACCTCAGCGTCTTGAGTAGCTGGAACTATAGGCATGTGCCACCACCGCACTTAATTTTTGTATTTTTTGTAAAGACGGGCTTTTGCCATGTTGCCCAGGATGGTCTTAAACTCCTGGATTCAAGAGAGCCCCACACCTTCGCCTCCCTAAGTGCTGGAATTACAGGTGTGAGCCACTCTGCCCGGCCCTGAATTTTTCATGTCACTTTTATGTGAACTTTTTTTCTCCACTTAACTTTTAATGGAATACCTATTTTTTAATGGTTTTTATATATCTCACTTGAGAATTTTCATATCTGCTTGGAGCTTAATACTTTATTTCTCTGGTATTTACTAGTAGAGTCTGATTGCTTAGAATGTTCTATGAATTCGTCTTAATGGTTCCCTGGAGGGCTAAGTGTAGTTTTATGATTAATCACTGTGATTTTTTAAAAAGTGAATTATACGTTGGAGCACTGATAGTTTTTAAAATCCTCACCAACATTTTGCTTTATATTATTCAGCTTTAGCTTGGAAATTGTGAACACTATTGCTACTCTGTATCTGAATGTTATGGTTTCTTATTGCAGAGAGACAACTTTGGGTGGATCCATGAACTCTGTGTCTAAACTGATCCACTATGTAGGGTGGCTATCCACTACTGCAATGCGCTTGGAGAGCAACAGTACTTTCTTGCTGCACTTTATTTTGGATTTCTATGAGAAGGTAGTACACATTACATTTTCCCCATTTGGATTTATGTGAAGGCTATCCATTTTATTGGCTTATTATTTAAATTTCATGCACAACCATTAAGGTGGGCTATGATCTTATTAGCATCATTAAAATAACCTCACATTTTGAAGTTCATGATTATTTTCTCACCAGAATAACTGACTTTCATAAACAAAGTGGAAAAACAATTGCTTTTATTTAGGGCCAGGTACCACTACATTGACCTGTGTTAATACTGGCCCTAGAGAGAAGTCTATTGTTAGCATTATTTTTTGTTCATCCCATTCCCAACTCCTGGCAGAAACCAAAAATATCTTGTTGTTTCTTCAGATCTCCATTTCTACCTTTCAACTGCCTTACTTCTCTTGCTACCTAGTACGCTTTTATTGTTTTATAGTATATGACCTGGACAGAACTATAGGTTGGTGCAAAAGTAATTGCAGTTTTTGCCATTGAAAACAATAGCAAAAACTGCAGTTACTTTTGCACCAATTTAATATTATCCATGAAGTATCCATTATAGTCTCACTTTTCCCAGCTTCCTCTCTTTACTAATACCTAGTTGTCTTGTGTTATGCATTTGCTTAGAAGCATGCTCCTTTGTTTTCTACGTTGACAGCTAACTCACATGGTAAGTAAATATTATGGGACTTAAGGATAAAGAAATACTTCCTTAATCTACCCTGTCCCCCTAACTTTAAGACCTTTCCCCCCAAAAAATGAAAGATTTGAGTAATGGCCTTCTGGAAATAATCCTCTATAGTGTGGTTGATGTTTGGTGAAGTATATTTTAAGCCAGCTTGTAGTTACTTGTTTATTTAGGAGTCAGGCATGTCCAAAGCTAATGTTATGTTATTGCTTATCTTATACTGATGATTCTTTGGGTGAACTTAGTTGAGGAGTTCTGGGGAATACTCTGTATACTGATGTTATCATTCTTCCTCCAAGGTGTGTGACATATATATAAATTATAACCTTCCATTAGTGGTATTGTTTCCTCCTGGGATCTTCTATTCTGCACTCCTCAGCCTGGATACCAGCATCCTGAACCAGCTGTGTTTTATTATGCACAGGTACAAAGCCTTTTTACCATTTTATGAAACAGTGTATTATAATTCTCTCTTCCTCTTTCAGCTATAATACAATAAATATTCCTACTCGTCTTCTGCCAGGGCCTCTGGAAATAGGAAATGTGGCTTGCTTTTGGACATGACCTTCCAATATGGGGCCATGGTAGCTGTGTTTTTTAAATCCTCCACTGCTGTGGCTACAGAATAAAAAAAAATTCATAGTTAAGGACTTGTTGTGCAATGGTACTGTTGCACTCAGCATTGTTCATTCTAATTGCTGTGTCTTCAGGAAAAATTAGTCATTTGGTGATAATTGCTTGAAGTGTTTGTAGCTTCTCTGGTAAAAATAACATTTTCTGGGCGATAAGGGGAGCTATTGCCAATTATATGAAACTGTAAGTATTATTTCTGGTCTCCTCTAATTCTTTCACTTGTGGACTGAAATTACTTTCTTCAGTCCATAAGCGTAGACTTTTTTTTTGAGATGGAGTTTTGCTCTTATCACCCTGGAGTGCAGTGACATGATCTCGGCTCACTGCAACCTCTGCCTCCCGGGTTCAAGCAATTCTCCCCCCTCAGCCTCCCGAGTAGCTGGGATTACAGGCGCCCGCCACCACGCCTGGCTAATTTTTTGTATTTTTAGTAGAGATGGGGTTTCACCATGTTGGCCAGGCTGGTCTCGAACTCCTGACCTCAGGTAATCCACCCACCTCGGCCTCCCAAAGTGCTGGGATTACAGGCGTGAGCCACCATGCTCAGCTTAGTGTAGACCTTCTTGGCATAACTTGTAGGACTATGTCAAGGTTAAAATGTTTAAAAACTAATTAGTTGTTAATAGTTCTCAGACAAGAATTTCCTGTTTATCCTTTCTGCTGCACCTTTTTTTTACATTAGGAAAACATGTTCTATATCAGTGACTGACTGCTTTTGAGCCTCTGTTAATTTTTTTTTTATTATTTTACTTTAAGTTCTGGGATACATGTGCAGAACGTGCAGGTTTGTTACATAGGTATACATGTGCCATGGTGGTTTGCTGCACCTATCAACTCATCATCTAGGTTTTAAGACCTGCATGCATTAGGTATTTGTCTCAATGCTCTTCCTCCCCTTGCCCCCCGACCCCCGACAGGCCCCAGTGTGTGATGTTCTCCTCCCTGTGTCCATGTGTTCTCATTGTTCAACTCCCATTTATGAGTGAGAACTCTATTACATTTTTAATAGTGAAACATTGAAAGCATTTTTCATTGCTTATTTTTTATTTAGTCAAGTACACATCTTAAGTGTAAAACTTATTGAGCCTCTATTTTCACTTGAGGAGAATGTACCACAAAAGGATAAAATCCTTAACTAGACAACTGGATATTTGTGTATATGCACATTTGCATATATTTACATTTAAAATGTATGTTTTTTTTAAATTTTACCATTTCAAAGGCATTATATTCAAAGGCATGTTAAATGTTTCATTCTGTTTGTTTTTTCTGTTAGATATCGTAAAAATTTGACTGCCGCAAAGAAAAATGAGTTGGTACAAAAGGTATGAATGAGAAAGCTCTGTGTTAAATCACTGTTGTTTAAAAATTAAGTCTAGATATATATGACCTGATGGGAGTAAGAAGGAAAGGGAGAATAGGTGATAGTGACAATTTTTTATTTCTTTCCATTAGACAAAATCAGAGTTCAATTTCAGCAGCAAGACTTATCAAGAATTTAATCACTATTTGACATCAATGGTTGGTTGCCTGTGGACGTCCAAACCCTTTGGGAAAGGAATATATGTTGACCCTGAAATCCTAGAAAAAACTGGAGTGGCTGAATATAAAAACAGTTTAAATGTAGTCCATCATCCTTCTTTCTTGAGTTACGCTGTTTCCTTTTTGCTACAGGTAAGGGTATTTAACGAATTTTTAGATTTTGTATCTTAATACTGTGGTGGCAGAAATAGGAAGTGCCATAAATTTAATGTGTCTGAATTGTAAGACGTGTGTTTAGTAATTTTTTTTAAGTAACAACTAAATTTTGGGCATTGTGCTAGGCTCAGGGATTCCAGTTAATTTAAGTAAGTTTCTGTCCTCTAAGAGAGCTTGAGCTTGTAACAGAGACAGACTTGTAAACAAATTACTATAATACAGTGTGGCAAAATGAGAAAAGGTTCAGTTGTAAGAAAGATGGGGGAGTGATTAGTCCAGTCCTGCCTGGGTAGAGGTGGTGCCATGTAAGGAAACGCTTCATAGATGTGGAAGCTCTCATAAAATCCTTCTAGACAAGATAGAAAATGTAGGTTAGTTAATAGTACAATTAGAGTCTTAGTCAAAGACTGCTGATTTAATGGATTGATATCAATATGCAGGCAGGTGGAGGAGGGTTTATGTTTGTGTGTGTCCTTTCAGGACTTCATTCTCAGCCCTGTCACTTTCAACATTATGTGTGTGTGACATGGAGAAGAACTCAAATGGTGGTATCTGAAATGCATGGATGAGACAACAGGGTGGAATTACAAATACCCTGAAAGAATTTGGACTCAGGATTCCCTTAACAGACGGGAACATTGAGAAATCTAACAAAATGAAAAAAAAGTGTGCAGGGTTGGGGAGATATTCATTGAATAAATTTTAATATATGTATACAATGAACCAGGCATTACAGTGAATAAGACACTCTGAGTGTTGTCCTCAGAGAGCTTAACATCTAGTCAGGGAGGCAGTCATTAAACAGACATCTTAGAAAAAACAATAATAAGTGATGTAATAGGGGAAAGTATAGAGGATGATGAAAAAATATAAAGGGGCGCTAAGTTCAGGATTTGCAGAAATGATGCTGATTGGAATTTTGAAGCACGAACATGAGCTTGTCAAGATAGGAGCAGAGTTTGAGGAAAAGTACAAAGATGCAGAGCAAAGATAGAACAGAAGTCAGCAGACTTTTCTTGTAGAGGGCCAGATTGTAAATATTTTAGATTTTACAGGCCACGTGGTCTGTGTCAAGAGTACTCAACTTTATCATTGTAGCATGAAAGCAGCTGTAGACAAAGCATAAACAGATGGCTATAGTTGTATTCCAGTAAAAAATTTATTTACAAAACCAGGTGTTGAGCTAGAGTTTGGGCTTTGGGCCGTGGTTGGCTGAACGCTGTGTTAGAGCCTGTCATGTTTGAGGAACATGAGGTAGAATTGTAGGGCTAGAGCAGTGATTCTACACTGGCTGAGCAGCAGAATTGTCAGTGGTGCTTCTTCTTCTTTTTTTTTTTTTTTTGAGATAGAGTCTCGCTCTGTCGCCCAGGCTAGAGTGCAGTGGTGCGATCTTGGCTCACTGCAACCTCTGCCTCCCAAGATCAAGCAATTCTCCTGCCTCAGCCTCCCGAATAGCTGGGATTACAAGTGCCCACCACCACCACGCCTGGCTAATTTTTATATTTTTAGTAGAGACAGGGTTTTGCCATGTTGGCCAGGGTGGTCTTGAACTCCTGACCTCAGGTGATCTGCCTGCCTCGGCCTCCCAAAGTGCTGAGATTATAGGCATGAGCCACTGCGCCCGGCCAGTGGTGCTTTTTCAAAGTGTACATCCTTGGCTGCTCCCATGCTGAGACTCCGATTTAATAACTCTAGGGTGACATTCAGGACCCACCTTTTAAATAGTTCTGATATACAACAAGAGTTGAGAGCCACTGGGCTAGACTATAACATGATAGGAGATGAGGTTCTGAAATGTAGTCAAGGACTAGATGCTGAGGAAAATAATACATAAGCCTCTGAAACCATATTGATTGATTAGAATATTTGAATAAGAATTATATTTTTTAACTACGTAGAAGAATTTCAGAAACATTATAGTGATTTTCTGATATTTCTTGTCTTTTTCTCTTTTCTTACCTTCATAATAACTTGATTTATCATACAATATACAATAACCTGTGTCAAATTAATAATATTAATGTTACTACTAATATGAGGCTACTAGATGAAATTTTAAATGTTTGCAGGTGTTTTTCCCCCTGCACTAAATCCTTCTACAAATGTAAGGTGCACATACTGTATTTTACATGCAGTTAGGTACATTTGTTGTTTCTGTTTGTTTTCATGTTTTACAGATTGCCTTATTATTTTTTTTTTTTAAGACAAGTTGTCATTCTCACTCTCTGTCCCCCAGGATGGAGTGCAGTATCGCAATCTCGGCTCACTACAGCCTTGACCTCGGGGGCTCAAGTGATCCTCCCATCTCTGCCTCCCAAGTAGCTGGGACTACAGGCATGCGCCAACGCTCCTGGCTAGTTTTTTTGTATTTGTAGGGATGGAGTTTCGCCATGTTGTCCAGGCTGGTCTCAAACTCCTGAGTTCAAGCGAGATGCCTGCCTCAGTCTCCCAAAGTGCTGGGATTAAAGGTGTGCACCACTGTGCCTGGCTACTTTTTTTTTTATTTAATTTTATTTTGAAATATGTAAAAATTTACATAATTCTATACTATGAAAATCTCACTTCTGTCCTTTCCTCTTCCATCTTTTACCATCTTCTGCCTTGAGATAACCATTTCTATTGCTTTTTGTTTTTTCCATCCAGTGTTTTCCTTTCTTTAAACTTAGTAAGCATTGTTTTATAATCTGTATTTGATAATTCCAATGTCTGAAGTTTTTGAATGTCTGTTTCTGTTGCCTGCTTTTTTGTGTGTGTGTGTGTGTGTGTGTGTGTGTGCTTCTTCCTCATACTGCTTAGTTTCTTTGTGTGCCTGGTTATCTTTGACGATGTGCTGGATACTTGGAATATTATTTTATAGAAATAATTTGAACACTGAAATGATATATTTCTGCACAGAGGACTTTTCTTTGCTTCTCACTGGTACCCAGTGGTGTTCTTTGTCTGGTACTACCCTAATCCAAGTTCTGTGTCTGAGATTCCCTGAACTATAGGAGGTTAGACTGCAAGCTTGTGAGAGGACTAATTTACTTCTGGTTATGTCTTATCTTGAAGGTATAGCCCATTGGGTTTCCAAGTTTAAAGTGGGGCATGATTTATAAGAGTTCCCAATTTTGGAAAACCCTGTGCTCTGAATTTAATTACCTTAGTTCTTTGAGACCGTGGAAGTACAGTTCACTTTGGTAGCAAATTCCTCTGGATTGGCAAATTCCCTCAGGCCAAAAGTGATTTTGAGTATTAGACTTACTTCTTTGGGTTATCATCTTCTATATTTTGGCCTTGTAACTCATTACCGTAGCATTAGCACCTTGTTACTTTAAAAAAAAATCTACCTTTTGTTATGGAAAATGTCAAACATAACAAAGGTAGAATAGTATGATGAAGCCAGGCACAGGGTGGCTCACGCCTGTAATCGCAGCACTTTGGGAGGCCAAGGCGGGCAGATCACTTGAGGTCAGGAGTTTGAGACCAGCCTGGCCAACATGGGGAAACCCCGTCTCTACTAAAAGCACAAAAAAATTAGCCGGGCGTGGTGGCACGTGCCTGTAGTCCCAGCTACTCAGGAGGCTGAGGCATGAGAATCGCTTGAACCCAGCAGGCAGAGGTTGCAGTGAGCCGAGATGGCACCACTGTACTCCAGCCCAGGTGACAGAGCAAGACTCCATCTCAAAAAAAAAAACAAAAACAAAAAAAACAAGAACAACAGAAAACAAATATACAGTTCAATGGCTTTTAGTTTATTCGTAGAGCTGTGCATCCATCACCATCATCAATTTTAGAACATTTTCATCATTCCCAAAAGAAACATCACACCCCTTAGCGATCATTCCCCAGGGCCTCCCACCTCCCAGTCTTAAGCAAACACTAATCTACTTTATATATCTATGTATTTGCCTATTCTAGAAGTTTCTTTTTTTTGAGATGGAGTCTCGCTCTGTTGTCTAGGCTGGAGTGCAATGGCGCGATCTTGGCTCACTGCAACCTCCGCCTCCCGGGTTCAAGCTATTCTCCTGCCTCAGCCCCCGATAGCTGGGATTACAGGCACGTGCCACCATGCCTGGCTAATTTTTTTGTATTTTTAGTAGAGACGGGGTTTCACCATGTTGGTCAGGCTGGTCTCGAACTCCTGACCTCGTGATCCACCAGCCTCATCCTCCCAAAGTGCTGGGATTACAGGCGTGACCCACCCGGCCCGGCCTCTAGAAGTTTCAAATCAATGAAATCACACAATATGTGGTCTTCTGTGACTGGCTTCTTTCTTTTTCTTTTTTTGAGACAGTCTTGCTCTGTCGCCTGGGCTGGAGTGCAGTGGTGCCATCCCGGCTTACTGCAACCTCTGCCTCCTGGGTTCAAGCGATTCTCCTGCCTCAGCCTTCTGAGGCATGTGTCACCATGCCCTGCTAATTTTTTGTATTTTTAGTAGAGACAGGGTTTCACCATGTTGGCCAGGCTGGTTGGTCTCTAACTCCTGACCTCAGGTAATCTGCTTGGCCTCCCATAGTGCTGGGATTACAGGCATGAGCCACAGTGCCCGGACTGGCTTCTTTCACTTAGCATATGTTTTCAACATTCAGCTATCTTATGGCATGTATCAGTACTTTATTTGTTTTTACTGATAAATAATATTCCTGTATATAGATATGACACATTTTATTCATTTATCAATTGATGGACATTTTTGTTATTTTCACTTTTTGGTGATTATGAATAAGTATTCTTGTAAAAGGTTTTGTGTGGACATATGTTTTCATTTCTCTTGGGTATATATACCTTTGGTATATATACTTAAGAGTGGGAATACTAGATCATATGGTAACTCTATGTTTAACCACTGGAAGAACTTCCAGACTGTTTTCCAAAGTAGCAGCACCATTTCACATTCCCATCAGCAGTATGTGAGGGTTCCATTTTCTCCACCTCTTTCCTAACACTTTTTATCTGTTTTTTTGGTTCTAGCCATCCTGGAAGTGTGAAATGGTATTTCATTGTGGTATTGATTTGCATTTGCATGATAGCTATTGATGTTTAGCATCTTTTCATGTGCTTATTGAACATTTATATATTTTCTTTGGAGAAATGTCTATCAGACTCTGCTCATTTTAAATTTTTAAAAAAGTTTTTATATTTCTTGTTCTTTTTTTTTTTTTTGAGACGGTCGTTCTGTAGCTCAGGATGGAGGGCAGTGGCCAGTGGCACAATCACAGCTTACTGAAGCCTTGAACTCCAGAGCTCAATTGATTCTCCCACTTCAGCCTCCTGAGTAGCTGGGACTACAAGCGCACGCCACCACTCCTGACCGTTTTTTGTAGACAGGGTTTCACCATATTGCCCAGGCTGGTCTGGAGCTCCTGGGCTCAAATGGTCCATCCAGGTTGGCCTCCCAGAGTGCTGGGGTTACAGGTGTGAGCCACCATGCCTGGCCCTTTGCTCATTTTTTAATGAGTTTATTTGTGATTTTATTATCAAGTTATAATGGTTCTTTTTATATTCTAGATACAAATCCTTTATCAAATATGTAATTTGCAAAAGTTTTCTCCAATTTTGTGGGTTGTCTTCACTTTTTTGTTAATGTCTTTTTATTTACAAAGGTTTTTAATTTTGATGAAATGAAATTTCACTTTTTTTTCCTATTGCTTATGCTTTTGTTGTCAGAGCTTAAGAAATCACTGCCTAACCCAAGGTTACAAAGATTTACTCCTCTGTTTTGTCTGAGAATTTTATAGTTTTAACTCTTATATTTGGGTTTTTAAAATCAATTTTATCTCTTGTATATGTTGTGATTTAAGTATACAACTTCATTTTTGTGTGTGTGAGTACACAAATGTACCCACACCATTTGTTGAAAAGGCTACTCTTTCCCATTAAAATGTCTTGGCACCCTTGTCTAAAATCAATGGACCATAGATGTATGGACTCTTAATTCTATTTTATGGATCTATATGTCTATCCTCATGCCAGTAAATGCTGTCTTGATCCGTATAGCTTTGTAGTAAGCTTTGAAATCAGAAAATGTGAGTTCCCCAACTTGTTCTTCTTTTTCAAGATTGTTTTGGCTATTGTTGGTTCTTTGAAATTCCATATGAATTTTAGGACCAGCTTATTAATTTCTATAAAGAATCCAGGCCGGGCATGGTGGCTCACACCTGTAATCCTAGCACTTTGAGAGGCTGAGATGGGTGGATCACCTAAGGTCAAGAGTTCAGGACCAGTCTGGCCAACATGGTGAAATGTTGGGCATTTCTCTACTAAAAATACAAAAGTTAGCCAGGCGTGGTGGCACGCACCTGTAATCCCAGCTACCAGCTACTCGAGAGGCTGAGGCAGGAGAATCGCTTGAACCCGGGGGGCGGAGGTTGCGGTGAGCTGAGGTCGTGCCACTTCACTCCAGCCTGGGCGAAAGAGCAAAACTCTGTCTAAAAAAACAAAACAAAACAAAACAAAACAAAAAACGGATCCAGCTGCGATTCTGATAGATAATGGCTTGTAATCTGTAGAAATTTGGGTAGTATTGCCATCTTAATAATATTAAGTCTTCCAATGCATGAACATCATATGTCATTCCATTTATGTAGGTCTTCAGTTTTTTCAACAATGTTTTGCAGTTTTCAGATTATAAATTTTATACTTCTTTGGCTAAATTTATTCCTAAGTACTGTGTTTTTTGATGTTATCATAAATGGAATATTTTTCTTAATTTCAGTTTTGGATTGCTTATTGCTATTATATAGAAATGCAATTGATCTGCACCCGTATATTGATCTTATATCTCATAATGTTGAACGCATTTATTAGTTTTTATAGCTTTTTGGTATATTCCTTAGGATTTTCCATATACAAGATTATGTCTTCTGCAAATAGAGAAGTTTTGTTTTTTCCTTTTAAATTTGAATGCCTTTTCTTTGTCTTGCTAATTGTACTGCCTAGAACCTCAGGTACTATGTCAAAAAAAATGGCAAGAATGGCCACTTAATCGTAGGGAGAAACATTTCACTTTGTCGTTTGTCAGGTTGGGGAACTGCCCTTCTATTTCCAGTTTGTTGAGTGGTGTTTTTTGATGGAATCTCGCTCTTCTTGCCCAGGCTGGAGTGCAGTAGTGCAGTCTTGGCTCACTGCAACCTCCACCTCCCGGTTTCAAGCAATTCTCTTGCCTCAGCCTCCCAAGTAGCTGGGATTATAGGTACCCGCCACCACGCCCAGCTAATTTTTGTATTTTTAGTAGAGATGGGGTTTTACCATGTTGGCCAGGCTGGTCTCAAACTCCTGACCTCAGGTGATCCGCCCACCTCGGCCTCCCAAAGTGCTGGGATTACAGATGTGAGCCACCACACCTGGCCGAATGTTTTCTATTATGAATGGGTGTTAGATGTTGTGAAACCATTTTTCTGCATCTATAAACATGGTTTTGTGGTTTTTGTCCTCTATTCTGCTGATATGGTATATTCCATTAATTGAGGTTCATATGTTTAACCAACCTTGCATTCTTAGAATAAATCCTGTTTGGTGATGGATAAAAATTCCCTTTTACACATTACTGGGTACTTTTTTTGTTTTGTAACCCTCTATAGCACACAGGCTTACTAAATTCAGGAAAGGCAACCAAAAACTCTTTTTACAAGTCTTATAGATTCTTGGAAACAAACAGATTTGACTATTGAAGAAAAAATGTTAAAGCATATAAGTGACCAGTTTAGTTTGGAAAATAGCTCAGGCTAGATTGTCATGTAAGACTTTTATGATGTAATGTTGAACTTCATGAAGACAAGTGAGTCAAGTGCAGTCATAAATATTTGCAATGATAATAATTATTATGATGATGCTAATGTTTTGCCTTGCCTTTGTTTAATAACTTATCCTCTTTTTTTTTTCTTTTTTTTTTTGAGACAGAGTTTCACTCTCGTCACCCAGGCTGGAGTGCAATGGCATGATCTTGGCTCACTGCAACCTCTGCCTCCTGGGTTCAAGTAATTCTCCTGTTTCAGCCTCCTGAGTAGCTGGGATTACAGGCACCCGCCACCACACCCAGCTAATTTTTGTGTTTTTAGTAGAGATGGGTTTCACCATGTTGGTTAGGCTGGTCTTGAACTCCTGACCTCAGGTGATCCTCTGGCCTCCCTAAGTTCTGGGATTACAGGTGTGAGCCACTGCTCCCGCCTTATCCTCTTTTTTTAAGTACCACAATATACATTGACTCTTTGATTATCAAAGCAGTCCTGTGAGGTTGTAAGGTTAGGCACCATTATTCCCATCTGGAAGGTGAAAGGAATAGCCTCAGGAAGATTGATTTATTGCTAAAAGGGAAAAATAATTAACAATTATTTATTTATTTGTTTATTTATTTATTATTTTCAATGTTTTATTTCCATAGGTTTTTGGGGAACAGGTGCTATTTGGTTACATGAGTAAGTTCTTTAGTGGTGATTTGTGAGATTTTGGTGCACCCATCACCCGAGCAGTATACACTGTACCCAATTTGTAGTCTTTTATCCCTCACCCCCTTCCCACCCTTTCCCCGAGTCCCCAGAGTCCATTGTGTCATTCTTATGCCCTTGCATCCTCACAGCTTAGCTCCCACTTATGAGTGAGAACATACGATGTTTTTTTTTTCATTCCTGAGTTACTTCACTTAGAATAATAGTCTCCAGTCCCACCTAGATTGCTGCAAATGCCATTAATTCATTCATTTTTATGGCTGAGTAGTATTTCATCGTATATATATATGCCACAGTTTATTTACCCACTCGTTGATTGATGGGTGTTTGGGTTAGTTCCATATTTTTGCAGTTGCGAATTCTGCTGCTATAAACATGCATGCACAAGTGCCTTTTTTTGTATAATGACTTCTTTTCCTCTGGGTAGATATCCAGTAGTGGGATTGCTGAATCAAATGGTGGTTCTACTTTTAGTTCTTTAAGGAATCTCCACACTGTTTTCCATAGTGGTTGTACTATTTTACATTCCCATCAGCAGTGTAGAAGGGTTCCCTTTTCACCGCATCCATGCCAACATCTATTTTTTAACTTTTTTTATTATGGCCAGGAATTAACAATTATTGAAGACTTATGACTCACCAGACTTGGACTATAATATACATATATGTGTTAGGCCTCTAAACTAGTTATCACTATCCCTGTTTTACAGGAGAAGAAGCTTAACTCAAAGAGGTGGGGTAAATTGACCCTAGATCAGTAACAAGCAAGAGAGGACACTGGGGCTGGGCACTGTGATGCATGCCTGTAATCCCAGCACTTTGGGAGGCCAAGGTGGGAGGATTGCGTGAGCCCAGGAGTTTGAGACCAGCCTTGGCAATATAGTGTGATCCTGTCTTTACATAAAATTTTAAAAACTTAGCTGGGTTTGGTGGCATGCACCTGTGCTCTCAGTTACCTGGGAAGTTGAGGTGGGAGGATTACATGAGCCTAGGAAGTCAAGGTTGCTGTGAGCTGTGATTGCTCCATTGAACTCTAGCCTGGGTGACAGAGTGAGACCTTGTCTCAAAAAAAAAAAAAAAGGACTTTTTTTTGGTTGTTTCATTTTTTTTAATATGGGGTATTCGTATGATATTTTGATACAGCATACAATATATAATGATCAAGTTAGAGTAAATGGGATATCTATCAACTCAAACACTTACCATTTTTTCATGTTAAGAACATCCCCAATCTCTTCTAGCCACTTTGAAATATACAATAAATTATTACTTATAGTCACACTACTGTGATATTAAACACTAGAACTTATTCCTTCTATCTGACTGTATTTTGGACCCATTAACCAACCTCTCTTCATACCTGTCCCCCACCCGCTTCTCCCAGCCTCCAATGACCATCATTCTACTGTCTACCTCCATGAGAACCACTTTTTTAGCTCGCACATATGCAGGAGAACATGCAATGTTTGTCTTTCTGTGCTTGGCTTATTTCATTTACAATAATGTACTCCACTTCCATCCATCTAGCCACAAATGACAGAATTTCATTATTTTGTATGGTTGAATAATATCCCATTGTGTATATCTACCACATTTTCTTTATCCATTCATCTGTTGATGGATACGTTATTGTTAGTTTAACAAGAGTAGCATTGAATCTGTAAATTGCTTTGGGCAGTATGGCTTTTTTTTTTTTTTTTTTTTTTTTTTTTTTTTTTTGAGACAGAGTTTTGCTCTTGTTGCCCAGGCTGGAGTGCAATGGCGCAATCTCCGCTCACCACAACCTCCGCCTCCTGGGTTCAAGCGATTCTCCTGCTTCAGCCTCCCGAATATCTGGGATTACAGGCACGTACCACCACGCCTGGCTAATTTTTGTATTTTTAGTAGAGACGGAGTTTCACCATGTTGACCAGGCTGGTCTTGAACTCCTGACCACAGGTGATCCACCTGCCTCAACCTCCCAAAGTGCTGGGATTACAGGCATGAGCTACCGCGCCTGGCTGGAATGATTTTTAAGTAGGGTTGTAAAGTGGTCTGAGTTGATGTGATAGAGATCACTTTTTTTTTTTTTTGAGACAGTGTCTCGCTCTGGCACCCAGGCTGGAGTGCAGTGGCATGATCTCAGCTCACTGCAACCTCTGCCTTCCAGGTTCAAGTGATTCTCATGCCTTCACCTCTCAAATAGCTGGGATTACAGGCTTGCGCCACCAAGCCCATCTAATATTTGTATTTTTAGTAGGGACGGGGTTTCGCCATGTTGGTCAGGCTGGTCTTGAACTCCTGACCTCAAGCGATCCACCTGCCTCGGCCTCCCAAAGTGCTGGGATTATAGGCATGAGCCACCATGCCTGGCCAATAGAGATCACTTTGGCTTCTTTATGGAGTATGGGGTTATAAGAAGAGGCTCGAGTGGAAACAGGAACACCAATTAGGTGGCTACTGCTGAAGTCTAGACAAGAGATATTGACAGTGATTTGTATGAAAGGGGTAGTAATGGAAATTGACAGAAATGGACTGCTTTGAGGTATATTGCAGTGGTAGAACAGATGGGACTTGATGATAGTTTGATTGGAAGTGGGAATGAGAAAATGACCCTTTTTTTTGAGACAGAGTCTCGCTCTGTCGCCCAGACTGGAGTGCAGTGGTGCGATCTCGGCTCACTGCAAGCTCTGCCTCCCAGGTTCACGCCATTCTCCTGCCTCAGCCTCCCGAGTAGCTGGGACTACAGGCACCCGCCACCACGCCTGGCTAATTTTTTGTATTTTTTAGTAGAGAGGGGGTTTCACCGTGTTAGCCAGGACGGTCTTGATCTCCTGACCTCGTGATCAGCCCACCTCAGCCTCCCAAAGTGCTGGGATTACAGGTGTGAGCCACCGCGCCTGGCCTTTTTTTTCTTTGTGAGATGGAGTTTTGCTCTTGTTGCCCAGGCTGAAGTGCCATGGCATGATCTTGGCTCTCTGAAACCTCCGCCTCCCGAGTTCAAGTGATTCTCCTGCCTCAGCCTCCCAAGTAGCTGGAATTACATGCATCTGCCACCGTGCCCAGCTAATTTTTTTGTATTTTTAGTAGAGACGGGGTTTCACCATGTTGACCAGGCTGGTCTCGAACTCCTGACCTCAGGTGATCCACCCGCCTCGGCCTCCCAAAATGTTGGGATTACAGGCATGAGCCACCGCACCTGGCTGACTCTTTGGTTTTTTGACTTGAGCAGTTGGGTTGATGGTGGTTCCATTTATTATTAAGAGGAATACTGATGAGAGAACAGGAGAGGTTATTTTGTTTTGTGAGGAGGACAATTTGAGAATCAAGTTCTGTTTGACCTGCTTAAATTTGAGATGCTTGTTAGATATCCAAGAAAAAAATGTAAGTAGTCAGTTGGGGCTTGGTGTTCAGAAGAGATGTTCAAGCTAGAGAAATAAATAGAATATGGAATTCATCAGTGAGTAGTATATTCATCAATTTCAAAAACTTTTTGTTCACTTTCCTGCTTCTAAGAGATCAGATACATCGTTGTGATCATTGTCAGTCAGGTAGGAATCATGGCATATTTGTCATTTGCTATTGGAGTGTGCACAGGCAGACTGCCAGAATCAGACTTTGCAGGATGGATGTCAGCAGCTTGGGGAAAAAATCTGGAGACAATATTGGAGCATTGTTGTAATCCTCAAAAACCCAATGATTTGGAGGGAGGGAGGGCAGAAGCAGTGATTCATACTTGTTAATGGACTTTCCTGAAGCAGGAGCCAAAAGTAGTTAGCTTTACATAATTGAGACCCCAGCACCCTTAGCTTTTAGTTCTTTTTTTTTTTTTTTTTTTTTTTTGATGGAATCTTGCTCTGTTGCCCGGGCTGGAGTTCAGTGGCACTATCTCGGCTCACTGCAACCTCTGCCTCCCAGGTTCAAGCATTTCTCCTGCCTCAGCCTCCCAAGTAGCTGGGATTACAGGTGCACACCACCATGCCTGGCTAATTTTTGTATTTTTTTTTTTTTTAGTAGAGATGGGGCTTCACCACATTGGCCAGGCTGGTCTCGAACTTTTGACCTTATAATCCACCTGCCTCAGCCTCCCAAAGTGCTGGGATTACAGATGTGAGCCACCATGCCCAGCCTAGCTTTTAGTTCCTTTAAGAAATGCATTGTATATTTCCAATAGCTAAGAGAGGACTTTGAATGTTCCCACAGCAAAGAAATAATGTTTACAGTGATAGATATGCTAATTACCATGATTTGATCATTAAACAAAGTATACACATATTGAAACATTGCACTGTACCACATAGATATGTACAATTATTATGTGTCAGTGAAAAGAAAAAAGAAATGGTACATAACCAACACTCTATGGCACAGAGGATGATGTGTGAAAAAATACAGACATCCCACAACTCAGAGGAGTTGTACTCTGAATAGAGGGGTTTACTCTGAATATGAAGTTTTAGAAGTACTTTCACCATTTTGTTTATATTTACTATCTTATGTTTATAAAAATGATATATGATAAAAACCTGCCTACATCTGAAACAACTATTTTAATCATCATAACAATTCTGTTAAAAAGGCATTGTGTTATACATAGTTTATTTATTTAAATAGAGACAAGGTCTCATGTTGACCAGGCTGATCTTGAACCCCTGGTCTCAAGAGATCTGCCCGCCTTGTCCTCCCAAAGTGTTGAGATTACAGGCATGAGCCACTGCACCCGGCCTGTTTTACATAGTTTAAGAGTTTTCACTTAGCAATAATTTTTAAAATGTTATTTCTTAAAGCTGATGGATATTTGAAAGGAATCCAAGAGTGATGGTAGGAATAGAACTTTGCAAATGAGCAAGTGAATTGCCATCTTAATTTTCTGATGATTTGTACTAACCAAGTATTTCTATCACCATATCTCCCCACTTCTTTTTTGTTTTGCTTTGTTTTGTTTTGTGTTTGTTTGTTTTTAAGGAAAGCCCAGAAGAAAGGACAGTAAATGTGAGCTCTATTCGGGTAAATAAATTTACTTTCATCATGTTGAGGGATTTCATACAGCTTAATTTCATCAAGAGAATTTATACCTTTCCTTTTTTCCAAACCTTAAGCCTGCTGCCTCCACAAAGTCAAAATGAAGTGTTTGCCTTCCAAATTCATTCCAGTGACTTTAATGTGAATTTATTGGCACTTATTCTTTCTAGTCTTATCTAGGATATAACTTTTGATAGTTACAGTTGCATGTATATAAAGTATGATTGTAATGAAATAAAGTATGATTTGTTACTGGTGTAACAAAGCCATACATAGGCTGGGCATTGTGGCTCATGCCTGCAATCCCAGCACTTGGAGTGGTTGAGGCAGGAGGATCTCTTGAGGCCTGGATTTTATTTTATTTTATTTTTTTTGAGAAGGAGTCTTGCTCTGTCCCCCAGGCTGGAGTGCGGTGGTGTAATCTCGGCTCACTGCAACCTCTGCCTCCCGGGTTCAAGTGATTCTCCTGCCTCAGCCTCCTGAGAAGCTGGGATTGCATGTGTGTACCACCACGCCTGGCTAATTTTTGATTTTTTAGTAGAGAAGATGTTTCTCCCTGTTGGCCAGCTGGTCTCAAACTCCTGACCTCAAGTGATCTGCCCGCCTTGGCCTCCCAAAGTGCTGCGATTACAGATGTGAGCCCCCGCACCCGGAGGCCTGGAATTTGAGACCAGCCTGGGCAACATAGCAAGACCATGCCTGTACTAAAATTTTAAAAAATTAGCCAGGCATAGTGGCGCGTGCCTGTGGTCCCAGCTACTTGGGAGGCTGAGGCAGGAGGATTGCTTGAGGCTGGGAAGTCGAGGCTACAACGAGCTGTGATCACTGCTGCATTCCAGCTTGGGCAACAAACAGAGCAAAACCGTATCTCAAAAAAAAAAAAAATATATATATATATATAATTATCTCATTATGAAAAACTGCTATTTACACATTTAATATAGGCAGTAATATAATAATATCTGCTCCTATGTTATCTCCTAGAGTGTGAGAATGATGACACATTTCCATTGCACAGTACTTAAATTTTTTTGCCAACATAATAAAATGGACGTTTAGCCCTTGGAATTGGGTACTTTCTGGTTTAAATGTTACTTAGTGACTGAGCTCATTTCCTCCCCGAACTAATTTTGATATGTGCATGCGGGATGCTGCAAACTCTTCCTAGGGAAAGAGGAGGAAATAGAGAAAAAGCATAGTAAAATATTCGATAAGTAATTTTCCTTTTTCTGTGCCTGCAGGGAAAGAAATGGAGCTGGTATTTGGACTATTTATTTTCACAGGGGTTACAAGGCTTGAAACTTTTTATAAGAAGTAGTGTTCATCATCCATTCCCAGAGCAGAGGGCATAAACTGCAACAATCAATATTAAATGAATGTTGACATAAACTGAACATACTGGACTAAACTCAATCCTCATTGCTAGAGCAAAGTGGCTCATCTTGAGTTCCCATTTTGATTTCACTGACAGACTGCCATCGTCAAGGAGTACTCAGACTGGCCTTCTGTTCATGGCTTAGGAGAGCCTTGGTGTGCCTAACTGATTTTTCAAAATTTAGATTTTTTTAGCCTACCAGTGAAAAATGACCCCTTCATCATCAGGCTCTGCGTTCTACCAAATTGTATGTAAAAAGACACATCTGTTTTGTGGTAGGATTTTTTCACATTTTTGGGTACTATGAGCTGCATTGATGGAAGACAGCAGGCAATATGTGGTGACAGTTAACTCACAGACATAAACATGCAAAATACTTTGCTGTCTCTGGGGATATTGCCATTTTTCTTACTGTGAGCAACAGCACCAACACCAAGTTAACAGGATGCAACATGTATGACTCTAAAAGCCCTAAGTAGTTGGTAACTTCCTGGGCCTTCAATCATAGCAATTTGATGAGGGAAGGAAGGGGAGAGGATTTGTTGGGTAATCAAGATATTCCCGTATATGTCTGATTTCATGGAACTGCTCTATTTTGTTTGTGTGTATTGTATATGTATATATGTATGTGTGCGTGTATGTGTGTGTCTGTAGCTTCAGTTTTTAAGTGTAAGGACTAAATAACTGAAATTTTACTTTCAGAAGGAATTCTGAAGTTTTAAAAAAGTTAATAATAGCTAGAATATCTTGCTGAAAATGTACTATAAAATTTTGCCTGCTGGGCGTGGTGGCTCACGCCTGTAATCCCAGCACTTTGGGAGGCCAAGGTGGGTGGATCATGAGGTCAGGAGTTCGAGATGAGGCTGGCCAATATGGTAAAACCCTGTCTCTACTAAAAATACAAAAAATTGGCCGGGCATGCCGGCACGTGCCTGTAGTCCCAGCTACTCAGGAGGCTGGGGCAGGAGAATCACTTGAACCCGGGAGGCGGAGGTTGCAGTGAGCCAAGATCGCGCCACTGCACTCCGGCGAGACTCTGTCTCAAAAAAAAAAAAAATTACCTCAATGCTATTGAATAACTCTCCCTTCTAGTAAAATTCGTATCATTTGAGAAGAATCAAGCTGAATTAATTTTTATCTTTAAGGATGCATACTTGGGGTTCTTTTTTTTCCCCATTTAAAAAAACAAACCCTAAACTATATTATTGGATGGCGTTCAGACTAGAAATCCCACTTGTCCATTGACTCATTAATTGATTCAATAAATATTTATTGAGCTCCTTTCTCTGTGCCAGGTACTCTTCTGTGTGCTGGTTATACAGTTGTGACCAATACAAAGTACCCGGGTTTTTGTTTTTGTTTTTGTTTTTTGAGATGGAGTCTCGCTCTGTTGCCCAGGCTGGAGTGCAGAGGCATGATCTCGGCTCACTGCAACCTCTACTTCCTGGTTCAAGCAATTCTCCTGCCTCAGCCTCACGAGTAGCTGGGATTACAGGCACCTACCACCACGCCCAGCCAATTTTTGTATTTTTAGTAGAGACAGGGTTCCGTCATGTTGACCAGGCTGGACTTGAACTCTTGATCTCAAGTGATCAACCCGCCTTGGCCTCCCAAAGTGTTGGGATTAGAGGTGTGAGCCATTGCACCCAGCCCAAAGTACCTGTTTTTATGGAGTTTACGTTCCAATGGAGAAGACAGACAATAACATATATCAAATGCTATAAAGAAAGGGCAGGGAATAGGGATACAATGTGTTGAATTTTGTCAAATGCTTTTTTTGTATCTTTTGAGATTATCATATGGCTTTTGTCCTTCATTCTGTTAACATGATATATCACATTTACTGATTTGTGTATACTGAATCATCTTTGCATCCCGGGATGAATCCCACTGGGACAGAATGTGGAGAAGGTTGAAACTTTAGATAAGATGGTTTGGGAAAGCCTGTTTGAAGAGATGACATATGCAGAGGCCCCAGTGAAGTAAGCATATGAGTCATATAAATATTTGGGGAAAGAGCATTCTGGACAAAGGTAAAAAACAAGTGAAAAGGCCCTAAAATGTTAACTTACTTGGCATGTTTGAGGAATAACAAAGAGGCCAGTAAGGTTACAGCATAGTGATTAAGAGAGAAGAATGGTGTAAGAAGTGACATAAGGAAGAAAGCCAGGTCCTTATAGCCTGGCATGGATATGTAAATGGTAAGCAATTAGATTGAGAAGAGGAGTGACATAATTTGATTTACCTTTATGAAATATGGAGCTACAATGTCAAGGTTAGACTGAAGAAGATTAAAGAGGAAAGCAGAGACTGGTTAGGTTATTATAGTGTCCTAGGTAACAGTTTTGGACAAGTGTGATAAATGTTGAGGTGGGAGGGGTTAGAGGTTGGATTCAGGCTCTGTTTTGTAAGTAGAGAAGATAATGTCTGCTGATAGCTTGGATATGAGGAGGAAAAGGAGAGGAGTAAAGGATGACTCAGATTTTTGACCTGTCAATTGGGTGAACTCTGAGATTAAATTCTGTTTTGGCTATGTTAGGTTGGAAATGCTGTGTAGGCAATTGGATATCCAAGTCTGGACTTCAGAGTACAATTTGGGACTAGAAAATTAATTTGGGAGTCATTAGGGAATAACCATGACTTTGGATGAGATCACCTAGTACAGCTAGAGAAGAGAAGGTAGCAAAAGACAGAGACCTAAGGTATGCCAGCATTGAGAAGTAGAGGAGAAGAGGAACCAGCAAAAGACTGAGAAGGACCCACCAGTGACCTAGAAGAAAAATCAGGAGGCTGGTATTCTGGAAGCCATCAGAAGAAAATGTTTCACAAAAGGAAGGTAGTATTGAATGGTGTGAAATGTTACCTATATACCTGGAAAAAAGCAACTTCAGCTGCTTTTTAAGTAAATGTGATAGTTTGTACTGCAAATAACTTTCCATATTGCTTTTCAGATCATGATATTTTGGTCCTTAAGATCGTGTAGAACTTTCCATTGTGAGAAGGGAGTTGATTATTTTATCATTAAAGAAACTTTTCTAAACTTAAATTTATGAAAAATAATTTTTCCCTTAGGTTTGTCTTTTTGTTCAATAATGATTCCCTGGGTATCTTTTTTTGCCCCACAAATAAAATACTTAGACATACCTGGATACCTTTTTTTGTGCCTATTTCTCTTTTAACTTTTTTTTTTTTTTCTTGAGACGGAGTCTCACTCTGTCACCAGGGTGGAGTGCAGCGGCGTGATCTCAGCTCACTGCAACCTCTGCCTCCCGGATTCAAGCGATTCTCCTGCCTCAGCCTCCCGAGTAGCTGGGACTACAGGCACGTGCCACCATGCCCAGCTAATTTTTGTATTTTTGGTAGAGATGGGGTTTCATCATGTTGGCCAGGATGGTCTTGATCTCTTGACCTCGGGATCCACCCGTCTCGGCCTCCCGAAGTGCTGGGATTACAGGCATGAGCCACCGCGCCCAGCCCTCTTTTAATTTTTTAACTCACTTAAGATTATACGGCAGTGCAAATAAACCAAATATAGTTATCTGAAAACATATTTTTTGAAGATTCTTCATGGCAAAAACCATAATAGTTAAATAAAGAATAGCTATTTTGCTTTGGTGCAAAACATGTCTAGAAGATAAAAAAATGGAAAATTTGGTTTATTATTGCAGTTGTAAAAAAGTATTTTCTTTACCCAGTGTTTGTGTAGAATTGGTGGCATTATTAATATTGACTTAATGTTCAATACTAAAGAATACTAAAGTTGCTATTAGAGTTCTAACATTTTTTTCCTTTTGTTTTTTGAGACGGAGTCTTACTCTGTTGCCAGGCTGGAGTGCAGTGGCGTGATCTTGGCTCACTGCAACCTCTGACTCCCTGGTTCAAGCGATTCTCCTGCCTCAGCCTCCCGAGTAGCTGGGATTACAGGCACATGCCACCACACCCAGCTAATTTTTGTGTTTTTAGTAGAGACGGGATTCCACCATGTTGGCCAGGATGGTCTCAATCTCATGACCTTGTGATCTGCCTTGGCCTCCCAAAGTGCTGGGATTACAGGCGTAAGCCACAGCACCCGGCCCATTTTTTTCCTTTTTATTATACTTTCTCCTTCTTTTTGATCTTGGGGTTGATCTGGAAAGAAAAGTAAGGCTATGGTGTCACACATAACTTTTATTAACATAGTAGAATTGTTTACTAGAAAAGTGATTCTCTGTAATTCTTACTGAGATAATTTGCATTTGGGAATCTTCATGGGTGAACAGATTGCTTGAGCCTTTTTGGACAAAATGCAAAAAGTATGAATGAATGAGCACGTATTTAATAGACTGACATCCTGGGCATTTATGAGTACTCCAGCCTTGGATACAATGACACCTACAAAATTGAACAAGACTGATTTTTTTGCGTTGTACGTTGCCCTTGCATCCATTTGTATGCAACTTACTGTTACCTTGGGTAATAAGGGAGAACATAGTATATAATTTTTAAAAATTAACCTTTAATTCCAGCTTTTAAAAATTAGAAATGAATCATTTTTGCATTTATAATCAGCTTCATGGACTAGGTTAAATTCCCAAACTTGATTACCACTTTCTGCGTAATCAATTGAAAATTGGAATGTGGGGGACCTCTGGGTGGCACTGTGAAGAGTTCAGTGGAACTTCTTCCCAGAGAAATACCTGTTTCATTGCTTAAAATTAGCAAAAGCAATCATTCAAAGTCTCTGGAGAGTGATCAGAAGATTCACAAAATTGAAACTCAATTTATTCAAAATTTACAGAACTCAGTAATAGTGGAGGTCATAACATCTGAACTAGAGGCTGCACTTATTTTCCCACCCAACTTCATGTTGCAGAAGAGCTATTGTTATGGAAGAAGTATTCCAATGAGTGTGGCCCAAAGTAGAACTCCCATCTCTTCCAAATACTGCTCCATAATACAGAGGCTCTGCCAAGGGAGGGGGTCAGTGCAAGCCTTAAAGACTGGCAAGACCCTGGCCCTTCCTGAGAGGCCTGACTTTATGTGGAGACTAACAGCATGGTATAATACCTATAGAGGAAGACCAGCCAGAAGTTTAAAAGGGAGATCAGAGAAAGAGCAAAGGAGGCCTTGCTAAAATCACGGTCATACTTGGTGATATGGAAAAGTGTACACATATGTAAATCTGCATTCTCTCAGAAGCAACTGAAGAAGGAATTGCTTTGCTATTAGTTCCTGACTAAATGTGAGACAAACTTATAAACTCCCTGAAGTGTGAAAGCAGTCTCCAAGCTACAGAGCAAACAGTAATGAATGGAAACCTTATTGGGGCCAGGCATGGTGGCTCACGCCTGTAATCCCAGCATTTTGGGAGGCTGAGGCGGGTGGATCACTTGAGGCCAGGAGTTCAAGACCACCCTGGCCAACATGGCGAAACCCTGTCTCTACTAAAAATGCAAAAATTAGCTGAGCATGGTGGCGTGTGCCTGTAATCCCAGCTACTAGGGAGGCTGAGGCAGGAGAATTGCTTGAACCCGGGAGGTGGAGGTTGCAGTGAGCCGAGATCGCCCACTGCACTCCAGCCTGGGCAACAGAGCAAGACTCTGAAAAACAAAACAAAACAAAACAAAAAATCTTACTGGCTCAAGGGGCTTAAGCACAACTTCTGATCTATCAGTAGCTGACTGCTAAACTGTACTGACGTAAGGATGACCCTTAGGAAGCCAGATTTAAAGATAAAAACTAACAAAAAATCTAAATGGGGTCATTAGAGGCTATACAGTGGGGGAATGGACTTCACAGGATTAGTCTGGCCACATCACCAAATAAGTGAACAAACAACAGCGACAAATCCTGGAGTAGAGAGTATCATTATCCAGAGCTGCAGCAGTGTAGTACCTAAAATGTTCAGTGCAGTAAAAATGAGACATGCAAAGAAATAGGAACATGTGATTCATACACAGGAAAAAAGACTAGAAATTACCTTGATAAGGACCAGATGTTGATCTTAGTGAACAATGACTTCAAAGCAGCTATTATAAGTATCTTCAAAGAAATTAAAGCAACTATGTTTAAATAATTAAAGGGAGATATGATGACAATGATTGTATCAAAGTATAGAATATACACATACACCATTTCTATACACAGAAATGGAAATTCTGGACTTGGAAAAAAGTGAAGAAAAATGAATGGAGCCTTAGAGAAATGTGGGACACAAATATGCTCATAATGGGAATACCAGAAGAGGAGAGAAGGGGACAGAAAAAATATTTAAACAAATAATGGCTAATAATGCCCCAAACTTGATGAAAAACAATCTACACATCCAACAAGCCCAAGGAAATATGAGCAAATCAAATCCAGCAATATACAGTCATGTGCCACCACATAACAACATTTTGATCAATGATTGACAACATGTATGGTGGTAGTCCCATAAGATTATAGTGCAGCTGAAAAGTTCCCATCACCTAGTGCTGTCATAGTGCAACGTGTTACATGTTTGTGATGATGCTGGTGTAAACAAACCTGTGTTGCCACTCACATAAAAACAGCACATACAGTTACGTACAGCAGATTATACTTGATGAGAATAAACGACTGTGTCACTGGTTTATGTATTTACTGTACTTTTTATTATTATTTTGGAGCATCTACTCATACTTTTAAAAAGTTAACTGTAAAACAACCTCAGGCAGGTCCTTCAGGAGGTATTCCAGAAGAAAGCATTGTTATCATCAGAGATGACAGCTCCATGCTTATTAGTGCCCCCGAAGACCTTCCAGTAGAAAGAGATGTGGAGGTGGAAGACAGTGATATTGATGATCCTGCCCTGGTGTAGGCCTAGCCTAATGTATGTTTCTATGGCTTAATTTTTAACAAAAAAGTGAAAAATTAGAAATAAGCTAACAAAATAAAGATATAAAGAAAATATTTTGTACAGCTGTACAATGTTTGTGTTCTAAGTGTTATTACAAAAGAGTAAAAAATTTTAAAATTTTAAGTATATAAAGTAAAAAGTTACAGTAAGCTAAGGCTAATTTATTGAAGAAAAGCTTTTTATAGATTTAGCCTAAGTGTACAGTGTTTATAAGGTCTACAGTATTGTTCAGTAATGTCCTAGGCCTTCACAGTCACTCACTGATTCACCCAGAGCAACTTCTAGTCCTGTAAATTTCATTCATGTTAAGTGCTCTATAGAGGTGTACTGCTTTGTACCTATTGTGTTTTACCTGTACTTTTTCTGTGTTTAGATACACAAATACATTGTGTTTCAGTTGCCTACAGTATTCTATTCAGTACAGTAACATGCTGTTCAGATTTGTAGCCAAGGAGTAATAGGCTATACCATAGACTTGTGTAAGTATACTCTATGATGTTCACACAATAAAATCGCCTAACACATTTCTCAGGACATGGTACTGTCGTTCAGAGATGCGGGACTACATAAAAAGGATTATACTTCATGACAAACTGGGACTTATCCCAGGAATGCAAGGTTGATTTAATATCCAAAAGGTAGTTAATATCATACACCATATCAAAACATTGTTTTAAAAAAGTAGACAATCTAATAAATGTTAATATATCCTATGTTCATAGATTAGAAGACAATATTGTTAAGATAGCAATACACCCCAAACTGATATACATTTCCAAAGCAGTCTTTTTTCTTTTTTCTTTGAGACAGGGTCTTGTTCTGTTGCCCAGGGTGGAGTGCAGTGGTGCAGTCATGTCTCACTGTATCCTCAGCCTGGGCACAAACAAGCCTCCCACCTCAGCCTCCCAAGTAGTTGGGACTACAGACGTGTCATCATGCCCAGCTTATTTTTGTATTTTTTGTAGAGAGGGTTTTGCCGTGTTGCTCAGGCTGGTCTTGAACTCCTGGGCTCAAGCGATCTGTGCGCCTCAGACTCCCAGAATTCCGGGATTACAGAGTGAGCCACTGCACCTGGCCTCCAATGCAGTCTCTATTGAAATCCCAACTGGCATTTTACAGAAATTGACAAGGTGAACCAAAAATTCAAATGGAACTGAGGGACCCCAGAACAATATATTTTTCAATATTATTTCAGTAATGAAAACAATATTGAAAAAACTTGGAAAATTCACATTTCTCAATTTCAAAGACTACAGCGCTATATTAATCAAGACAGTGTGATACTGGCATAAGGGTAGACACAGGTCAATGGGATGGAATTGAGAGTTGAGGAATAAACCCATACATTTAGGGCCAATGTGATTTTCCACAGGGGAGCCAACACAGTTCAATGGGAAGAATAGTCCCCCATTGTACTGGGACGGTATAATAGTTGAAAAGATTATAAAACAATTTTTTTAAAATGAAAAGACTATAGTATTTCATTATGGTACTGTGACAACTGAATAGAATCCAGTTGGGCCTCTGTGTCACACCATAAATAAAAATTAAAATGGATTTAAAAAACTAAATATAAAGCCCCAAACCAGAAAACTTTTTTTTATTTTGGAAACAAGGTGACACTTTCGCCCAGGCTGGAGGGCAGTGGCGCAAACACGGCTCATTGCAGCCTTGATCTTCCAGGCTCACTCAATCTTCCTGCTTCAGCCTCCTGAGCAGCTGGGACCACAGTCATGCACCACCATGCCTGGCTAAATGAGTTTTTGTAGAAACTGAGTCTGTGGCTCAGGCTGGTCTCAAATTCCTGGGATCAAACAATCCTCCCACCTCAGCTTATCAAAGTGCTGGCATTACAGGCGTGTGCCACTATGCCTGGCCTTATAAAACTTTTAGATAAAACATAGGAGTATATTATCGTTGTGACATGGGGTGACATGGGGTTGGGCAGTGATAGCTATGGCAGCAAAGGCATACATAACAGAAAAAAATGAACTTTATCATAGTTAAAAACATTTGTGCTTCAAATGACACCATTAAGTGAGGTGGAAACAAAATGAGAGGAAATATTTGCAAATCATACCTGATAAAACTTTTATTCCGAATATATAAATAGATAATGATGACCCAATTTAAAAATGGACCAAAGATCTGAATATTTCTCCCCAGGAAGATATGCGAATGGATAATAAGAACATGGAACAATGCTGAACATTATGAGTCATTAGGTAAATTCAAATCAAAACCACAATGGTCTACAACTTCATACCCTGTAAGATAGACAGGCATAATAAGACAGACAATAACTAGTGTTGGGGGGATGCGGAGGAATTGAAATAGTCATGTATTGCTGGTTGGAACATAAATATTGCAGCCAGTTTGGAATAGAGTTTGGTAGTTACTCAAAATTTCAAACATAGAGTAGTCATATGAGCCTGCAATTCCACTGGGTGTATCCCCAAGAGAAATGAAAATATGTCTTCACAAAAGTTTGAACACAGATTGTTCATAGCAGCATTATTTTTAATAGCCAAAAGGTGAAACAATGCAAATGTCCAACTGATGAATGAGTAAAGTATGCTATACCCATTTAACAGAATACTGTTTGGCAGGAAAAAAAACATATATTATGACATGGACAAACCTCAAAGACACTATGCTATATGAAATAATCCAATCACAAAACACATATTTTGTGGTTCTATTTACATGAAAATGTCCACAATATGTAAATGTATAAAGACAGAAAGAAGTAGTTGCCTAGGGCTGATCGGGATAGTTGGCAGGTAATGGGGAGTGACTCTTAACGGATAAGAGATTTCTTTTTGAGGTAATGAAAGTTTTAAACTATGTAAATATAAAAACCACTGAATTGTACATTTTAAATGGATAAATTGTTATGTAACATATCAATGTTTAAAAACTTATAAGGACTATTTTAAGTCCTTTGGAAATGGTTGAGATGAGTAATCTTAAAGCTCTTATATTTGCATAGTGATCATCTTAATTGTATAATAATACATTTAGAAAAATTATACTCATAAAATCATTATTTGATTATCTTCTGTCTCTTATCCTGCCCTCTTCAAGTCTAGGAAGTTAGGAATATGCAAAGACAATTGTATATGATCATTGTGCACCTATTAAGTAGTTGTAGGAATTTTTTTTTTTTTTTTGAGGTGGAGTCTTGCTCTGTTGCCAGGCTGGAGTGCAGTGGTGCGATCTCGGCTCACTGCAACCTCCACATCCCGGGTTCAAGCGATTCTCCTGCCTCAGCCTCCCGAGTAGCTGAGACTACAGGCGTGCTCCACCATGCCCAGCTAATTTTTGTATTTTTAGTAGAGACGGGGTTTCACCATGTTGGCCAGGATGGTCTTGATCCCCTGACCTCGTGATCTGCCCTCCTCGGCCTCCCAAAGTGCTGGGATTATGGCGTGAGCCACCACGACTGGCCTCTTTTTTTTTTTTTTTTATTTTTATTTTTTTCCTGGAGGCAGGGTCTCACTCTGTCACCCAGGCTGGAGTGCAGTGGTGTGATCTCAACTCACTGCAGCCTCTACCTCCTGGGCTCAAGTGATCCTTCCACCTCAGCCTCTCAAGTAGCTGGGACTACAGGCATACAGAATTTCCACAGTTCTGAATGAGGATGCAACCAGAGTGATGATGTTTTAAATAGAATTAGGAAGCTTTCTTATGTGTTTAAATGGTAATTTGTGTAGAAAAATGTATTAATCTATTTAAGCACAATCAGAAATGGCAAAGATTACATTACAACGAATCCCATAGAAATACAAAAGATCCTCAGAGACCATTATGAACACCTCTATGCACACGAACAAGAAAAGCTAGAGGAAATGGATAAATTACTGAAAACACAACCTCCCAAGATTGAATCCAGAAAGAAATTAAAACCCTGAAGAGACCAATATCAAGTTCCAAAATTGAATCTTATAAAAAACCTACCAACCAAAAAAAAACCTGGACCAGATAGATTCACAGCCAAATTCTATCAGACAAACGTCTAATATCCAGAATCTAAAAGGAACTTAACAAGCAAAAAACAACCCCATTAAAAATGGGCAAAAAACATGAACAGATGCTTCTCAAAAGAAGACATGCAAGTGGCCAGAAAACGTATGAAAAAATGCTCAACATCACTAGTCATCAGAGAAGTGCAGATCAAAACCACAATGAGATACCATGTCACACCAGTCAGAATGACTATTATAAAAAAGTCGAAAAACAATAGATGTTAGTGAGACTGCGGAGAAAAGGGAATGCTTATACACTGTTGGTGGGAATATAAATTAGTTCACCCAGTGTGGAAATTAGTTTAGAGATTTCTCAAGGAACTTAAAACCATTTGACCTAGCAATCCCATGACTGGGTGTATCTATATCTATCTATATCTATATCCATATCTGTATCTCCCATGAGATACCATTTGACCTAGCAATCCCATGACTGGGTATATATCCAAAAGAAAATAAATTATTCTACCAAAAAAACACATGCACTCGTGTGTTCATTGCAGCACTATTCACAATGGCAAAACATGGAATCAACCTAGGTGTCCATCAGTGGTGGATTGGATAAAGAAAATATGACACATACATGCCATAGAATACTACATAGCCATAAAAGACAATCTTATTTCCTTTGCAGCAACATAGATACAGCTGGAGACCATTATTCTTAGCAAATTAATGCAGGAACAGAAAACCAAATACCACGTGTTCGCCCTTATAAGTGGGAGCTAAACATTGGGTACTCGTGGACATAAAGATGGCGACAATAGACACTGGGGACTACTAGAGGGGGGAGGGAGGGGAGCAAGAGTTGAAAAACTATTGGGTACTATGCTCAGTACCTGGGTGATGGGGTCAATCATACCCCAAACCTCAGCATCACACAATATACCCAGGTAACAAACATGCACATGTACCACCCGAATGTAAAATAAAAGTTGAAATTTTAGGCCAGGCCCGGTGGCTCACGCCTGTAATCCCAGCACTTTGGGAGGCCGAGGCGGGTGGATCACCTGAGGTCAGGAGTTTGAGACCAGCCTGACCAACAAGGAGAAACCCCGTCTCTACTAAAAATACAAAATTAGCCGGGCATGGTGGCACATGTCTGTAATCCCAGCTACTCGGGAGGCTGAGGCAGGAGAATCACTTGAACCCAGGAGGTGGAGGTTGCAGTGAGCCAAGATCGTGCCATTGCACTTCAGCCTGGGCAACAGGGGCAAAACTCCATCTCAACAACAACAACAACAACAACAACAAAAAACCAAGTCGAAATATTTTTTAAAATGTATTAATCTATTTAATTTCAGGTGAGGATTATAACAATTATGCTATTTCAATAACTTAACCCCATTTTTAAGATACTCTGTGTGAAAAAATCTTAGCAATGTTTAGAATCCCATGTTATTGCTTTACTCTGTTGATTGTTTCCTTTGCTGTGCAACAGCTTTTTAGTTTATATAGATCTACCACCTACCCCTGTTGGATATTTACCCCATTATAAGGAAGTAAGAATTTTGCCTCGCAACTTAGCCTCTACAGTTGCAGGGAAAGCTAAAGTAAAGAAAATGATCCTACCACTTCCATGGATGGGAAGAAAATAAGAAAGAAAATGAGCATGTTGTGCTGAATGGGGAGTTAGAATAAAATTGTAGTTTCTTGTCCTAACTTCAAATACTATTCCCCTTGTGTTTGGAAATGAATTGAGCTGAAGGAAAGAGCTGAAGGATTCTTGGCCTATAACTTAGTTCCTAGAGGTTGGACAGTAATTGAGCCTTTCTAGTATCTACACTTCTATTTTTAATTGATGCATAATATTTGTACATATTTATGGGGTGCATGGGATACATTATTACATGTATAGACTGTATAATGATCAAGTCAGGGTACTTGGGATGTCTAACACCTTGAGTATTTATTATTTCTGTGTTGGAAACATTTCTATTCTAGCTATCAAAATATACAATACATTGTTAACTATAGTTACCCTCCTGTGCTGTCAAGCATTAGAACTTATTCCTTCTATCTAACTGAATGTACTCATTAACTAATCACTCTTTATCCTCCGCCAACCCCCACCAAACCCACACCCTTCCCAGCCTCTGGTATCTATCATTCTATTCTCTACCTCCATAAGGTCAACTTTATTAGCTCCCACATATGAGTGAGAATACGTGATATTTGTCTTTGTGTGCCTGGCTTATTTCACTTAACATAATGACCTCCAGTTCCATCCACGTTGCTTCAAATGACAGGATTTTATTCTTTTATAGATGATAGTATTTCATTGTATGTGTGTATGTATGTGCATTTTTAATTCATTAGTCCATTGATAGGCACTTAGGTTTATTCCATATCTTTCTATTGTGAATAGTGCTGCAGTAAGCTCACAGGTGTCCCTTTGATATACTGATCTGTTTTCCTTTGGGTAAATAGAGTAGTGGGATTCCTGGAACATATGGTAGTTGTATTTTTAGTTTTTTGAACCTCCCCTACTGTTCTCCGTGGTGGCTATACTAATTTACAATCCCACCAAGAGTGTATAAGCATTCCCCTTTCACATCCTTGCCAGCATGCTATTTTTTTCTTTTTAATAGCCATTCTAACTGGGGTGAGATGATATCTTATTATAGTTTTGATTTGCATTCCCTGATGATTAGTGATCTTCAGCATTTTTATTCATATACCTATTGGGAAATTGTGTGTATTCTTTTGAGAACTGTCTATTCATGTCCTTTGCTCACTTTTTAATGGGTTTGTTTGTTTTATCTTGTTAAGTTGTTTGAGTTCCTTGTATATTTGGGATATTAGTTCCTTGTAGGATGAATCATTTGCACATATTTTCTTCAGTTCAACGATGTCTCTACTCTGTTGGTTGTTTCCTTTGCTGCGCAAAAGTTTTTTATGTATATAGTCCCATTTGTCTGTTTTTGCTTCTGTGCTTTCGAGGTCTTAGCCATAAGTTCTTTGCATAGACCAATGTTTTATAGTTTCAGGTCTTATGTTTCAGTCTTTACCGTGCTGAGTTGATTTTGTATATGGTGATGTTTGTGATTTCCTCAGTGGCTTAGGATGCTATTATTGGTGGAGGCTGTGGTGAAGTTTTCCTGGGGACAGGAGCACCACATGGGCCTGTCCTTGGTCCCTTGATTCCAGTGGCGGGCTGAATGTACCTGTCCTTGGGTCTCAGCGTGGTGTATGTTGACACCAGTGTTATTTTAGATCCAGTGGGGCTGTCTTTTGGGCTCCTAGGTGGCTTGCTTGGGTGCCAGTAGTGGCAGTGGCAAGCTGGGAAGGTGGGCAGGTTTTTGGATCCCTGGATGCAGGTATGGTGTGGTCAATGATAGTTGCAGTGGTGGGACAAGCCTTTTGCTCCCAAGCTATCCACACTGGTATTTATGATGGCTGTAATGGGTTATGCAAGATAGTCCTGAGGCCTGCAAGTGGCATGTGCAGGTGAGTACCAGCTGCAGGTGGGTACCTGCAGTGGCAGGTTGGGTGGGCCCAACCTCAGGCCTTCAAGATGAATGCCCATTTGTCACCAGTGGTGGGCTTTGCTGGGCAGCCTCTAGGCCCTTGGAAGGCATGGTAGGTCACAGCGAGCGTTGAGCCAGGCTGGGTGGACCTGTCCTCAGTTCCCCAGGTGGTGCGTTTAGGCATTGACTGTGTTAGGTAGAGGCAGGGCGCTCCTCAAGCTCAAGGCAGAATGATTGAGTGGGGACAGCAGCAACTGTGCAACAGCCCTGCTACTATAGAGGACAGGGTTGCTTTCAGTTGGTAGCAGTCATATGCAGGTGGGTGCTCACACTTTGGGCCTGGTGGAGGCAGTCTGATGTGGTAGCTACTGTTGGTAAGGGAGTTTGTCCTCAGGCCATGTGAAGGTGTGCTGCAGCTTCACTGCTGGGGGCAGCAGGATCCTTGCCAATGCCTTCCCTTGCACTTTAGCCCTCGTGGCACAGTGAGCTGCGATGGTGGCTGTGGGTGTGAAATGTCAATGGGGCTCCAAAGATGTGGAGATGCAGGGGCTATTGGGCCCCCAGGCAGGATGCAGTCTGGTGAGTCTTAGCAACCAATACGCTGCCTTGCTGTAGCTGCTTAGGGCTTGGAGTATGTATGGGACCCAGTGTGAGCCCCCTCTCTGGAGCCGTGTCTTCATGCATTTTTCAGGCAGCTTATTCTCAGGGCCTGAAAGAGTCTAGGGGCTTTCCTGTGGCTAGGAAGAAGGAGTCTGCAATGGAAATGTGGATCACTGGGGGTCACTCACATATCCTTTCCCCTGGATAGGGGCTTCCCTGGAGCCTCTCCAGGTTCCCAGCTGATCCCAGGTAGCAGGCTGCTTCGCATCCCTCTCCTTCCTTGCTTTAGGTGTTTCCTGTCACTTCTCTAATTCCAGTGTTCTCTGTTAAATGATCCGTTTGAAATATGATTATCTACTTGCTACTTTGGTTCTTTGTGAAGGTGAGTACCAGATGCCTCTAGTCAGCTATCTTGAAGCCCCTTCCTTAGGATCTATGCTGCTTCTTCTTTTCTTCTTCTTTTTTTTTTTTTTTTTTTTTTTTTTGAGACAGAGAGTTTTGCTCTTGTTGCCCAGGCTGGAGTGCAATGGCATGATCTCGGCTCACTGCAACCTCCATCTCCTGGGTTCAAGTGATTCTCTTGCCTCAGCCTCCTGAGTAGCTGGGATTACAGGTGCCTGCCACCATGCCCAGCTAATTTTTGTATTTTTATTAGAAATGGGGTTTCACCATGTTGGCCGGGCTGGTCTCGAACTCCTGACCTCAGGTGATCCACCCGCCTCGGCCTCCCAAAGTGCTGGGATTACAGGCGTGAGCCACCACACCCGGCCGGATCTATGCTGCTTAAAGAACTTTCACCCTATAAGCCACTTTACATAAGAGTACTCACATTGGTTAATAACTACAGTAGCTCTTCTTACCCTAAATTTCAGAATTTCTTTGCCATCGGTGAGCATTACATTTTTTCTTCTTAGCATTTTGTTTTATTCTATCACCAATAGATTTAACTTTGATTTCTTAAACATTTCATAATTTATGTTTTAGAATTATTAGATTTCTTTAAGCATTTTTTAAAGGCGAGTTTTGATAAGATAACTGATTTGCATTTTACTACTTTTTCTTATTCTAGTAAAATACTCATTGCATAATATTTACCATTTGAACCATGTTAAAGTCCAATTCAGTGGCATTAAGTATATTCATAATGTTGTGCAACTACCACCAATATTAGTTTCAGAACTTTTTCATCACCCAAAAAGGAAACCCTGTACCCATTAAGTATTTTCTCCTCATTCCTTCCCTTTTCCCAGCCTCAGGCAACCACCAATATGCGTTCTGGTCTCTATGAATTCACCTGTGCTGGATGTTTCATATAAATGGAATCATACAATATGTGGCCTTTTGTGTCTGGCTTATTTCACTTAGCATGATGTTTTCAAGATTCATCCATGTTATAACTTGTATCAGAACTTCATTCCTTTTTATGGCTGAATAATATTCTTTTGTATTAATATAGCACATTTTGTTATTCCTTCATCAATGATGGACATTTGGATTGTTTCCATTTTTGACTGATGTGAATAGTGCTGCTGTGAACATTCATTTATACAAATGTTTATTTGAACGCCTGTTTTTCTTTCTTTCTTTTTTTTTTTTGAGACGGAGTCTCGCTCTGTCGCCCAGGCTGGAGTGCAGTGGCACCATCTCGGCTCACTGCAAGCTCCACCTCCCAGGTTCACGCCATTCTCCTGCCTCAGCCTCCCAAGTAGCTGGGACTACAGGCGCCTGCCACCATGCCCAGATAATTTTTTGTATTTTTTAGTAGAGACGGGATTTCACTGTGTTAGCCAGGATGGTCTCGATCTCCTGACCTGGTGATCTGCCCGCCTCGGCCTCCCAAAGTGCGGGGATTACAGGCGTGAGCCACTGCACCTGGCCTGAATGCCTGTTTTTCAATTCTTGTGGGTTTGGAGTGGGTTTACTAGACCTTATGGTAATTCTATGTTTAAATTATTGAGGAACCACCAAACTTTTTCAGTGTGGCTGTACCATTTTACATTCCTGTCAGTAATGTATGAGGCTTCTATTTTCTCCACATCCTTGCCAACTATTATTATTTTTTATTATGTTCATGCCAGTGGGTACGAAGTAATATCTTATAGCTTCATTTGCATTTACCTAATGACTGGTGGTGTTGAACATACTTCTCATGTCTTGTTGGCCATTGTGTATCTTTTCTGGAAAAATGTCTAATTACGTTTTTTGACCTTTTTTTTGAGACAGGGTCTTGCTCCACCACCCAGGCTGGAGTGCAGTGGCATGATCGTGGCTCACTGTAACCTCAACCTTCTGGGCTAAAGTGATCCTTCTGTCTCAACTTCCTGAGTAGCTGGGACCACAGGTGTGCACCACAGCACCTGGCTAATTTTTTTATTTTTTGTAGAGATAAGGTCTCACTATGTTGCCCAGGCTGTTCTTGAACTCCTGGGCTCAAGTGATCCTCCCACCTCTGCCTCCCAAAGTGCTGGGACTACAGGCATGAGCAACCACAGCCAGCCTTTGCCCATTTTTAAATTGGGTTATTTGTCTTTTGGTTGTCGAGTTCAAAGACATCTTTATATATTCTGAATATAAGACACTTCTCAGATATATGATTTGCAAATAGGAGGTTATCTGTATACTTTATTCATAGTGCCCTTTAATGCACAAACTATTTAGATTTTGATGAAGTCCAATTAATTTTTTTGTTGATTGTTTGTACTTTAGGTGTAATGTCTCACAAACTGTTGCCTAGTCCAGGGTCATGAAGATTTACATCATTGTTTTCTTCTGAGAGTTTTCTAGTTTTATCTCTTATATTTAGGTATTTTATCCATGTTAAGTTAATGGTTTTGTTTTTTGTTTTAGAGAGAGGGTCTTGCTCTGCTGCCCAAACTGGAGTGCAGTGATGTGATCATGGCTCACTGCAGCCTTGCTCTCTTGGGCTTAAGCAATCCTCCCACTGCATCCCCCCAAGTAGCTTGGACTATGGGGGCATGCCACCACACATGGCTAATTTTTATTTTTTTGTAGAGATGGGATCAAGCTAATTTTTAATATGGTATGAGGTGGTCTAAATTTATTTGTTTTTCATGGTGATATCAATTTGTTGCAACACCATTTGTTGAAAAGGCTATTCTTACCTTCTATTGAATTTTCTTAGGATCTTTGTCAAAAATCAATTGACTATAGAAGTACGGAGCTATTTTTTTTTTTCTGGACTTTGAATTCTACTGCAGTGATCTATATGTCTCTTCTTAGATCAGTACCACAGTGTCTTTGTTATTGTACCTTTGTGATAAATTTTGAAATAGGGAAGAATGAGACTTTCAAACTTTATTCTTCTTCAATATTGCTTTTGGCTTTTCTGGGTCCCTTACATTTCCATATGAAGTTTAGGATTAGCTTGTCAATTTCTGCAAAGAAAGGCAGTTGGAATTTTGATAGGAATTACATCGAAACTGTAGATCACTTTGGAAAGTACTGACTTAAAACAATTTTAAGTTTTCTAATACATGAACACCAGATGTCTTTCCATTTATTTAGAAAACAACAACGTTTTGTAGTTTCTAGTGTACAAGTCTTATACTTATTTTATTGAATTTATTCCTCAGTATTTTATTATTTTCGATGCTATTACAGATGAAATATTTTTATTTTTGCATTTGTCATTAAAGCATATAGAAATACAACTAATTTTAGTAATTTGACCTTGATCCTTACAACCTTGCTAGCTCATTTAATGGCCTTAATAGTTTTTGAGTGGATTTATTAGAATTATCTGTATACAAGATCATGTCATCTGTGAATAGAAATATTTTTACTTCTTCCTTTTTAATCTGAATGTCTTTTATTTCATTTTCCTGACTAATTATCCTGGCTGGAACCTCCAGTACAATGGTGAATGGAAATGAGGAGAGTGAACATCCCCTTATTGTTCCTGAACTCAGGGAGAAAGCTTTCAGTCTTTTAATAGTAAGTATGATATCAGCTGTTGGGTTTTGGTAGATGCTGTTTATAGGTTTAAGAAATTTTCTTCTATTTATTTGTTTATTTTTGATACAGGGTCTCACTTTGTTGCCCAGGCTGGACTGCAGTGTCATGATCATGGCTCACTGCAGCCTTGACCTCATGGGCTCAAGTGATCCTCCCACCTCAGCTTCCCAGGTAGCTGGGACTACAGGCATGTGCCACTAGGCCTGGCTAATTTTTAAAATTTTTTGTTGAGATGGGGGTCTCATTATATTTCCCAGGCTGGTCTTGAACTCAAGTAATCCTCCTGCCTTGGCCTCCCAAAGTGCTAGGGGTGCTGCTCCCGGCCCAGTTCCTTTTTTTTTTTTTTTTTTTTTTTTTTTGAGATGGAGTCTCACTTTGTGCAGTGATGCAGTCTCGGCTAACTGCAACCTCCGCCTCCCAGGTTCAAGTGATCCTCCCACCTCAGCCTCCCAAGTAGCTGAGATTGTAAGCGTGGGCCACCACGCCCACCTTATTTTTGTGTTTTTAGTAGAAATGAGGTTTCACCATGTTTACCAGGCTGGTCTCGAACTCCTGACCTCAAACGATCCGCCCGCCTCAGCCTCCCAAAGTGCTGGGATTATGGGTGTGAGCCATGGCACCCGGCCCCAGTTTCCTTTTATTCTTTGTTTGCTGAGTGCTTTTGTTGTGAAAGGATATTGAATTTTGTGAAATGGTTTTTCTGTGTCTATTGACATGTGATGATTTGGTTTTATCCTTTATTAATATGATGTATTACATTAATTGATTATTGTATGTTGACTCGACATTACATTCCTGGGATAAATGCCACTTGGTCATGGCATGTAGTACCGTTTATATGTGGCTGGATTTGGTTTGCTAGTTTTTTGTTGAGAATTTACTATGTCTATATTCATAAGTGATATTAATCTGTAGTTTTCTTTGCTTGTGATTATTTTGTCTGGTTTTAGTATTGAGGTAATGTTGGCCTCATAGAATTAGTTAGGAAGTGCTCCATCCTCTTCTGTTTTTGGAAGAGTATGTGAAGGCTGGCATCAGTTCTTCTTTAAATATTTTGTAGAATTCATCAGTGAAGCCATCTGGTTCTAGACTTTTAATTGTGGGAAGGTTTTTTAAAATAACTAATTCAATCTCTTTAGTTGTTATATATTTATTCACATTTTCTCCTTTTTCTTGAGTCAGTTTTGGTAGTTTGTGTCTTTCTAGGATTTTTTCTTTTTTTTTTTTTTTTTGAGACGGTGTCTCGCTCTGTCACCTAGGCTGGAGTGCAGTGGTGCGATCTCCGCTCACTGCAACCTCTGCCTCGCAGGTTCAAGCGATTCTCTTGCCTCAGTCTCCTGTTGGGGTGATTAGACCCAACACCAGGTCATGGGGGCGACAAAGTCCGGCGGAGTCAAAGAAATGAGAAAAAGACAGTTTGAGAGACAAAGTGGGACCAGGAGGCCATTGCAAGTGTGGAGGCTGCGAAGGCCCTGAGCTCTGGGAGCCCACACTATTTACTGGTGCTCAAACAAAGAAACAGGTGGTGAGGATGTGGGGGTTGAAAGGAAACAGTGTATCAAGTGAATGAGAAGCATAGGGCTGCTTGAGATAATGGGAATTCTAGAAGCAAGGAGCCAGCAAGTCTAGCAGACATGCAAGCCCTGCCTCAGCTTCTCTCCCAACACTCAGCTTTTCTCCCAACATGCTCCCCTTCTCTTTTTTGTAAAAACCGCCAGAGCTATCATTATTATTAGCATAAGGTGACCTTTTTTAAAAAAAATTGAGCAAGATAATTGCAGGCTGTGCAGCCCTTAATTGCCAGTTGGTGATCCAGCTTCATTTTTTTTTAGCCCTTATTCAAAATGGGGTTGCTCTGGTTTGAATGCTTCATACATATCTCCCCTTTTACAAGAGGACCCTTAATCCTAGGGGCTGCAGAAGGATGAAGGTCCATCTTCTGTAACTTCTTCATGCTGAATAGGGGCAATGATACTCCTGCCTACCTATTAGGGTCTATTGTATTCAGGGTAGAGAGGAGTTCAGTCAGAAAGCATTGGTCCGTTAAGCATCTATAGGTAAAACCCTGGCGCTCCAGCAGTTTCTCAGCATGGCTCGTACTGGGGGAACCCAGTCCATGGCTGGGATCCATGGGTCCTTCCAGTCTCATGTTCCATGGTCATACACATCTTGAGGGCACCTACACGGTTTGTTCATCTCCTGCAAAAACACAAGCATACCCTCACCCCCACATTAGTAAATCTATGGAAACAGAAGCAAAAACTTTTGAGGCTGTAGCCGGGAGGCATGCCATTGCTGAAGCATTTGTAACTCAGCTTCCACCTCTTTGGTTAATTACCACGGGGTAAAACTTACCGTTGATAACAAGAAGCAGGCCCCTTCTAACAGAAGGCACAGAGAAAGCAAATTGAGGCTTAAAAACAATCCTTAAACCTTCAATGTGCACTGTATAGGTGGGTCCACTAGATGCTGTGGCTCATGATAGATCTTCAGATGTTTGGTGGGCACCCACACAGGCACCTGATTGTCACCTGGAGAAACACAAGCAAATCCTCTTCCCCATAAAATTATCTTTCCTTTTTCCCAGCTCTTTGTATGTGCATCCCTCCACCATATATCTTGTCCAGCCTTTTAATTTTCCTTTTGTCCTGTCAGGTGTTGTTCAGCTGCAGTCATGGGTTAATCTTTCTGTAAATTTAAAAAATTTAATGTTAATAAAGCTAAATGCAATTGCATATGTTGTGTCTTATATTCCTAGTCTCCTCCCTTTTGCTTTTGTATTTGAGTTTTTAAAGTACAATTAGCTCTTTCCACTATTGCTTGTCTTTGTGAGTTATATGGAACACCTGTAGTATGGGTAATATTCCATTGTTGAAAAAATGTAGCCATGGCTTTACTACAGTATCCTGGGCCGTTATCAGTTTTGATTTTTCTGGGATTCCCATAACTGAAAAGCAAGATAAAAGATGTCTTTTAACATGAGCTGTGGCATCCCCTGTTTGACATGTGGCCCAAATAAAATGTGAATAGGTATCTAATGAAACATGAACAAAGGACAATTTTCCAAAAGCAGGAATATGTGTTACATCCATCTGCCAGATGGAATTTGGAGATAAACCTCTAGGGTTAACTCCTTTTCCTTGATGTGGCAGATGCAGGACTTGGCAGGCAGAACAATGTTGCACAATTTCTTTAGCTTGTTTCCATGATAGACCGTATGTTTTTCTAAGGCCTGTGGCATTAAGGTGGGTTAAAGAATGAAATGTTTGTGCATCAGCAAAGGCTGCAGACACCAATGCAACCGCCCTTTGATTAAGTTTAGTTAAAGGGCCAAGGAGGTTAGTATGTGCTCTCATATGAGTGATATAGAAAGGTGAATGCCTTTGTTGTACTGCTTGCTGTAAAGAATGAAATAAAAGATTAAGTTGTTCATCAGTCATATTTTGAATTAAGGCACATTGAATATTTTGCATGGCTTGCACTACATAGGCTGAATCAGAAACACTGTTTACTGGCTGTTTAAAAGTTTTTAACACTGTTATCACAGCCATAAGTTCAGCCCTTTGAGAAGAAGCAAAGTCAGTTTGAAAAACTTGCTGTTGAGGTCCTGCAAATGAGGCTTTTCCATTACTAGATCCATCAGTAAAAACAGTAATGGTCCCTTCAATAGGGGCTTTTTGAGTAATAGAAGGCAACATCCAGGATGTTAATTTTAGAAACTGGAAGGTTTTAGACTCAGGATAATGATTATCAAGAATGCCAACAAAACCGGCCAAATTAACTTGCCATTCTTGGGAATTAATATAGGCTTGTTGAATTTGTTGTTTTGTTAATGGAACTATAATCTTATTTGGATCATATCCCATTAACTTTGTTGAGCGCAGCTGCGCTTGTCCTACTAGCACAGCAATTTGATCTAAGTACAGAGTGAGTGTTTTGGTTGTATTGTGAGGTAGAAAAAGCCACTCAACCAGATCATCCTGTTGAACTATAACTCCTGTAGGCGAATGCTTAGTAGGAAAAACTAAAAACTGTAATGGCTGTATTGGATTAATCCGTTCTACTTGTGCTTGCTGAATTTTTTCCTCAATTAATTGAAGTTCCTCCAATGCTTCTTTGGACAGGGAGCGTTTACTTTTAAGGTCAGAATCACCTCATAAAGCAGAAAAGAGGTGAGACATAGCATAGGTAGGAATGCCTAAAGTTGGATGAATCCAATTAATGTCTCCTAATAATTTTTGGAAATCATTTAAGGTTTCTAAATTATCTCTTCGAATTTGAACCTTTTGAGGCTTAATAGCACTTTGCTCTACCTTCATTCCTAGATATTGAAAGGGAGTAGAAGTTTGGATTTTATCAGGGGCTATAACTAACCCTGCCGCATTTACAGACTTTCCTAACTGCTTGTAGCACAACATCAATTCTTCCCTAGTTTCAGCTGCACACAGAATATCATCCATGTAATGGATGATATAACATTTTTTAAACTGTTCTCTAACTGGCTTAATAGCTTTCCTGACATAAGTTTAACAAACAGTTGGGCTATTTAGCATGCCTTGTGGCAGTACTTTCCAATGGTATTTGTCCACTGGTTCTTTATTATTTATGGCGGGAACAATAAAAGCAAATTTTTCATAATCTTGGGCAGCTAAAGGAATGGTAAAAAAGCAATCATTTAGATCTATCACTATGAGAGGCCAGTATTTTGGGATCATTGTTGGGGAGGGCAGCCCTGGTTGTAGTGCACCCATGGGTTGACTCAGAGCATTAACAGCCCTTAAATCTGTTAACATTCTCCATTTCCCTGATTTTTTCTTAATGACAAATACAGGAGAATTCCAAGGGGAGAAAGTAAGCTCTATATGTCCCTTTTGCAATGGTTCCTGCACCAGTTCTTTTAAAGCCTCCAGTTTTTCCTGTTTCAGTGGCCATTGCTGCACCCAAACCAGTTTGGCAGTTAGCCAAACAAGAGGAATGGGAGCCAGAGGCTCAACAATGGCCGCTCCTAAAAATGACACCCAATCCAGTCCAATCTGTTTTCCCTTTTAATTCTAAAGTTTCTGATTGGCCAATTTTATCTTTTTCTAGTCCTTTTCCCAGGCAATATCCCATATTTTTCATCATTTGTCTACTATTATTACTATATTGATCCGTAGGAATAGATATTTCAGCATCCCATTGTTGCAATAAGTCTCTACCCCATAAATTAACAGGAATAGGTGTAATGATAGGTTGGATTATCCCTTCCTAACCATCCGGCCCTTGACATGGTAAAATCAAAGAACTTTGAAAAACTTCTGACGCAGCTCCTACTCCAACAATAACAATGGATGCCTTTTGCTTAGGCCAGTGCCGGGGTCATTGATTTATAGCAATAATAGAGACATCAGCTCCAGTATCTACTAGTCCTTCAAAATCTTTTCCCTGAATAGTTACTGTGCAAATAGGTCTTTTGTCAGACACTTGATTAACCCAATACACAGCCTTCCTGCTGGATTAGTACTACCAAAGCCTCCTGTTCTTTTCACTGTGCTGCTTCCTAGTTTTATGTAAGGTAACAGCAACAACAGCAATTCTTTCTCCTGGGGAGGCAGACTGTGGAGTCGAGGAACTAATAACTAATTGAATTTCTCCGGTATAATCAGAGTCAATTATTCCCGTATGTACAGTAACACCTTTTAAATTTAGACTAGACCTTCCAAGTAATAGACCGACTGTTCCTGAGGGTAAGGGTCCCCTAACTCCCATGGGGGACCTTCTTTGGTGGCTCCCCAGGAAGTAAGGAGAGGGGAATTGTGCTGTAGAGGTCTACAGCAGCACTGCCTGCTGAGGCGGGGGACAATTCTTGTACATTTGTAATGGCACTGGCTGTGCCAGTTATGCCTCGGTTTGTTGAGGGGCTCGAGGTGGGCCTCTCTTACTGTTTCCTGAAAGAGGATGTCCATCTTGACTAAATTTAGAATGACACTGACTTTCCCAGTGATTGCCTTTCTTACACCGGGGACATACACCAGGACTTTTCTGTTGATTGATGGTACTAATTTTTGCCCTTTGATTTCCTTTTCTACATTCCTCTCTTGTGTGTCGAAATTGCCGACAATTAAAGCAAGAGCCTGAGAAACAGGGCATATTCTTTCCTATTCTTAATCCAGCCATAGCCTGAGCTAAAAGAGTAGCCTTATGTAAGTTATCTGCAATGCCATCGCAAGCCTTAATATATTCAGCTAAATGAGCCTTCCCTCTCGGGTCTAATAGCAGTTTGACACTCTGCATTAGCATTATCGTATGCAAGAAGCTGTATTACAACATCCTGAGCCGTTTTATCAGTTATGGCTTTATACATAGCCTCTTGGAGCCAAGCAATAAAACCAGTATATGGTTCTTTAGGTTCTTGTCAGACAGAACTGAAAGAAGGATATTTTTCCCCTGTAACATGTATCCTTTCCCATGCCCGTAAGCACACAAAGCACAGCTGAACAATGGCAACATCCTCTATTACTGCTTGATTCTGTAATCGACCCCAATTAGGGCCAACTCCCATTAACTGTTCAAAGGAAACAGGCACAGGTGGCTGTGCTTGTGTGTTTTCCCTTGCCTGAGTTTGAGCTTCATCAGCTCACCAGGTTTTAAACTGCAAGTACTGAGATGGAATGAGAACAGATTTTGTCAAAGTATCTGAATCATATGGTATTAATCTATTATCAAGAGCCATATTTTTAAATAAAGTTTGTACAAAAGAAGAGTTCGGTCCATATTGACTAATGGCTTGTTTAAATTCCTTTAGTAACTTAAAAGGAAAAGTGGCCCAATTAGCTATATTCTTTCCTCCCTGCTGGATTATAGTAATGGGAAATTGCCATGCTTCAAGGTCTCCCTCAGCTCTAGCTTTTTGAATAGAATTTTGTATAGCACTGCCAATTGCTCCAGGTTTCAATGGTGCAACTACAGGAGCAATAAGTTTTTCAGCTAATTTATTTTCTTGCCCATTAAGGGGAGAGAGAGGAGGTGGCCATTCACTTAATTCAGCAGGTGGAGCTGACGGGCTAGTAAAACATACTATTTAGTTTTCCTTTCTTTTCTTTAATCTCCTCCAGTAGCTGTTCCTCACACTCAGAATCTGAAGTTAGATTTTTACACTCGACCTCCTCTTCCTCATCTGAATCTGCCTCATCATCTGTTTGAAATGGCTCAAGAGCTGCCTTTATTCGCACCCACACTGACCAAACGGAAACTGGAATTTCTGCTCCCTCTTTATATGCCTTTTTAAAATCTCTTCCAATTCTCTCCCATTCATCCAACTCCATAGTCCCTTGTTCAGGAAACCATGGGCAAAACTGCTTTACTATACTAAAGAGTGATAACAAATTCTGAGTACTAACTTTCACTCCCCCTCTTTGTAATAAATCACTTAAGAAATTTAAATAAACAGAATGTCTGCTTTCACTTTGTCTCATTGTTACCCTGGTTCTTCCGAGTGCTCAGCTTTTCCACTGAGCTTCTTTTAGGACATCTTTTAGACATCCTCGGGTGTCCTCTGACAATGCGTCCTCTGCTTTCACATGCTCTAGCATTCCTTCACTGGGGTCTTTGTTGCCCCACGTTGGGCAGCCAGGAATGTTGGGGTGATCCGACCCAACACCAGGTCATGGGGGCGACAAAGTCTGGTGGAGTCAAAGGAATGAGAAAAAGTTTGAGAGAGAAAGTGGCACCAGGGGGCCATCGCGAGTGTGGAGGCTGCAAAGGCCCCAAGCTCTGGGAGCCCACACGATTTATTGGTGCTCAAACAAAGAAACAGGTGGTGAGGATGTGGGGGTTGAAAGGAAACAGTGTATCAAGTGAAGGAGAAGCACATGGCTACTTGAGATAATGGGAGTGCTAGAAGCAAGGAGCCAGCAAGTCTAGCAGACATGCAAGCCCTGCCTCAGCTTCTCTTCCAACACTCAGTTTTTCTCCCAACAGTCTCCCAAGTAGCTGGGACTACAGATGCGCGCCACCATGCCCAGCTAATTTTTGTATTGTTAGTAGAGACGGGGGGAGGAGGGGCGGTGTTTCACTATGTTGGCCAGGCTAGTCTCGAACTCCTGACCTCATGATCCGCCTGCCTTAGCCTCCCAAAGTGCTGGGATTACAGCACCTGGCTGATATTTTTTCATTTTATTTTATTTTATTATAATTTGGTGATTTCGTAGTTTTAATTGACAGTTTATAACTGTACATATTTACAGGGTACAATTTGATGTTTCTATATATATACTAATACTGATCAAATCAGGGTGTTTAGCATATCCATCACCTCATACAATCATTTCTCTGTGGCGAGAACATTCAAAAGCCTCTCTTCTAGCTATTTTGTAATATGCAATACCTTATTGTTAACCATTGTCACCCTACTATACAATAGAACACCAGAAAGTATTCCTACTAATTGTAACTTTATATCCATTGACCAATCTCTCCTTATCTTCCCTTCTCTTCCCTCCCCTTCTCAATCTCTGGTAACCATCATTCTACTTTATGCTTCTATGGTATCAGTTGTTTTTTTGGGAGGTGTAAGTGAATTTGTATTGGGAAGGGAGGTTGTCAACTTAAACAGCAACAAATAAAGAGTGAATAAGGAAACTCCTTGTTGCCACAGATATACATGACCTCCTTATGTGACACAGGAGGCATTTCAATTTGTGACTCCCAGACAGAGATGGCAAGTGCTTTTCCATTCAATCTAATATTTCTGGATTCCTACTAAAAAGGAATACATTAAGAGCATGGAAAAGTTGCTTATTGGAAGGAAACCCCCGAAGAGTAAGGGAGGGAATGTAGAAATTAAGTTATGTAGAACACTCTTCAAACTGTAATTAACAACATTTTCATATCTTCACAGTAATACAGTCACTTGCAGGACTGGTTCAGATTACTTAAATACCAGATACATTTTTAGTCCTGTGTAAGTGTTTGGAAATTACTTATGTTTATATAAAATGAAGCTATTAATACTTTTCTACAGCAGTAACTGCACACCAGGAATGCCAAGACAAACAGATCAAGGGATGAAGTTTTCCCAAAGCTGCGTGTGAAAAGCCTATGAACAGTTGATTCCATAGACATGAATGGGTTTCTTTGCTATAGGAAATCCAAGTGGAATAAGGAATGGAGATGTGTAAAAAGGCTTCTTGAAGTAAAGAAGGATGACACACTGTATGGATTTAGATTTCAGCCCCTTCTGCAACATCACATTCTTCTCCTGCACTGTCTGATGTCCAAAGCGTTAGGTTGTCTCAAAGCAACTGTATGATAGTCCTTAATCAGCTGCAACTTCTTGTCGGAGGTGTAGGTATTCTGCTGGATGCTCCAGATGACGCCCCAGGCGGACCTGCAGCCCCGACCACGTTCTTGTAGGCCACGGAAAGCAGGTTGCGCTCCTCCTTGGACAGCTCGGCGCCCTGCTTGGTCCCGGCCTTCATGCAGGTGGCCATGTCGTCGTAGCGCTCGGCCAACTTGGCCTTCTGGATCAGCTCCGTCTTCTCCATGGCGGGCGCGGGGCCCGGGCCCGGGCCTGGCCGGGGCGGAGGGCGAGGAAAGCCAGGGCGGGCGCGGACCCAGAGCGGGAGGAGCTTCCAGAGCTGCGGAGGGGCGGGGCGGCGAGGCGATAACAAAAAGCAGGGAGGGAGCTCCGTCAGACAATGGGGCCGGCAGCCCGCTTTTATCTCTGGCACGAGGCGGCCGGTTGAATTTCCCTCTCCCCGGACTCCACCGCCACTGGGCGCCCGGGGAGGCCGCTGCCCGCCGCGGGAGGAGGCGGGGGCGGTGCAGAGGCCCAGCGCGCTGGGAGCCCGAGCTGCCGCCGCAACCACCACCCCGGCCCGGCCGGCCCAGGATAGAAGCGACCGTTTGACATCAGCCTTTTAAAAAAATGGATTCCACATATGAGGGAGATCAGGTGTTATTTGTCTTTCTGTGTCTGGCTTATTTCACTTAACATGATGTTCTCAAGGCTCATCCATGTTGTTGTACATGACAGGATTTCATTCTTTTTTATAGCTGGATAGTATTCCATTGTGTGTGTGTATTATATATATACATACACCACGTGTGTGTGTGTATATATTTATATTCACACATTGTATATATACACCACATTTTTTATCCATTGTTGGACATTAGATTAACTCCATATCTTGGCTAATACAAATAAACATGGGAGTGCAGAGATCTCTGCAACATATTGTTTTTATCTCTTTTGAATAATACCTGGTAGTGGGACTTCTGGATCATATGGAAGTTCTATTTTTAATATTTTGAGGAACCTCTATACTATTTTCTATAATGGCTGTACTGATTTACAATCCCACCAACAGTATATAAGTGTTTTCCTTTCTCTACATCCTTGCCAACAACCATTTTGTTTTGTCTTTTGATAATAGCTATTCTAACTGGAGCGAAGTGGTATTTTGTTGGGGTTTTCATTTGCATTTCCTTGATGATTAGTGATGTTGAGCATTTTTTCATATATAAGTTGGCCATTTGCATGTCTTCTTTTGAAAAATGCCTGTTAAGGTCTTTTGCCTATTTTTTAATTGGGTTGTTTGATTTTTTTTTGCTCTTGAGTTAAGTTTCTTAGTATTCTAGATATTAATCCCTTGTCAGATGTATAGCAAGGACTGCTGGCATCTGTGGTGGCAATGGGGACAGGTGGGAGCCTCTAGTTTACTTTTTCCCTGTAAGAAGTCGTCTCCCTGTATTTGATGTAATTCTGGTGGAGGAGACAGTGAGTAGCAGAGGCAGAGCGCCTTGTTTCCCTCTCTGTGGTGCTGTTCTGTGCTTCCATGCTCCACAGGGATTTTGCTCTCCCCTGTTGCTTTCCAGTGTACTTTCTCAGTCACTCCTGTTGAAATATAGTTGTCCGTTTGTTGTTTTGGTTCCTTTTGTGAGGGGAATGAGTGCCAGGTTGACTCTAGTTGGCTGTCTTGCTGATATCAGTCAGAATTTTTCCATTTTAGGTATGTTATCTAATTTATTGACATATAATTGTTCATAGTATTCCTAAGTAATCATTTTTATTTCTGTAAGGTTGGTAGTAATGTACCCTCTTTTATTCCTGAATTTAGTTATTTGTGTTTTTTGTCCTTCTTGTTTAGTCTAGCTAAATGTTTATCAATGTTGTTGATGTTTTCAAAGAAACAGCCTTTGGTTTTATTGATTTTTCTCCATCATTTTTCATTCTCTATTCCATTTATTTCTGCTTTAATCTCTGTATTTGCTTTCTCTTCTTGCTTTGGGTTTAATTTGCTTTTCTTGTTCTAGTATCTTAGGGTATAAGTTTATATTATTGATTTAAGATATTTCTTTTTTAATATAGGATTTTGTAGCTATAAAAATTATGCATTGCAAAAGTTTTATTATGTTATGTTTTGGTTTTGATGTAACTCATAACATTTTCTTATTTGTTGTAATTTTTATTTGATTCATTGATTAGGAGTGTGTTAATTTCCACGTATTTGTTACTTTCCCAAATTTTCTTCTTTTATATCTAATTTCATTCCATTCTTGTCCAAAAACATACTTTGTATGACTTCAATCCTTTAAAATTTATTGCAGCTTGTTTTATGTCACAATATATTGTCTATTCTGAAGAATGTTTTATGTGCACTTGAGAAGAATTTGTATTTTGCTGTTGGATAGAGTATTCTATAAATATTTGTTATTTCTGTCTGGTTTATTTTGTTGTTCAAGTCCCACATTATTTGAAGTGGGGTATTGAGGTATCCAACTCTTGTGATTGAATCATATAATTCTCTCTTCCATTTTGTCAGGATTTTTTCCTGTATTTTGGAGCTCTATTGTTAGATGCATATATATTTGTAAATGTTACATCTTCTTGATGGATTCACCCATACACACACTCCTTTTTTTGTCTCTAGTAACAACTTTTATCATAAAGTTCGTTTTCTCTGATATTAGTATAGCCACTCCAACTCTCTTTTGGTTAGTTTGCATTAAAAAATCTTTGTTTTGGCCAGGGGCCGTGGCTCACGCCTGTAATCCAGGCACTTTGGGAGGCTGAGGTGGGCAGATCACTTGAGGTCAGGAGTTCAAGACCAGCCTGGCCAACATGGTGAAACCCCGTCTCTACTAAAATTACAAAAATTAGCCAGGCATGGTGGTGTGTGCCTGTAATCCCAGCTACTCGGGAGGCTGAGGCCAGAGAATCACTTGAACCTGGGAGGCAGAGGTTGCAGTAAGCCAAGATCGTACCACCGCACTCCAGCCTGGGCAACAGAGTCTCAAAAAAAAAAAAAAAAATATATATATATATATATATATATACATATTTTATTCTCTTTCTACCTATTTGTATCTTTGGATCTAAAGTTTTTTTGTTATAGACAGCATATAGTTGGATAATGCTTTAAAAATCTCATATAGTGCAAGCTGTGGTGGCTCACGCCTGTTATCCCAGCATTTTGGGAGGCCGAGGCGGGTGGATCACCTGAGGTCAGGAGTTCAAAACCAGCCTGGCCAACATGGTGAGACTCTGTCTCTACTAAAAATACAAAAATTAGCTGGGCACGGTGGTGGGTGCCTGTAATCCCACCTGCTCTGGAGGCTGAGGCACGAGAATTGCTTGAACCAGGACCTGGGAGGCTGAGGTTGCAGTGAGCCAAGATCGTGCCACTGCACTCCAGCCTGGGTGACAGAGTGAGACTCCGTCTCAAAACAAACAAACAAACAAAAGCAAAACAAAAACAAAACTCATATAGAACATAGATATTTTCTAGTGTACATCCTAATTCCCTTGTTATTTCACTTACTGTGTTTTTAAAAATTATTTTTAGTGATTGCCCTGAGTATTACAATTAGCATTTTTAACTTATAACAATCTAATTTGGATGAACAGTAACTTGATTTCAATAGTATATGAAGATTTTGTTCTTTAGTAGCTCCATCCTAACCCTCCTTTGTGCTGTTGTTACCACAAATTATATGTATATACATTGGGTGCCTTTTAACACAGATTTATAAATCTCGTTTTATGCAGTTGCCTTTTAAATAAGGAGAGAAAAAGTGTTATAAACAAAAAATACGTTTATACTGTATTTTATTTTATTATTAATTTTTGAGACAGAGTCTTACTCTGTCATCCAGGCTGGAGTGCAGTGGTGCAATCTCGGCTCACAACAGCATCAATCTCCTGGGTTTAAACGATCCTTCCACCTCATCCTCCCAAGTAGCTGGGACCGCAGGCATGCACCACCACACCTGACTAACTTTTATATTTTTAGTAGAGATGGGGTTTCACCATGTTGAGCTGGCTGATCTCAAACTCCTGGCCTCAAGTGATCTGCCCGCCTTTGCCTCCCAAAGTGCTGAGATTACAGGCATGAGCCACGGTGCCCAGCCATACTTTCTTATTTACTTGTATCACTCATCATTTTTTGTTGAAAACTAGACTTTTGAATAATCTGATGTGGCAACTTTGGAAATCAGATGCTCTCTCTTTACCAAGGTTTATTGTTGTTTTGACTTGTTTTTACTAATGTGGGTGGGTGGTTGTTTTAGTGACTTCTCTGAACTAGTCTGTATTCTTTGTCATATGTGACCACTGAATTCTCTACTCAGCTATTTTAGAGATTAGTTCATGATTGGACAGAGCTTCTTAAATGCCCAGAACCAGCAAATCTCCTAGTCTTTGTCAAAGAACTCCGTGTGCATGTTGGGGTGTACTTTCAACAATCACCCAGGCCATTAACAACTCTGCCTTAGCGTTCACTTCCTGATTGTGCAAAGGCTCAAGGTCAGCCAAACATGACAGCGTGGGGCCTTCTTGAGTCTTTCCAGAGCATGTATACAGTCCTATGCATGCTTATGCCCTTCTAGATCTTCTGAAAAATGTAGGAGGTTTTCAAAGTGCTTATAGATATATTCTTCCCCAATTTTTCTGTTTAAGATTTTTTATTAGTCTATTGTGTACCTTAACTGTTATTCACAGCCTTAGGCAGCTGCAAAGCTAAATCACTTGCCTGTATTTGTTTTTGGCACATACTCCCCCTGGAGAAGGCTTTTTGCACTGTGTTATCTCTGAGCAAGTGGTATTTTCCAGGGAACCACCAGACATATATAACAATGACAGTTGTTTAGGAATGAGGCTTTGAATAAGCTCCCACCTCTTTCTGCTCCCTCACGTGTCAGACAGGCTGCTGGTTTTCTTCATAAATGTGGACTGTAATTTTTTTAAGGCTACTGCAGAGCTAGAGAGTGGGAGATGGAACTAGGACAAATTAAAATGACGTGAAGCTCACTTTTCTTACAGAGATTCAGGTGTTTTTCTTTAAAATACATTCCCCAGGTTGCTGCAAGCCTTTGGTTAATTTCCAGAGTTCTGAAAATGTTGATTCTGACTAGTTTTGGCTTCAAAAAAATTTTACGGAGGACTGAATTTGGGGGGCCGTTACTCTTCCATTTTCACTAATATTGTCTCAATAATTATTTTAAAAAGCTTCTTAATATAATTATATCTAAAAACATTAACAATACTGCCTTAATATATGTCTATTTTATGTTTCCCTGATTGTCTCAAAGTATTTTTATAACCATTTGTTTGATTCAGGTATTTTAAATGGTCCCCAGGTTACATTTGGTTGATATGTCTTTAATGCCTCATTTAATCTATAGGTTCTCCTTGTTCCTTTTTATTTTTGCAATTTTTTTGTTGAAGAAACTGGGTGTCTTCCTAAGTTTCCCACATTCTAGAGTTTGCTCATTCTATTCTCATGATATTGTTTAACATGCTCCTTTGTCCCTTTTTTCCCTACAGGTTTAATTAGAGTAGATCTTATCTTTTGATAAGAATATTTCATATATACTATTGTCTGTCATTCTCCTTATATTTTAAAGCTATATTTGGGTGCCCATATCAGGGCCCTACAACAAGTGGATTAGAATATAGAGGCTTAGGCTAGGCACAGTGGCTCACGCCTGTAATTCCAGCATGTTGGGAGGCCAAGGTGGGCGGATCACCTGAGGTCAGGAGTTCCAGACCAGCCTGGCCAACATGGTGAAACCCCATCTCTACTAAAAATACAAAAATTAGCCAGGCGTGGTGGTGTGTGCCTATAATCCCAGCTACTCGGGAGGCTGAGGCAGGAGAATCGCTTGAACCTGGGAGGTAGAGGTTGCAGTGAGCCGAGATCACGCCACTGTACTCCAGCCTGGGTGACAGAGCGAGACTCCGTCTCAAAAAATAAATAAATAAATAATAAAGAAATTAAAAATAGAATATAGAGGCTTACCTATAATCTCTTCCTTCTGTGCACTCCCTTCTTCCCAAACAGATATACACTTATTCTCTCAGTAATGAAATACTTATTTCTAGGAATTGAAAAGTAACCTTTTTTTCCATTAAAATACTGGTTCTGTCAGTCTTAGATTACCACGACCATTATTAAAATCTTTATACTGCATTTTTTACTATTTAGTATTTTTAGATTTTTAAACCCCAAACCTAAACCTTTGTCAGCCTAATTGTACTGGAATTTTAAAAATAGTATCAAGCTGGGTGCACTGGCTCTTGCCTGTAATCCCAACACTTTGGGGGGCTGAGATGAGAGGATCACTTGAGCCCAGGAGTTCAAAACCAGCCTAGGCAACATAGCGAAACCCCATCTGTACAAAAAATTAAAAAATTACCAGAGTATGGTGGCACACACCTATAGTCCCAGCTACTCAGAAGGCTGACGAGGGAGGATTGCTTGAGCCTGGGAAGTTGAGGCTACAGTGAGCCATGACCATGCCACTGCACTCCAGCCTGGGTGACAGAGTGAGACCCTGTCTAAAAAAAAATATTGTCATGCATTATATCCAGTTCACATTCTAAGATATTGTGTGGATGCCTTTCATCCAGATTCTTCAGTGTGGCAGGCATTATTATAATAGTCTCATTTTACAGTTGAAGAAACTATAAGCTCTGAAAGATTGAATAATTCACACAAAGTCATTCATAATGGAGTCAGGTCTGCCTTTCAGATCTACTAACACCAGAGTCTATGGGTTTTTTTCATTACACCATTTTGAGAATAAAATCATATGGTATTGCAAGCTGCTCCTTGTACTCTTTCTTTTTTTTTTGAGATGGAGTCTCGCTCTGTCACCCAGGCTGGAGTGCAGTGGCACGATCTCGGCTCACTGCAACCTCCACCTCCCGGGTTCAAGTGATTCTCCTGCCTCAGCCTCCTGAGTAGCTGGGATTACAGGTGCCCGCCACCACGCCTGGCTAATTTTTCTATTTTTAGTAGAGATGGGGTTTCACCATGTTGGCCAGGCTGGTCTCGAACTCCTGACCTCCTGATCCGCCCACCTTGGCCTCCCAAAGTGCTGGGATTACAGGTGTGAGCCACCGCATCCGGTCTCTTTATTTTTTTTTTTGAGATGGAGTCTCACTCTGTCTCTCAGGCTGGAGTGCAGTGGTACAATCTCGGGTCACTGCAACCTCCACCTCCCGGGTTCAAGTGATTCTCCTGCCTCTGCCTCCCAAGTAGCTAGGATTACAGGCACGCGCCATCACACCCAGCTAATTTTTGTATTTTTATTAGAGACGGGGCTTCCCTATGTTAGCCAGGCTGGTCTCGAACTCCCAACCTCAGGTGATCTGCCCCCCCCCCCCTTAGCCTCCCAAAGTGCTGGGATTACAGACGTGAGCCACCACACCTGGTGCCTGGTACTCTCTTAAGAAAAATATCTCCTTTTTAAGATTATTAGTATCATAAGATCTAATACCTTGAAGCAGATAATATAGATACTGCAAGTATGGGCTATAATATAATAAATCACACCAGGGTGAGGAAAATTGAAAGGTTGTTCTCCACTTAATGCTTTAACATTACCAAATTAATGTTGTCTTCAATTACCACTTTCCCACACTAAAAATTAAAACTAATCACTATATATAATTTAAACGTTTTGAATTATTGCCCTGAGCTTAATCTTAGTTTAAAACAATTGAAACACACCAGAACTTTCTTCAAAGAAAAATGTATTTGAAAACTCCTGGTAAAAATACTGATTCCTCTTTTAATGATAAAAGATAAAACACACTCTTATTGGAGCAGAGAATAATGACCACTTTTGTTTTATAAAACATGTGTTTCCCTCACCCCTAATTGAGTACACATGCTCCAGGAAAAAAATCAAGGCCAAATACTGCTAATAATGAAAGGGAAGAATATTAGGATCATAATTTAATTAGCTCTAAGGATCTCTTTGCTCATCGCGAAATAAAAGGATCAATGATCCCTTTGAGCACTTCAAAGCTTTTCCTGTCAATTAGCCATTGTGACTAGATTGGCTATTTAAAGGCATGCTTTTCAAACTGGGTATGAGTACTCCCAGGGAAATTAAAAACTGTATAAATATACACACAATCACAGAGTGAGGAATGGCATTTTTTACTCAGATTATTTGCCAAAAACAAAGTATCCTGAATTGGGTCAGAGCAAATCTTCTGAAGAATATATGATGTCTGTATGGCATAAACTAATATCTGGGAGTAGGAAGAAAATTCTCTCTTCTGCTTTATTATACTTGGATACCACATCCAAAGCAAAAAATCTAAGCAAAAGAAAAGCAAAATAATCTGTTTAGAGGAAGATTTAATCAATTTGAGAGAGAAGCAATTATTTTACTTATCTAATTTGAATGCTGGGATAACATACTTTTTTCTTGAAGTGTTCAGTGGGACCATTGACCATTTTTTTTTCTTTTTTAAATTGATATTGTCTTTTTAAATATTTTTCTTCTTTTCTTTCTTTCTTTCTTTCTTTTTTTTTTTTGAGATAAAGTCTTGTTATATTGTCCAGGCTGCTCTTGCACTCTTGGGCTTAAGCAATCTTTCTGCCTCAGCCTCCCAAGTAACTGGGACTATAGGCATGTGCCACTGTGCTTAGCTAATAATTTTTTTTTTGTTTTCTACAGTAAAAGTTCACAGATCTCAAGCGTAGCTCACTTAATTCTCTCTCTCTCTGTCTCCCTCACACACACATCTCTTTCTCTCTCACACACATACACACACACAATCATTTAACTACCTACCACCCAGATCAAGATGTAGAACCATTTCCAGTACCTCAGAAGACTTCTTCATGCCCCTTCCCACTTGATACTCTCGAAGGTAACCACCGTTTTAACTTGTATCACCATAGGTGTATTGCCTGTTTTAAAACTTCATTTAAATGGAATCAAACTATGTACTTATGTATTTGACTTTTGCTAAACATTATTTTCTTTTTCTTTCTTTCTTTCTTTCTTTTTTTTTTTTTTTTTTTTGAGAGAGTCTTACTCTGTTGCCCAGGCTGGAGTGCAGTGGTGCGATCTTGGCTCACTGCAACCTCTGCCTCCCAGGTTCAAGCGATTCTCCCGCCTCAGCCTCTCGAGTAGCTGGGATTACAGGCATGTGCCACGACGCCTGGCTAATTTTTTGTATTTTTAGTAGAGATGGGGTTTTGCCATGTTGGGCAGGCTGGTCTCGAACTCCTGACCTTAGGTGATCTGCCTGCCTTGGCCTCCCAAAGTGCTGGAATTACAGGCGTGAGTCACCACACCCAGCCAACATTGTTTTCTTGAGATTTATCCATGTCATTGCACATTCTAGTAGTTTCTTCTTTTTTTTAGCTGCTATGTACTAATTCCATTGTGTCAATTTACCACAATTGGTTTATTCATTCTAGAGTATAAATGCATTTGAGTTTCCAGTTTTTGAATTATGAACAAAATGGATATGAACAGTCTTGTACATATCTTTCATAGAATATAAGCACTCATTTTGGTTGAGTTCATATGCAGGAGCGGAATTTCTTCGTCATAGAATGAAATGTATGTTTGGCTTTTGTAATAACTGCCAAAGTGATTATGTGTTTATTTACATCACCACCAGCAATGTATGACAGTCTCAATAGCTCTATATCTTCATTGGCACTTGGTTTTGTCTGTCTAATTTAACCATTATGTTGGATGTATGGTAGTATCACAATGGCATTTTAGTTTGCATTTTCCTGATGATTAATGATGGTGCATCTCTTCATAGGTTTATTGACCATATGGATATCTTCTTTCGTAAAATGCCTGTTCAGGTATTTTACCTATTTTATTACTGAGTTTTTGTCTTTCTATTGTTTTGCAAGATTTCTATATTTTTATTTTTTATTTTTTTAGAGACGAAGTATCACTCTATTGCCCAAGTTGGAGTGTAATGGTGCAAACCTAGTTCACTGCAGCCTGAAACTCCTGAGCTCAAGTGATCTTCCTGCCTCAGCCTCTTGAGTAGCTGGGGCTACAGGCGTGTGCCACCACACTTGGCTTTTTTATTTATTGTTTTACTTTTTTTTTGTAGAGATGGGGTCTTGCTATGTTTCCCAGGTTGGTCTTGAACTCCCGGCCTCAAGCGATCCTTCCGTCTCAGCTTCCCAAAGTGCTGGGGCTGCAGGTATGAGCCACCACACCTGGCCCAGTTCTTTACATATTCTAACTGCAAGTCCTTAGTCATATGTATTTCAGAAATCTCCCAGTCTATGGCTTGAATTTTCATATTCTTAATGATATCATTTGACCAGAAGTTCTTAATTTTAATTAAGTCCAATTTATCATTTCTTATATAGTTAGTACTTTTGATGCCCTACTTTAAAAATCCTTGCCTATCCCTAAGATCAAGAAGATACTCTTCTATGTGTTTTGCTAGAACAGGAGTTGACAAACTACATCCCAAAGGTCAAATGTGGCCCAGATAATGTTTTACTGAATCATAGCTACATCCATTCATTTATGTATCGTTTATGGTTGCTTTCACACTTCAGCATCAAAGTCAGTGTGACAAAGACCATACGAGCCACAAAGCCTAAAATATTTACTATCTGGCCTTTTACAGAAAATGTTTGCCAACCTCTGTTGTTCTAGATCATTTAGATCTATTACCCATCTCAAATTAATTTTTGTGTGTGGTTTGAGGTAGTTCATTTTTTTCTATATAGATATCCAGTTAACCCATCACTATTAAAAAAAAAAAAAAACTCTAACCCTTTCCCACTGAATTGTAATGGTGCCTTCACCATACATCTGATGACTGGATATGGGTGGTTCTCTTTCTATATTCTATATAGTGCTCCATTGGTCTATTTGACTATCATTGCATAAATACCATATGGTCTTAATCACTGTAGCATTATAACAAGTCTTGATACCTAATAGTGTAAGCCCTCCAGCTTTGTTGTTGTTGTTGTTGTTGTTGTTTTGAGACAGAGTCTTGCTCTGTCACCCAGTCTGGAGTGCAGTGGCGCAGTCTCAGCTCACTGCAAGCTCCGCCTCGCAGGTTCACGCCATTCTCCTGCCTCAGCCTCCCGAGTAGCTGGGACTACAGGTGCCCGCCACCACGCCCGGCTAATTGTTTGTATTTTTAGTAGAGATGGGGTTTCACCATGTTAGCCAGGATGGTCTCGATCTCCTGACCTCGTGATCCACATGCCTTGGCCTCCCAAAGTGCTGGGATTACAGGCGTGAGCCACTGCGCCCGGCTGTTGTTGTTTTAAGATTGGTTTTTCTAGGACCTTTGTGTTTCCCTATAAATTTAAATTTTATTGATATTATTTTTAATTGACAAATCATAAGATATACATTTATGGGGTATAATGTGTTGTTTTGGTATATGTATGCAATGTGGAATGATTAAATCAGGCCAATCATCTTGTTGATTTCCAGAAAAAAGAGCGTGCTGGTATTACTTTTGAGATTGTGTTTAACCTATATATCAATTTGGGTAAAATTAACATTAAAATAATGAGTTTTCTAACCAATAAGCATAATATATTAATCTATTTATTTAGATTTTTTTAAATTAAAGCAATATTTTGTAATTTTCTATCTTATGCAGCTATTTAATAATATTTAAAAATTTTTACTGTCTTTTCATTTTCTCCAACCTTGAAAAAAAACCCCATCCAACCACATCTACTTTGTTTTTCTGTTAGACATGAATTTTTCTTAAATATTGTGTCCTTTTTTAAGTCTTCATTCCCCCCAGCTCATAAGCACAATGAAGCATCATATTATGGCTGATAGTAAATGGAAAGAGGGATAATTAAAATCAGTGTACTCATATTATTACAAATTCACCACCAAATCTTAAGATGAATTTGAAAGCTCTAGGAGAGCTTTTTTTTATCCTACCATTCACTATTAACACTAGGTTCCATACCTTTTTCTTCAGTACACTTAGATTAGGGGAAGAAATGTTAGCAAAACCCACTTTGGTTATCAGCCATTTCAGCAATTACCACTAAAGCAACCCATTTAGTGCTTTGATGGGCCTATAAAAGGAAAACCTCTTCCAGTGTATTTAAAGAGGTAGTAGACTAGAAGAGGCTATTTTCTTAGCAAAATTTTGACCCGAGGCTCTCAGTCTAATGGTATACCCTTTAGCGTTTATTCATTATGCACAAAATTAACTCCCTCTCTAGAGGTGGATTCCCCTTATGTCTTTTTCTGTTCAAGAATTTCATTAGGAAATTTTGAGGAACTTCATTTCTGAAAAATCATTCAGCCTAAACCCTGGTTTTGAACTTTAGGCTGATTCTTCTGAGTTCTTTGAAACTTTGTTTTTTTCTTTAAGTTCATCTTCTAGTTTAATGCACCTAAGAGTTTCTGAAGTGTTTATATTTACTTTATCTGGTTTGAACTTTATAACTCCCTAAGGCAAAAAGCATGCACATGCGCAACATGCGTGTGCACACACACACACAAGCTCTAAGAAATTTCTGCTCTCTTTTTTCTCAGACTTTATATATTCAAGGTCACCTTTTTGTTAGAAAGATTCCCAACATGATCTGGTATAGGGAATGACTTTTAAGATTAGTGTGAAACTCAAATGGCATCCTGATTTTTCAATTCAGAGGTCTCCACATTTTTAGTTCTCTTGACACTAGTCAGTACCTACTACAGTTCCTAGCCTACCGATTTGCCTCTGCTTGCTCCAGCTGAAAAGTTTCTCTCAAAGGAAAGCATGCAGAGAATGCTAAGGATTATTTCTAGAATCGTTTTATTGTGTTTGGAAGCCTTGGCTCAGGCTGCTAGTCATGCAGATCATTTTAGTTTATCTATATTTAGTGCTGCTACAGCATGCCTATCTGACCAGATTATCTCCAACTTTATGGGATGGTAAGGACAAGAATATAGTAAACAAGATGGCCAAAATATACTTATTTATGCTATCTCCCTATTGGTTCTGATTCTGCCCTCTGAAAGTGCAGAGAATAGTTTCAATTCCTCTTCTACATAATAGCTCTTTAAAAATTTTAAAATAGCTGTGACTTTTTTTCCTCTTTGCCCCAAGCCTTCTCTTTTTCTAGTGTAAGCAACTAGATCTTTACTATCTTGGTCATCCTCAACAAGTCATCTAATTAATTGGTATTGTGCCTGATGTTATCTACTTTTAAAATATAGCCTCAGATCAGACCTTGTTGAGCAGCCATGTTTGTTCATACAATGGAATATTATACAGCAATAAAATGTATGAATAATTTCTTGCATAGGAATGGGTGAATCTCAGCGATATAATGTTGAGTGAAAGAAGCCAGACACAGAAGAATATATCTTGATTGCGTATATGTGAAAGTTCAAAAAACAGCAAAACTAAGTCAGGGCATATTGGTTCATGCCTGGGCAACAAAGCAAGACCCTGTCTCAAATTAAAAAAAAAAAATAAGCCACTAATGTTCAGGGATGCATGTTTAGGTGGAAAAGCTATATATATATAAAAAAGGGCATGATTCTCCTAAAAGGCATGTTAATGATTACTTAAGTGGAAGAGAAAGGCCTTAGTGGTTGGCAGGGGGATTCTGGGCTGCTGGAGATGTTCTTTTTCATGACCTGGGTGCTGGTTACATGGCTGTTTGATTCCTGGTAAACCATTGAGTTATATATTTGTGTGCTCACTTTTCAGTGTGTGTTATTCTTTACAATATAAAAGGTTAAAAGGCCGGGCACAGTGGCTCACATCTGTAATCCCAGCACTTTGGGAGCCTGAGGTTGGGGGGTCACTTGAGCTCAGGAGTTTGAGACAAGCCTGACCAACATAGTGAGACCTCGTCTCTACTAAAAATACAAAAAGTTATCCGGGTGTGTGGCACATGCATGTAATCCCAGCTACTCAGGAAGCTGAGGCACAAGAATCGCTTGAACCTGGGAGGTGGAGGTTGCAGTGGGCCAAGATCATGCCACTGCACTCCAGCATGGGTGACAGAGTGAGACTCTGTCTCCAAAAAAACAAAAACAAAAACAAACAAACAAAAAAAACCCCAAAGCTTTGAAAAAGTACAATGCTTTGTTGTTTTCAACCCTCTGTTGCTATTCTGGTAATCGTCACTGTTTCTCAAAGATTGTCAATAGAGAATCAGTTTCATCTTTAAGTTCTTTTAGGTCTTATTCAAAGTCCAGCTAGGTAAAGAGAAATTACTCTTGGTGTTCCAAAAAGGGAATTTAATAAAAAGAATTAGTTGGCCGGGCGCAGTGGCTCACGACTGTAATCCCAGCATTCTGGGAGGCCGAGGCAGGCAGATCACCTAAGATCGGGAATTCGAGACCAGCCTGACCAACATCGTGAAACCCCATCTCTACTAAAAATACAAAAACTAGCTGGGCGTGGTGGCATGCACCTGTAATTCCAGCTACTCGGGAGGCTGAGGCAGGAGAATCGCTTGAACCCGGGAGGCGGAGGTTGCAGTGAGCCGAGATTGTGCCACTGCACTCCAGCCCGGGTGACAAAGTGAGACACTGTCTCAAAAAAAAAAAAAAAAAAAAGTTACTGGCTGGTCACGATGGTTTACCTGTAATCCTAGCATTTTGGGACAGAGGCAGAAGGATTGCCTAAGGCCAGGAGTTTGACACCAGACTAGGCAACATAGCGAGACCCTGTCTCTGCAAAAACATTTTTAAAAATTAGCCAGGAGTGGTGGTGCATGCCTGTAGTCCCAGCTACTCGGGAGGCTGAGGTGGGAGGATAGCTTGAGCCCAGGGGTTTGAGGCTGCAGTGAGCTGTGATCATGCCATTGCACTCCAGCCTGGGTGACAGAGGGAGACACAAACTCTTAAAATAATTGGTTACATATTGGGTACAATGTATACTGCTTGGGTGATGGGTGCACTGAAATCCCAGAATTCACCATTAAATAACTCATCCATGTAACCAAAAACTATTGAAATAAAATTAGTTACAGAGATTTCGGATACATGGCATAGTAAAAGGGAGAAAGGGAGTGGGACAAAAGGAAGAAGAGTGATACCCAAAAATCAGAAACTAATAGTCCTGAGGTAGAGCCCACAAGCTTGTAACTTTTGTTGCACTGTTAGAGACATTATCACAATCAGTCTAGATCTACCCAAGTATTACCACCTTGATTAGGGCTGAAAATACTATTGCTATCACTACAACTCCTGCCAGCAACTGACACCCATTAGAGCCAAAAGCACTAAAAAGTTATCATTGGTAAGCATCTCTAAAATTGATAATAATGGTCACTACCTCTTTGTGTTGTTGAAATTAAATGAGTTAATGTATGTGAAGTGTTTAGAAAGGATGCTGACCCATAGAAGACAAAATAAATGTTAGTTACTATTATTGTCACACGGTTAATCTTTTAAAAAGTATTTATTGAATACTTATTATTTGCCAGAAACTGCGCTAGATGCCTAGGGTTGTCATGAGAATGAATTCAGAGAATGCATGTAGAGCAATCAGCACAGTACCCCCGTATGGAAATAAGCAGAAGCCAAGAGATATATTGAGTAGAGAATGCACCCTGCTGGTTGGTAGGGGTAAGGAAGGGGAAAAGATCATTTTTTTTAAAAGTCAGACATGAGTTTAAAGGTGGGATACCACTTACAAGATGACCTTGAGAAAATTACTTAGCCTCAACCAGTCTCAATTTATTTATTTGAAAATGAGAGTAATATGAAGTGCCTCTAAGCCTTATGGTAAAAAATAAATAAGATAATTGGCATATTGTATAGCACAGTAGATACTCAATACATATTTGTTTAGTTAATAAATACCTTTCTAACTCTCCCATTGCATTTCTTTTTTTTTTTTAATTGAGATGGAGTCTCGCTCTGTTGCCCAGGATGGAGTTCAGTGGCATGATCTTGGCTCACTGCAACCTCTGCCTCCCAGGTTCAAGTGATTCTCTTGACTCAGCCTCCTGAGTGACTGGGATTACAGGTGCCCACCACCATGCCCAGCTAATTTTATTTATTTATTTATTTATTTATTTATTTATTTATTTATTTTTAGTAGAGATGGGGTTTCACCGTGTTGGCCAGGCTGATCTTGAACTCCTGGTCTCAAGCAATTCCCCCACCTCAGCTTCCCAAAGTGCTAGAATTACAGTCGTGAACCCCTGTGCCCAGCCTCCCATTGCATTTCTTTTCTTTTCTTTTTTGAGACAGAGTCTTGCTTTGTCACCCAGGCTGGAATGCAGTAGCTCAATCTCGGCACACTGCACCCTCCATCTTCCAGGTTCAAGCGATCCTCCTGCCTCAGCCTCCCGAGTAGCTGGGCCTACAGGCGCATACCAACACGCCCAGCTGATTTTTGTATTTTTAGTAGAAATGTGGTCTCACCATATTGGCCAGGCTGGTCTCGAACTCCTGACCTCAAGTGATCCGCCTGCCTCGGCCTCCCAAAGTGCTGGGATTACAGGTGTGAGCCACCGTGCCTAGCCCTCCCATTGCATTTCTAATGTCATAAGTAAATCAAGAATGGAGGAGGAAGAATATGATATCCTCAGGGAAAGATATTTTAGCTAGTGATACTGTTGTAAACCCTGGCAAGAAACCCCTCACTAGCCTCACAGAGCAAAGCTTACATCAGAGAAAAATCCATCACCAACAATCTGTCACGTGGTACCTCTTCTTAGTTCTATTTTCTCATTATGTCTTAATAGATCTTATCTCTAAAAAAATACTAATTCCAATACAAATGTTAGGATCAGTCCTAACACTTGAATATTCATTCAGCAACTATTTATTGATCTTATGCTATGTGTATTAGTGTGCTCAGGCTGCCATAACAAAATACCACAGACTGGGTGGCTTAAACAACAAAATTTATTTCCACACAGTTCTGGAGGCTGGAAAGTCCAAAATCAGGGTGCTGGCCAATTTTGTTCCTAGTGAAGTCTATTTTCCTGGCTTTTCCAGAGAGCTAGGTTTTTTTAAAGCAACATACTACTATTTCTTAGTGTTTTTCAAACCTGCCACCTTTTAGTACCCACTACCACTACCCTAGATGTGGTTCTGATTTCTTATCTAGACCCGTGCTAGAGCCTCCTAAATAGTCTCCTTATCTCTGCCAATCAAACGTCCATACTCCTGCCAGAGTTCTCTGTAAACGTGAATTGGATTGTGTTTCATCTGCTTAGAATGCCTCATTGCCTAAAAAAGAAAGTTTAATTCCCTTAACATGGCATTCAATGTGCTTCACAAATCTGCCCCACTCTACCTTGTTCCGGTTTCTTTGGCATCACTCTCACTGCTCTGATGGCCTTCCCTGTAGCCCCACTAGACTATTAACTTTCCTGAACTTGAATATGAGAACAATGCACTTGCATACCTCTGCACACTTGCTCATGCTGTTTGCTCAGCCTGGAATGCTCTTCTCTGCCTAGTGACTGGCAGATATCAGCCCCTCTTGCAAGTCTCACAGACGCTATCCCCTTTTGAGGTCAGAATTAATTTCTCAGTTCCTGCGCTATCAGGCTGAGCTTTTCCAAGAGCAGGAAACAGTGATAAAAAGCAGTAGTAATAGTAATAGCAGTAGCTGCAAGCTTTCAGTAAGAGGATATCTTTTGGCTAGCTTGGACAGAAGAAAAGACTAGACAGCGTGGGTGCTTGGTTCGTCTCTGTGGGAGTCAGGAAGTATAATCAGATTCACATGGGTGAAAGAGGCTGTCTTTTTGCTTTCAAGATGAACTACACCTAACCCATCCCACACTATCAAAGGAGAACTCTTTGAGCATGTCTTGCAGAAAAGAAAAATAATCATAGAAAAGTACTTGCCTCTGCCTCATACCTTCCCCTCACTGTGAGCCTTCTTACCCTAAGTGGGAGGCGTGTGGAACTCTGAGGAATCTGGAGAGTGTACCGATACATGGGTTCATAGCTTGTTGATGCTTAGGGTTCATTCTGCTCAGTCTGCCATTGTCCTGCTTCTCTCACAATTAGATTGTTCACAAATGGTTGTTCACCAGCCCACTGTTTCTGAGGTTCAGCCCATTGAGAGCAGAAAACAAAAACAAAACCTTCAAATGGCAAAGGGATTTGAGAGAAAACAGCAGAGCTGATACAGGAATGGCTGATGGTGTTAACCCACTGTGTATATGTCCTTGGGATCCCTGGAAGGACCAGAAATATTTCAGTGGGTTAGTTACTGTTTAAAGACAATGGAATACCAGTCCAACGAGAGACCAGTGCAGCAAAGAATATAAACAGAGAATTTTATACAGTTCTGGCTGCAATCCTATAACAAACAGAAGTACTCACACATGGTTTTATGTCAGTTTGTGAATTGAGTTCAAGAGGCCCTAAATCTAAGTGCTGTATGTAAAATAAAAGCAATTAGTGCAGCTGTTACATTGTATTCTCCAATCTGGAATTAAGTTATGGGCAGAAAATACAGAATATTTTTCCCACTTCAATTTAATCACAGTTTGGAAGCTTATTTGTTGCTTCTTTTGTATCCCTTACAATGTTTGGCACTGCTGTGCACAGAATAGACACTAAATAAACATGAAAGCCAGGAATGAGGTTAAAGATCCCTGCTTGATAGTCATTAGTATAGTCAAAACAGAGTCTCACTGTCACTTCCCACCCTCCCTACATTTCTTTTGAGCCTTGCCCCAGCAGGAGACCCCCAAGACCCTCAAGGTAGTCCTAAATTAATCCTCTCAATAGGCTCATCAGTAGGCTTTTCTCTCTGACATCATTTCCTTTTTTTTTTTTTTTTTTTTGAGACAAAGTCTTGTTCTGTCACCCAGGCTGGAGTGCAGTGGCATGATCTCGGCTCACTGCAACCTCCACCTCCACCTCCCAGGTTCAAGTGATTCTCCTGCCTCAGCCTCCCAAGTAGCTGGGATCACAGGCGCGTGCCACCACGCCCGGCTAATTTTTTGTACTTTTAGTAGAGACAGGGTCTCACCATGTTGGCCAGGCTGGTCTTGAACTTCTGACCTCAGGTGATCCACCTGCCTCGGCCTCCCAAAGTGCTGAGATTACAGGCGTGAGCCACCGTGCCCGGCCACTATTTCCTTTTCTTGGGGTCAGTTGAAGTACCCCAACTCACAGAGCTAATTCCAGAAATAGGGTTGCTGGGAGAAATTGGGGGTAATTTGTTAGGTTCTGGGCTTTGCACCTAAGAATCACGGCCTTAATTCTGTGCTTTATAGTGTGATGGAAAACATTGGTGCTAAGGACTGGGCTTGTTAGCAGGAATCTTTTCCTCTAGAATGGAATGCATTGATATGCAATAGTGTCCTCTTTGGCATTTATATTCTTCTGAAACTTCAGTAATGCAACAAGTCATTCTCTGGCATCCAAGTGTAATTTCTACTTTACCTCCTTGAATCACAACACTTTCTCTACTGCTCTTCTTAGCACATGCTTCTTCCCCAGAACGCTTTCAGCAATGGGCCCATGAAACTGGTGGAAGGTCCCTAAAATTTTACTCCATTATCTATTATGTATTGTTCATTGATCCCTGACAGGTTTGCTCTGATTCAGCATGAATAACAATACTAGCTAACATTTATTGAATACTTACCATGTACCAGGCAATGTGCTAGGCACTTCACATATGCATCTCATTTAATCCTCATACCTACCCTCTGGCAATTTTAGTCTTTTCATTTTACCAAGAGGAAAACTAAAATCAATAAGCAGATAGTAGCATCAGGATTTGAGCCCAGGCAGTCAGCCTTCAGATCCCATGCTGGTAACTACTATGCTAGTACCACTCTTATGTATTAAAATGAGTATGTACTCAATAAATATTTGAATAAATAAATGATTAGAGGGCTCTAATTTCCAAAGGGCTTCCCCAAGGCCTCCCTTAGGCAGGGTCACGTGTTTTTGGCCCATTGCTCTGAGGAAAGTTTAGACAGATGGTTGAGGGCAATTAGGTTGTGCTTGCATTTTCAAGCACAATTGAGTCCCACTTCAGGAAAGTAGAGAGCAGTTCAAAAGTGAAATTGCCTTCTCTGGTCTGTTGAATATGAGTTAGCTGTGCTCTGGCAGCCTGCTTACTCTTAGCTACTCTTAGGAGAAAGGCTTGGGACCTGGGGAGTAGGCATCCCAAACCCACAACCTTAATAGCTAAAGTTTTCTTGTGGGTAGAGTGAGGGTAAGATAGGGAGGACACACAGAACTTCAGTCTGGTAATATTTCCTTTTTAACTATTGGGTCATTTAATCTCTATGTACCTCATTGTCTCCGTTTATGAAGTGGGAGCAATCTCCCTGGCTTGCTTTCTATTTCTGAAGCAAAATACTGAATCAAACTGCTTCTAAGACTAGAAAGGCTCTCCGAAGGTTTAGCTGATTGTAACCATTATCTCCAGAAGCTGGAGTATTCTGATACAAAGAAGTGTAATGGGAATGATTCAGGTAAAATAGTAGATTGGAGAGGGTACAATGTGGAACTGCTGGAGTAGGATTTGCTTATTATTGGTAAGATGGTTGCAATGAGAGATTATTATTTATAACACACCATAGAATTACAAAGCACTTTACAGCTATTCTTCAGTACAGTCCTACAAATTGATATGACTAAAAATAATGAGGCCAGGCCTGAAAGGTTACTCAGTGGGTAGTAAGTATGAATAGTCATTGAAATGAGAAAATGGCAAATATACCTCTCAGGTCCAGCACAGTATATCTCCAAGAGCCCTATTCCCTGCTCTTATAGCTGTTTCCAAGAAGACTCTGGCTTAATGTGGTAGCTGCATAGGGGTAAGGATCTAGGCTGCTTTGGTGATGTTTGGGGCTGCTTAGCACTGTACTTTGGAAGAATTGCATGCCTTAACACCCCTCTGCACTTCCACTGCCTTATTATAGCACTTTTCTCATTCCACTTTGTTTAATAGTTGTTTGAGTAGGTGTCTGCCTCCCCTATTAGACAGAGATTGTGAGTTAGTCATTTTTGAATCTTGCTTTGGTGTTGGAAATGTTTTACACTGAGCAGGCCCTCCCTTATGTGCTTTCCAACCCCAGGAACCTAATTAATTTGACTGATCCCTGTCCTTGATGGCCTAATAATAGGTAGATTAAGCACATGCTTAGGAAACCAGCTAAATAGAGGCATTAAAGATTTTTTTTAAAGATTTGAGTATTGGATATATCTCATTGTGTTACCACACAATGAGATACTACTTTATAACTTCTAGGATGGCTATACTAAAAAAGACAAGTATTGGCAAGAATATGCAGAGATGGGAACCCTTGTACATTGCTGGTGGAGATGCCACTTTGATGAACGGTCTGGCAGTTCCTCAAAAAGTTAAATGCAGAGTTATCATATAACACAGCAATTCCATTCCTAGGTATGTACTTAAAAGAATTGAAAACATATATTCATACAATAAACTTGTACACAAATGTTCATAGCAATAATATTCATAATAGCCAAAGGGTGGAAACACCTAAATGTCCATCAATTGATGGATGGATAAATAAAATGTGGTATATTTATACAATGGAATATTATTCAGCCATACATAGGAATGATGTAGTGAAGCTTGATGATAATATGCTACGTGAAAGAATCCAGACACAAAAGACCACATGTTGTTTGATGTCATTTGTGTAGAATGGCCAGAATAGGAAACTCTATAGAGACAGAAGGTAGATTAGTGGCTGCCTAGGCCTGAGAAGGGACTGGGGGGATATTGGGGGCAACTGATAATGGGTATGGAGTTTTTAGTTTGAGACAGAGTTTCACTCTATCACCCAGGCTGAAGTGCAGTGGTGCAATCATAGCTCACTGCAACCTGGAACTCCTGAACCCAAATGGTCCTCCTCACGCAGCCTCCCGAGTAGCTGGGACTAAAGGCACGAGCCACCATATCTGGCTAATTTTTAAATATTTTTCAGTAGAGACATAGTCTCACTGTGTTACCCAGGCTGGTCTTGAACTCCCAGGCTCAAGCAATCCTCCTGCCTTAGCTTCCCAAGGTGCTCAGATTATACCACACCTGGCTGAATTGTGCACTTTTAAAAAGTGAACCGTATGACAATAAGAAAGAATTGCAGTTGTAATTATGAAAAAGTTCAGATTTTGTTGAATTCTCTCATGCTTATTTTATAGGTTAGTATTATTTATATCTTAAATTATTTATAGGCACTTAGGGTTTGTACCATTATCTATCTCTTTCATTCTTGGGGTTTTTTGTTTGTTTGTTTTTCCTTTTTTTTTTTTTTTTTTAGATGGAGTCTCACTCTGTTGCCCAGGCTGGAGTGCAGTGGTGTGACCTTGGCTCACCACAACCTCCACCTCCCGGGTTCAAGTGATTCTCCTGCCTCAGCCTCTTGAATAGCTGGGACTACAGGTGTGCACCACCATGCCCAGCTATTTTTTGTATTTTCAATTGAGACGGGGTTTCACTATGTTGGCAAGGCTGGTCTCGAACTCCTAACCTCGTGATCTGCCTGCCTTGGCCTCCCAAAGTGCTGGGATTACAGGTGTGAGCCACCACACCCAGCCATCGTTCTTGGGGTTTTAAAATGTCTTACCCTAGCCCTGTTGTACTCTAGCTGTGCATCATACATCATATTGAATCTTTCCTTCTTTGCCTTCCCCTTCAAAATCATTTGCCCTCTATCCCATGCCTGTCTGGTGATTAGAACGAAAGAGACAAACTAATGAGTATAATGTATAGTAACTGAAGATAGCACTTTCATTTTGACAGATGCTTTAACTTGAAGGAAATGATTAATAGGGAATTGCAGGCACCATGGTGGGGCCAGCAGGGGAAGTCATTTTTATTAGTGATAGCATTTCAGTCCTCCTCAAATTATACCAAGTAGGTACCTACTAACTCCACTGACTCCTGTGAGATCGAATTTAAGATTGGATCTAAGGAGGGGGCAATATGGTAGCTCCAAGTTTGACTGGTTATTGTCCTGTATGAGGCATCCTTTTATCACTGACAGAGTCTCGCCTTGAAATTGTCACTTTGCCTCTACCAAGCAAATAAATACCTGCCTTTCTTTTGTGAGACAGATAGAGCTTGCTACTAGATATAAAACAGACAGCTCTTGTTGTTTAGGCCCAGGGTTGCTTTAGATTCTGAAGCAACTTCAGGGTTTAAAGGCATCCCTGAAATGGGTCTCTACCAGTTGGTGGTGAAGGTGCTTGCCACCCATATACGCCAATATGTGCTTTCAAGTGCACCTAGAATTATGAAGTGGTAAGTTCTAGGATGTGTCCTATTTGTAATACTGTGGCCCTGCCTAAAAGTAGGAGAGATGTGGGAAGAGTATCAGCTTTGGAGTCAGGTGGATTTGGGATTGAATCCCAGCTTGCATTTTTTTTTATTAGCTTTATGAATTTGGACAAGTTACTTTTAACATCTCTGAGCTGTAGTCTCCTTGTCTGTAAAGTTGGAAATAATAACCCTTACCTCACTGAATCATTGTGAGCATTGCAGGAGGTAACACTGGCACACAGGTACACTACTTGGCACAGAATACAGTCTCAAAAATGTTAGTTCCCTTCCCCTCTCAATCCAAGTTACAAGCAAGAAGTGAGTGACCATCTTGCCTCAGTATCCTAAACACAATGAAAGTACAAATCAATAGCAGTTCTCTTTAGCCTAGAAAATCAGTAGTTGTTTTCTTTTTCTTTTTCTTTTTTTTTTTTTTGAGATGGAGTTTTGCTCTTTTTGCCCAGGCTGGGGTGAAATGGCATGGTCTTGGCTCACTGCAGCCTCCACCTCCCGGGTTTAAGTGATTCTCCTGCCTCAGCCTCCCAAGTAGCTGGGATTACAGGCAACTGCCACTATGCCTGGCTAATTTTTGTGTTTTCAATAGAGATGGAGTTTCACCATGTTGGCCAGGCTGGTCTTGAACTCCCAACCTCAGGTGATCCACCTCAGCCTCCCAAAGTGCTGGGATTACAGGCGTGAGCCACCGTGCCCAGCCGAAAATCAGTAGTTCTTATTGAATTGTATATGTTTTCTTGGAAGCTCATATGTGAAAGGTTGCTAGTGAATGTGCATATGTCTAGCAGTCTGGGCTAAAAGGAGGATAGGAAGGTTGATAATGTGAAATATAGTGAATAAACCTGAATTGTGTGGTTGGTATGTCTACTTAAAGAAATATAGTATCTGATCTAGCATGGAAACAGGGAGCTAATTACATTCCTGGCACGACGTCCTTAGCTGTTATAGTCTACTCTAGGATGTATGTCCTTTGCATATAGGAAAACCACCAGGACCTTGAAGCAATAGAAATAATAATCTCTTACATTTGAATAACACTTTATAGTTTCAATATATATTCACATCCATTATCCCATTTGAGTCTCAATCCAAATGAGTGAAGTAAACAGGGCAGACAGCTATTATCTCCTATCTGGTGAAGGAAAAATCAAAGCTCAAAAATGTCAGTGACAATTTCGTAGCAAAATTGGGATTAGAACCTTTGTCTTTTGACTCCTAATTCAACATTCTTTCCACTATACCACTTTAACCGTAGCTTGAATGGTTTTGGCCTAAATGGAATATATTTGAAAACATAAATAGAAGTTATGTTATATAACATCCCAGCTGCTGGGTCTGGTTTAGCAGAAGCTTGAAGAACAGCAGAAGAGGGTGGGAGGTAACCAAGTGTGTAAAATGAGTTCCACATTTTCAGATGTTCAACAAAAGCAACAGAGAGTGCTCAGACCATTGACTGGGACAATACTGATTCTTTAACCCTTAGTCTGTTATGGCTTTGCATTATTCCTTATCAACTCCAATGACGAATTCCAGCCTTTTTGACATTGTGCCCCTACATTTTTAACCTGTTCCTCCAACTTAACCTGTTCCTTCAACTTATCTCCCAGCCTCCTGCATCTATATCATACATGGTGAAAATCCCTCCCTCCTACTCTCTGACTCATTCTCTCATCTGAATTCATATTAATCTTGTTCGTCCTGAGACATTTGCCTCTATCTGTTCTTCTAACCCTTTTGGTTTTTCTGCATGGAACCTCAATTCGTTGGAAGCAATCTCTGCTATGTAAATCAAATAATATGGCAGAAGATATTCTGCAAATAATAGCTGGCAAAGATTTATTATTATTCTGCATTTTCTGAGGGATATTTTTTACTTTCCAACCTTACTGAAACATGGGTATTCTTTGCCCTGATGATGCTGCTTCCCTCTAAACTTTCTCCAGTTTGTCCATAACATAGTCTTAAACTGGTTGTGTGTGTGTACGTGAGATGGGACTTTCTTTTTTAAAAAAACTTTATTTATTTGGAGACGAGGTCTCACTATATTGCCCAGGCTGGTCTCAAACTCCTGAGCTCAAGAAATCCTCCTGCCTCAGCCCACCAAAGTGCTGGGATTACAGATGTAAGCCACTGTGCCCGGCCCAAGGGGGTGGGGCTTTCTATAGTGGGGAAACATTCTTCCCACTTCCCAGCTCATCGGAGTCAACATACTTCCTGCTCCTCCCATGTTTTTCGACAGCAGGGAAAGGGAGGCAACCAAAAGATTGCAGAGGAAAGCAAGAGAAGAAACAATGTATAAGAAGTTCCCAGAGGAGATACAGAGAAAATGGCCTGAGGTCATGGGAAGAGGCGTTGACCTTAGGGAGGTAATAAGTGATTTAATTTTGTCTGGAGACGGTAGGAGGGAAAGACTGGAAGACATTCTGAGATAGAGAAGTTTGCAGGGATAACATCCACCTTTTCAGTAAAGCAAGAGAATGGAAGTTATTTGCTGAGCTAGGTGGCCGGGGTTGAGTGGCTGGTAGACATGAACAGAAGTAGTTGTTTTGGTAAACATGGTCAGGGACCAGCAAATAAGGCTGCGGAATGGCAAAACAGCAATGAGAGAATAAGCTATACCACCTCTCTCACCCACAAAGGACAAAAATAGAGTTTATTTCTCCTTTAGCAATGCAGCAAGTAGGCAGACTAGGAAGAATCAATACAAGGAAAGGCCAGTATGAAGAAGATCCATTTGGGGACGAGGCCCACTCTTCCAATGTAAAACCGAGTGGTCCGTTGTTTCCACCCTCACTACCAACTGCTCTACCTCAGGCCCTTATCAGATGAGTACTGCAACTGCTTCCTACCAGGCACCCAGGCTTCCAGCCTTTCCCCGCTCAGATTCATCCTTCGTTTCACTTATCACTCTATTGTATTTGTTTTTAATTAACTGTCTCACCCATTAGGCTATGAGCAACTTGAAGGCAGTCTTCCAGTCTTCTCTGTGCCCCTGGGGTCTAGCACAGAATGTGGAATGTAGTAGACACTCAGTAATGGTTCTTTGAACGAAAACCACTGGAGCGATATTTCTAAAACATAAACCTGATCATGCCACTTGCCTGCTTCAACATTTTAAATGATCCTTAGCATGGTACTCCAGTGCCCCCATGGGCTGATCCCATGTGCTTCCATAGCTTCATCTCCTGCCACCTTCTCCCCTTTCCCACCCATATCCCCGTCTTAAGTTAACCATGCTTAACTAGGACGTGCAGTTCCTCAGCAGGCTGTGTGCTCTAACCTTTGTGCTTTTATACATGCTTTCTCCCTATCTGAAATACCCTAGCAAAGTCCTGTGCAGTGATACCAGGGTGAGCCTTGAACATTCTTCTGCCAGTTACCAAGGTGAAACTAAAGTCAAAGCTTGTGGCCCGACCTACTTTTATCTTTCTTTGGCCTCCTCCGAAAATAGTTGAGCCTAGCCTATGTTCTTGTTGGGCATGTGGTAGCCTGGTGCCGAGGGTGAGTAGTGAGTCAGGTTCCTATGTGTTTTGTATATGTCCGTCACAGTTGTTCTGTGTGTGCCTTCCCAAACTATTTCTCACAATGTTCCCTCTGGTCTTTCTTCTAGCCAGCTCTCCGCTCCAACTCATTCCAAGTCAGTTGTAAAGGACTCTGAGGTCCCTGGTTCTGGATGGATGGTATTGACAAACCCTGTAAGCTTCCACGGCTAGGATGGAGGGCGAGACAGGGTCAGGCCTGGGCTAGGCTAGGTAGCTGAGAAATGTTCTGTTGCGGATGTGTAGGTTGAGAAGCCGGATGTGTTTTCAAAAGCCCCTTCAGAAATCAAAGGCCTTTTCTGCACCTGCATGGGGGCCTGCCTATTGCTATTTGGACCAGATAGGAAGGGCTACTTACACAGCTCTGAAAGCTTGATGACTGGGGCAATTGGTTCCTATGTCGCTTATTTTGAAGAGGAGATCAGGCCATATTTCTAGCCTTTTGCTGAAGCTAGCAACTTAAGTTTTTAAAATTTCGCCTTAAAAGAAAACATATATATACACACTATTTTCTAGCTGAAGGTTTTCAATAATAGTAATGATCATCATGATGACCACAGTTATTAATGATGTATTATATGTATCAAAATTGCTAAAAGAATAGATTTCTAATGTTCTTGCTACAAAAAAAAATGATAAGTTGGTGGGATGATGAATATGTTAATTGGCTGGGCTGAATTTTTCTGCATAGTATACATAGATCAAAACATCACACTGGAGCCCATAAATATATACAATTATTATTTGTCAATTAAAAATAAATAATAAAAATACTCCATAAAAATCACATAATAATTTTAAAATGGAACTTAAAAAAAACAGTAATTCTGGGTCCTTTAGACACTTTGTAAACACTAGTCCTAGATCCTATGTAAATACTAGTCCTAGATCCTATGTAAATATTAGTCCTAGGAAGTATTTTCTTTCTTTCTTTCTTTCTTTTTTTTTCTTTTTTTTGAGACAGAGTCTTGCTCTGTTACCCAGGTTGGGTGCAGTGGTGTGATCTTGGCTCACTGCAACCTCCACCTCCCAGGTTCAAGTGATTCTCCTGCCTCAGCCTCCTGAGTAGATGGGATTACAGGCGCACACCACCACGCCCAGCTAATTTTTTTATTTTTTTAGTAGAGACGGGGGTTTCACCATGTTGGTCAGGCTTGTCTTGAACTCCTGACCTTGTGATCCGCCTGCCTCGGCCTCCCAAAGTGTGGGATTATATAGGCGTGAGCCACCACGCCCGACCCTAGGAAGTATTTTCTAAGTTCCAGTGCCATCAGAGCTTATAAAATTTTTAGAGGCAAATCAGTGAACTTAAGCAACCCACTCCCAACCAGTCTTTGTCTCTCTCCATATACACCCTGTTCCCAGAGATGGAGGGAGGAAAGAAGAAAGCTGCTTTTATCCTTTGCCGTGGCCTGGGACTGCTGGGGCTTTAAATCTTTGTATGTTTGTGTAGGAGGATGAGGATGGGGACTTTCTGACTGCTATTCATCCACCTATTCATTCAATTTACTCATTCAACATATATTTATTAAGTCACCTACTGTGTGCTGGGCACTTGGTAAAGGGATATAATCTTATCTATCCTGCCAGTGGCTTCTCCCAGGTCTCTGAGGGTGTTTGGAGCTCATACCCTCTTCTCTTTAACAAGCGTGACAGTTAAAAGAGTAAGGGCTGGTATGGACAAAAGCAGGAAGGTGCCTGGGGTAGTAGTCATTGAGGGGAGTCATGGAGGAGCTGTATTTTCCTGAATTATTCAAGATCCATTTTGTTTCCCCAATTTGTTGAGGCTTTTTCTACATGTGAGATCTAAGAGGGTGTGAAGATGAGACTTAGGGGTGACTGGCAGACTGTCCTGAGCCCAAAAGTGTACCTTGAGTACCAGTGATGATTCCAGATCACAGTGTTTCAACCCTCAACACAGAAGCAGAATCCTGGACTGGCTACCGAGGGGCCCCTGCCAGCTGCTGGCTCCAAAGTTGGTTTTGTCTGTGGGCTAGATCGGTGTAAGTTGGGGTCCAGGCTGCTCGCTCAGCAGCCTGATTGATCTCCAGGGCTCTTTTGTCTCCTCCTCCCCAGTGGAAGCCTCTCCCCCTCTTCCCCTCTCCCCCTCTCCCCCTCTCTCCCTCTTCCCCCTCTCCTTGTCTCCTTCTCTCCCCCTCTGCTTCTCAGGCTCTTCCGCTTTCCTCCTCTGCTTCTAATGAATTGACATCTCCAAGAGCCGCCACATCTCTGGTAGTTTTACAAAACTGTCCTTGCTCTTCCTGCGTTTGCCCAGTCAAGGGTATTTTTGCCTGAGGTCGGAATGATGCTGTTAGTCCTGGTGATATGATTGCATAGCAACACAGAGCAGCTCTGAGAGGGGAGGAGGAGGAGAAGAAGGAAGACAGGGAAGTGGGAGAGACAGAGGGAGAGTGTGCATACAGCAGCTGTCGGCATCCCTGTCTCAGGGACTTCTTTGCTGATTCACAGAGGCAGCCCAGCCCCGGCCTCCCAGCTTACAGCTGCCGCCTGCTTCTCAGACCTGACGGAATCAGAAGGTAGGCCACAGAAAAATTATTTCCAAGCCTTGGCCTTGTTCAGCTGGCTGAGGGGAAATGACTGAGGGAGGGGAAGCTCCAGAGGTACTGTGTGGCGGGCGAGGGGTGAGGGGAGAGAGGGAAAATGAGTGTGTATGTGTGTGTGTGTGTGTGTGTGTGTGTGTGTGTGTGTACGCGTGCCTGCCTGCGGTCTGCTTGCATGTGCCTTTAGGGGAAAACTTGCATTTAAAAATGCCCACAATAAAGTAGTCACCATTTAGATTCATAAAGAAAAAAAAAAAAAAAGATGCCCAAGAATAGAAACTCAAGCCGATTTGAGCAACTAAGGTCTAAAAATGAATAAGAAGGAGGTACACAGTTTGCTTCTTTGAGAAAAGAGGGGCATTTATTTATTTTAGGTTCTCAATAGCATGCTTTTTGTCCAAGGGTATACTTCTTGGCAGGAGGGAAGCAAAGGTGTGTGGAAAGCCTTGGCTAACAAGGGAGGAGAGAGGAAACATGGGACCTTGGAGCAGGTTCCTGAACAAATGAGTATTCTGGCCAGCAGACAGGACACAGGAGTTCTTTGCTGAAGTAAACCAGGCTCTGACCTAAGAGCCTGGAGCTGAAGGGCTCATCTCATCTCTGTATTTACTTCCTGGCTCTGTTGTTTTTCCTGTGACATTTTTCCCCCTTATCTTCTCCCCTGGTTTCCTTTCTACACCCTGTAATCAGGAGGCATCTTTCTACTCTTGAAAGCATAGCTTGGAGTGGTTTCAAATAGGGCTTGCTTCTCTTGGAGTCCAACACCCTATCACCTTCTGCTCTCACCACCTTTCCCAGCATCGGACCAAGTGCCCCAGCCTAGTAAGTGGGCCTGAGACTATATGGGTAGTTAATGTTTATCCTTCCTTTGGTAGGCAGGTCGAGCCAGGCCTCACAGGTGTTGGGTCTAAGCAGGTGGCAAGGCTGGGATGGGGTGGGGTGGAGTGGGGTAGAGGAGAACGTCAGCAGCAGCTGCTGCCTGCTTCCGTTGAAAGCATGGTGCATGCTGTCTGGAAAAGAACATACTTTTAAAAAATGTTTTCTTTTTGATTGTCAAAAGAACAAAAGCCTTAAAAAAGCTCTATGTCTAGTTCATCTTAATTCCTGACTTTTCCAAAGAATCCTTGTTTCTAGATGAAAGGCCCTCAGGTAAATCACGTTTTAAAAGGCCTGTGGGAACCACAAGCCTCAGGAGATTTTCCTTCTAAGGTTTGCATGGGGAGATGATCCCAGAGAATCTCAGGGCCTTCTAAGGAAACCTCCGTGAAAAGGCAGTGTTGGAAGTGGCAGTGTTGTGTCCTGTTTCTGAAAGAAGACCAAGCCCCTCTGTCTCTGGGTTGGCAGGCCTCTGTCCTGTAGTCTTGCTTTCTGTAAACCATTGCTGGGGGATGAAGGCACATGGAAAGAACTCCTCTTCCTGTGAGATTTGTACTTCTAGGCATTCAGCCTCAGCTAAGTAGCTCTGTGCTCCAGGTCAGATTACCCTTCAAGTCCACCATAAAGGAGGGGAGCATAGCTTGAAGCAATGAATTTAGCAAAGGCCCTGAGCCAGATGCGGAGAGCACATCTGCGATTCAGCCCTTCTAACTATGGATGCTCAGAAGTTTCTGATGTTGGATCTGCCACCATGCCAGCTAGGATGGGGTCTCACTAATGAAGGCCAAGAAGATAGCCTTCTAAACTTCTCAGGGATACACACTCAGAGGAAACCCATTCAGTGGAAATTATACTATGAAATGACATTCCTCCCTTATGAAGGATTCTAAACATGCATCAGCAACAAAAATAGCAAGTGAGATAAATCCTTCTGGGATAGCATTTACCAAACCAATGTTCTATAGAGCCCCATCCTGAGAGAATGTTAATAGATTCTGTTTTAAAATAAGTGTTGGGGGTGTGTGTGTGTGCATGCATGTGTGTGTATTCTGCAGTTCAATTCTTTTTTGGAAATGCTTCTTAACCGAATTCTCATTTTGGAGAGTCACAGTGTATGTAACGCATATTAAAGACTCTGAGAAGTACTGCTGTAAATGAATGTTTAATTTTGTTTAACCCAGTACATCCCAGACTGGTTTGACCAGGGAACACTTTTCTGTATGGAAAACACTTTTTGCCTCTTGCAGATACAGTTTGGGGAACTGCTGCTAAAAAAAAATAATAAAATAAAAAATAAAAAAATAAAAAACTGGAAGAAATCGTCACATGGATAACACTTGTAAAATAATCTAGTCCAACAATGCATTTCTAAACATGAAAAACCCAAGAGGTTAATCATATTGTTTTCCTTCCCATAGCTGATGAGAATCTGGGATTATCTCCTGATTCCCCAGCCCACTGTACCCAACTGCTGCTTCTCTAGCAGGTCCCCTCCTGTGAAACTAGTTCCAGGAAAATGAAGCAGATTTAAGGAATAATCCTTAAATTTTGAGTGCAATATTTACATTTAATACATTTCTTCTAGTATTTTGCTATATGCAAAAATTGTCAACTTTCTTTTCAGCATGGGCTTTGTTGCATTCTTTTAAACAATGTGTTATGAAATATCTTTGTTCATTCAAAAAGGTATAAAAATAATATGGTGAAAATCAGGTTATTCACTGCCCAGCTTAATAAAGAAACATTACCAGTAGAGTTGAAACCTTCTGTCTATTCTCTTTTTTTTTTTTTTTTTTTTTGAGACGGAGTCTCGCTCTGTCGCCCAGGCTGGAGTGCAGTGGCGCGATCTCGGCTCACTGCAAGCTCCGCCTCCCGGGTTCACACCATTCTCCTGCCTCAGCCTCCTGAGTAGCTGGGACTACAGGCGCCCGCTATCACGCCCGGCTAATTTTTTGTATTTTTAGTAGAGACGGGGTTTCACCGTGTTAGCCAGGATGGTCTCGATCTCCTGACCTCGTGATCCGCCCGCCTCGGCCTCCCAAAGTGCTGGGATTACAGGCGTGAGCCACCGCGCCCGGCCAGCCTTCTGTCTATTCTCCATGATTAAAGTTCTCTCTTTCCTTCCAAAGTAACCACTATCCTGGATTTGGTGTTTATTATTCCCATGCATTGATTTATATACTTTTACTACACATGTATATATTTTTAAACAACATATACTACTGCTGTATATGTTTTAAAAGTTTGTATCAGTGGTGTATCATACGTATTCTTCTGCAACATGATTTCTCTTTTCTTTTTTCTCCCCGCCAAGAGACAACATCTTGCACTGTTATCCAGGCTGGAGTGAAGTGGTGTGATCATAGCTCACTGCAGTCTTGAGCTCCTGGGCTGGAGCAATCCTCCAGCCTCACCACCCCCCAGGTGGCACCACCATGCCCAGCTAATTTTTTTTCCTTCATAGAGACAGGGTCCTCCTATGTTGTCCAGGCTGATCTCAAACTCCTGGCCTCATGTAGTCCTCCTGCCTCAGCCTCCCAAAGTGTTGGGATTACAGCCATGAGCCACTGCACCTGGCTTGAAACTTATTTTTTCTATTCAATGTTATATTTGTGAAAAGCATCCATGTTGTAACACGGGTCTCTAGTTTACTCATTTTTTTTCACTATTGTATACTCCTGTAATGACTATACCACACTTTATCTATTCTGCTGTTGATGGACATTTAGGCTATTTCTAGTTTTGAGCAATCACAGAGGTACTGTGATCATTCTTGTGTAGCTATTCTTAGGTGACAATTTCTACTGGGTAAATATCTGGGTGGAATTGTCCCCTTACAGGGTATGTGCATTGTCACCTTTGGGAGATATTGTCAAATCACTGTGCAAAATAGTTTACTAACTTACACTCCCACCATCAGTGTATAAAGGTTTCAGGTTTATTGCATTAATTGGCTCTTAGAGTTTTCTCCCATGGGGATGCATCTCTGATTTTTTAATTGGATAATAAATTTTATTTCTCAAAATTGCTTGACAGCTAAACTTCTCAGGAATACGTTTCCTTGTTTTCATTTGTAAATGAGGGGATTGGCCTAGATGATCTCAAAGGTCCTTTCTAGCTTGAAAATCTGAGTTTCTATGATTTATTCATTAAATCAGGTACATCTGAAGCAGAACCTTGGTTTTTTGGGTGCATTGCAGGAATTATTTTAGGAACTATAACAAAGTTTGTTACCAGTGAAATGTGTATCTTCTCTCTTACTGCCATGCTGTCAGGTAGAAAGCCAGTGGTATGAGAGAAAAGGCAGTTACACAGTGTTACCTTGGATTGGGGAAAGGATTCTGTAGCCCATGGGAAGGGGGTCGCCTTCCCATTGCCCTGTTCTTTACAGAACCTCTACATCTTAGAAGTCTTCCCTATCTCTTGAATTTTTTCTCCCAAGAATAATAAATGTTTGCTGTTGTTTTTTTTTTTTTTTTTTTTTTTTTTTTTTTTTTTTTTTTTTTTTTTTTTGAGATGGAGTCTCGCTATGTCACGCAGGCTAGAGTGCAGTGGCACAATCTCGGCTGGGAGGCTGAGGCAAGATAATCACTTGAACCCAGGAGGCGGAGGTTGCAGTGAGCCGAGATCATGCCACTGCACTCCAGCTGCACTCCAGCCTGGGCGACAGAGCGAGACTCCGTCTCAAAAAAAAAACAAAAAAACCCCCAAAAAACCGGATGTCCAGGCTTCCTTTCTGCACATACACACAGTAGATTTTTTAAAAAATGTTTTTACAAAATTGGAGTTCCACTAAACATGCTATTCTGACATTTGTTTTCTTTGGCCTAAAATATATAACTTTGAAATCTGTCCAAATCAGTGCATATAGATCTACCTCTTTCTTTTTAACAGCTACATAATATTCGCCGTGTGAGTGGCTATCGTAATAGATAACATTTGAATATTTACTAAATGCCAGAAACTATGAATTAACTCCTCTCAACAAAGCTAAGAGGTAGGTCTTTTTGTTATCCCTGTTTCACAGATGTGGGGACTGGAGCACAGTAAGGTTGGGGAGCTTGTCCATATCTGTGCTGATAAGTGGCCAAGGTGCAAGCCAGAGCATCCTGGTTCAGAGCCTATGTCCCAGACAATAATGCTGTGATATGTCTCAGACATACTCTACTCACCAGTCCCCCGCTGGTGGACATTTGAGTGAATGCAGATTTTTGCTATTGCAAACAATACTGCAGCAGACATCTTTGTCCACTTCTGGAGGTCTTTTTGTAACATAGGCTCTTAGATTTCTCTGGTTTCTAGGTGGAAAGAGCTTATTTATTGAAAAAAAAATTTATTGAGCTCTAGGCATTGGGGAGGCTCTGAGCTTAAAATAGGAGACTTGACCAGAATTTCACTTCTCAGATGTCCTGTAAAGGTCACTTAAGTGCTTTTCATGGTTTGCCAGCCTGGTGCTGCCCCAGACCTTAGACTCACTGCATCTTATCTGTTTTTAATTGCTTGTGTCTTTGCCTGGGTAGTGGCATAACTGAGTCAATGCTTGGGCTCGCACCTGGTGGTCTATAGCCAAAAATTGTCTCCATTGTATCCATTGTATGGATACACTTGCCAGGTATCAGTGATTACAATACCTCAGAGCCTGGGTTCTAGAATTTACAGAGGCAGAATAGCATAATGATAAATAACTTGTATTCTGAGACACAACTGCCTGGGTACAAATCCCAGCTCTTCACGATGTATTCACAATATGACTCTGAACAAGTTACTTACCATCTCTGTGCCCCCATTTTCTCATCCACACAATGAGGATAGCAATAGTAACTACTTTATAGGGTTGTTGTAAGGATTAAATGAGTTAATGTATGTAGACTGCTTAGTTAATATATATAAAACACAGAATACAGTTATTATTTATTTGACTATGGAAAAGCTGGCACACGAATCTTTCCATAAAATAGTTGTTGACCTCCTTGTATTTTGGTGGGGAGCGGAGAGGGGGGCGAAGAATTAGCTGTTATTAAATAGGTAATGTGTTCACATGGGTCAAAATTCAAAAAGTACAAAATGATATTTAGTAAAAAATTTTATCTCCTATTGGCAACATGGGGCTTATGTGGTGTGGGGAATAATTCTGTTTCTCAACCTGAGAAGTGATTATATGAATTTACTTTATAATAATTTAATATACTTTACATATATGCTTTATGTACTTTTATAGGTATATTTCTCATTTTGAAAAGGGCAGAAATAGTAGAAATCCCAAAGACATGGGGAGAATTTTTACTGCTCAGTTCCCTTCTCCAATGGTAACAGGCTCTTTTGTATACTTCCAAAGATTTTTTTTTGCATCTATAAGCACATATTTTTAGTATACAAATGTAGACTAACCACCACCTTGATTTTTCTCTTGTTTTCTTTTTACTTAAGGTATATCATAAGAGATCATTTTGTATTGGCATATAAAGAGTTCTTAATTATTTTTTAAGTAGCTGTATAGAATTCCATTGTATGGATACACCATTATTTAATTAGTCCCCTAGTGATAGACGTTTAAGTTTTTGCAATTTTTTTTGCCATTTCAAGCCTTGTTTCAAATGCTGACATTGTACTTATTATTGTACTTGTTTCAAATGCTAACATTGTACATTATTCCACACAAATTTAAGTAGCATATGTTCCTATACATCTCCAGTTTATGGGTGCCTAGCACTGTGTTAAAAATATGTGGGATATAAATAAGTATCAGGTGTGGGTTTTGTCCCCCATGAGCCAACAATCTTGCTTTCATGCTGAAATCCTAATATCTCCCCTGTGTTTTTAAAGCTTTTTATCTCTGCTCAAGAGAAACAATGCCTTCCCACTGAATCCTCCTCAAACAGCCTGTGTATGGCTTTTAGAACCAGGAAGAGTATTTGTAGTAGCAAAAAGCCACAGTTTGGTATCCAGCAGGATCCCTAGGGGAGGGCAGGGAAGGCTTATTGCCACCCAAAAAGCATCCTCCACAACTGCATATGTCAAAATCTTCTCTTTCACCTTAGCTCGAAAGCTTCTTTTTCATAAATACATCCCAAATCCCTCCAACTAGAAGTGAACACTTCCTCCTCTGTGACCTCTTATAGCATAATTTCTGTGTCTTGCTGTCTCAGTCCATTTTCTGTTGCTTATAACAGAATACCTGAAACTGAGTAATTTATAAGAAAAGGAATTTATTTCTTACAGTTATGGAAGCTGAGAAGTCCAAGTTTGAGGGGCTGCATCTGGTGAGAGTCTTCTTGCTGGCATAAACTCTCTGAAGCATCCCAAGATGGCATGGAGTATCACATGGCTAGAGGGCTTAGTGTGCTAGTTCAGATCTCTCTTCCTCTTTTTATAAAGCCATGAATTCTCCTCCCGTGATAACTTATTAATTCATTAATCCATGAGTGGATTAATCCATTCATGAGGGCAAAGCCCTCATCACCTCTTAAAGGCTCCAGCTCTCAATACTGTCACACTGGGGACAGATATTCAAACCACAGCACCCACGTATGGTATGAATAATTTTCCCCGCTAAAATTATCCTTTTTTTTGTTTGTTTATATGTCTTGTTTCCTACATTTGACCAGTGGGGGACCAAGTCTGATTCATCTTCAATCTCTCATAGCCTTTGCAAATTAAAAAGAGGAATAGGAAAAAAATCAGTATGTGCAGATGGTGATTTGAGGTAGGATGGAGCTAGATAGAGGCAGAAGAATCTTTGTGTATAACAAAGAGTACTCGCCCAGGAATCAGGAGGCCCTGGTTCACTTGTGTCTCAACATCTTCATCTGTAAAGTGGGATCTTAATTCTGACTGGGACAACTTTACTAGGTTGTACTGAGGATCATGAAAGACAGCACAACAGACTACAAAGGCATGCTATATGAATACAGAGAATGATAGTGTTTGGTGCTTAGCAACCCTTAAACATTAACACTTGATACATTAGCAAACTAAGGCCTAGAGAGGCAATATGACTTGAGGTCACAGTCAGGGGCAAAGTCTCAAAAGAGCAGAGGATAGTCATTTTAGGACCAGAAGAAATCTATTCCTTTTCTGCCTGTGTTAGGATTAGAAGGTCTGAATTCTCTGACTCCTGGGTTTATCTTAGTTTTGTTTTGTGAAGCCTTAACCTAGCATCAGGTCAGTAGAGGAATAAGAAAGAATCTTATAATCTGGAGAGAAATGAATCTCAAAAGAGAAGAAAAGAGATAGTTGATGAAAGAAGAGATACAAACGACCACTAAAAGTGTGGAGGAAAAGCTAAATATCTTTAGCAATTAAGGAAACGCAAAGTAATCCTCAAAATGCCATTTTCACTTACAAAGTTGGCAAATAAAGTAAGAATACATACTGTGGGCAAGTGTGCTGGGAAACTGGCACTCTCATACATTGCTAGTAGTAGTGTAAAATGATATAACTTTTTCTAGGGCAATTTAGACATATGTATCATAAACGCTTTGATCCAGGAATTCTCCCTTATAGGCAATTATCCTATGGAAAGAATCACAAATATGCACAAGGTTGTTCACTGCACTTTGATTTATAAAAAAGAAGAACTATAAACATATGTCTAATTGTTAAACTATGGTGTATCCATTCAGTGGGATACTATACAATGACGATAGCTAACACTTATTGAGTTGTGTATTGTTGCCAGACACTGTGCTAAGTTATTTAAATTATTAACTTTAATCATTAGAATAATTCTGTGAGGATGCTATCATTATTTATCCCCATTTTGCAGATGAGGACACTGAGGCTCAGAGAGGTTAACTTGTCCTGGACCACACTGCTAATAGGTTGAATAGTGTGGATTTGACTCTAGGTCTGTCTGATGCCAGTGCCCATGGCCTCAATCACAGTGCTGTACTTCCTATGCAGCTGTTAAAAATCATGTTTTAGGCTGGGCGTGGTGGCTCACACCTGTAATATAAACACTTTGCGAGGCTGAGGCAGGCTGATCACTTGAGCTCAGGAGTTTGAGACCAGCCTGGCAACATGACAAAACCCCGTCTCTACCAAAAATACAAAAAATTATCCAGGCATTGTGGTGCACACCTGTAGTCCCAGCTACCTGGGGGTACTGAGGCAGGAAGATCGCTTGAGCCTGGGAGGTTGCAGTGAGCCAAGATCACGCCAGTGCACTCCAGCCTGGGTGACAAAGTGAGAGACCCTGTCTCAAAAAAAAAAAATCATGTTTTAAGGGAATAGTTAATGACATTCTAAAATGACCATGATATAATGGCAAGTGAAAAAAGCAGGCTATGAAATGATAGCATGTGATGGCGATTTTATTTTAAAAGTGTATGTATATATTTTTCAGAGAAAAACTAAAGTTCATAGCTGTTAGTAATGATTATCTCTGGGTGGTAATATTACAGATTATTTTTATTTTCATCCTTATTATTTTTTGTATTTCCCAGTTTTTCTATCAAGAACATGTATTACTTCTATAATCAGCAAAAATAAAAATGTTAACATAAAAAGAGGTCTGAAAGCAAGCCTCTTGTAGCCTTTATGCTTATAACACATCCATAGCAGTACTTCATTTTTTAATCTAAGTGACTAATGCTTTTGTGGTGTCTGATCACAGAGGAGCCATATTTTCAGTCATTCTTTGGGGATGAGTAGCTACATAGCTGTATAATCTATAGGGACTTTGACTACAACAAAGTACCCTTTAGACCACAACCTCTTGTGCCCTTGTGATTTGTAATAATCTCCATTCTTTGGACTATGGTCTCCTGAGGAGGAGGGGTGGGTACTTAATGCAAGGAGTCCACATATCTTTAAATGCATAAATGTTTTTCTCACTCGGTAAGTTCTAAAAGTACAGCTACTATTGTGGGTGAGAGTGGGTGAAGTGAGATTTTTTTTTTTAGTCTTAAGAAGGGCCTCTTATATCTAAAACATTGTGAACCACTGGAATAGAGTCTAAAAATGGTGGTTATTTAATTATCTGCATCATGAATAAAAGATGCTCAGTTCCGGCCCTTTGAATCAGGGTTTGTGTGTCTTTGCCCCACACTAAAAGAGATCACCTTATTATTTGCAAGCATCATCTTTGCCACCCATTCTCATCACATTTGTTTACATTCTCTAAACCATCAATTGGTTTGTACATCTAAACTTTGTCCCCATATTTCTCCTTTACTAAGCTTAGCTCTTTACATCTAAAGCTGAATATGTCTCAAGCATAGCTTATTATGCAACACTGCCCCTATTCCCTACCACAGCAAATTTACTCTTTCTCCTGTCTTCCTTCTCTTGCTGTTGGCAACATTATCCACTCAGCTCCCAAATTAGAAACCTTTGACTCCTTCTCCTCCCTTACTGTTCACATCCAATTGATCATCAAGCCCAGTGTATTTTACCTCTCCAATGTACCTCAGAGTCATGCTGTCTGCTTCATCCTCACTGCAACTGCCTGCCTATTCTAACAGCTTCTCAACAGGTTCTTCCTTTTGGAGAATCACTCTACAAGGAAGGCAGGGGGCTCTTTCTAAAATGCAAATCTCGGCCAGGCACAGTGGCTCATGCCTGTAATCCCAGCACTTTGGGAGGCCGAGGCGGGTGGATCACCTGAGGTCAGGAGTTCGAGACCAGCCTGGCCAACATGACGAAACCCCATCTCTACTAAAAATACGAAAAATTAGTGGGGCATGGTGGCAGGCACCTGTAATCCCAGCTACTCAGGAGGCTGAGGCAGGAGAATCACTTGAACCTGGGAGGCAGAGGTTGCAGTGAGCTGAGATCGCGCCACTGCACTCTGGCCTGGGCAACAAGAGCGAAACTCCCGTCTAAAATAAATAAATAAATAAATAAAATAAAATGCAAATCTCATTATGTCACTCCCTGCTTAAAATCTTCAGTGCCTCCCCATTGTCTACAAGATAAAGCCTACAATCCTCTGCTTGTCATTCAAGGCATGGCCCAATGTGGCCACAGCCTCACCTCCTGCTACACACAACAAGGCACCTACCTTGTACTCTGGTCACACGGAACACACCATATATTTAATTTTCATGTTTGTATTTTTTTTAACCTTCACTGCCTAATGACAAATCTGTTTCTCTTTCATGACTCACCTCAAGCACATTTCCTCTAGGGAGACTTTTCTTGACATGACCAGATAGAACTCACGATTCCCTCATCTGTCTCTTCACTTCATCCCATAAACACTTCCATTATGACCTCAAATAACACTTTATGGCCATTATTTTCTCCACATTTGTTCTCTCTGTATGTGATACTCCTCAGGGGAAGCCCCCATGTCTTTTTCATCTCTGTGCCTCTTAAACTCTAACCATACCGATCCCATTGTCCTCTGAACATGCTAGGTCTTTTTATGACATCCACCTTTGCACAGGTGGATCTGTCTGCTGGGAATGCCATTCTCCCTTTCTCCTCTGCACAAGCAAATATCTACTTATCTTTTGAGACTCATCTCAAGTGTGCTCTTTCTGAAATACATGCATATTCTCAGAGTTAGCTGTTCCCCACTCTGTGCTCCCTTAGCCTTTTGGTAAACTCTTGATTTTAGCATTTGCTATGTAAGCATTTTATTATAATTATCAGCATACATGACTGCCTCCCCTACCCATCTTGCCCACCTCCACCCTTAGGCTTTGAGATCTCAGCAGTTATCTTTATGTCTCTAGCACAAAGCACTATAGGTAAACAATAAATGCTTCCTTGGTCAATAATTAAATAAAGTATTTTATGGTACATGGTGGCCTGGGTAGGTCAGTAAGTTTTGAATACTTATTTGTATATCTGGTCAAGGCACCTCTGGGTAGATGCTTGATTCATAGGCTTTTCTAGGTCTTGACTCAAAATCTCTCTGTATTGCTTTTCCAGGTGCTTAATGATCAATAGTTGGTGCACTGCCTATCCTCATCCCCTCCATGAGCCTTGGTTTTTATGCAACCTATGGTCATGCAGGGATGCCCTTACACCCTCCCACGATGTCATGATTGGCAGGCAGCTGACCAGTTCCATCATAGCAGCAGCCTCCGAAGCACCTGCCCCCACCCTCAGGTAAGAGTCTGATAGTGAAAGAAAGACCTGTGGAGAAATAGTGGACACAGGATCTGTGTGTCCTTGGGGTACCCATGCTTCCTAAGGCTCAGGGGCACTCTCTGTATACATGCAACCCCTTGGATAGCATGGGGAATATATTGGGCCCATCCTTTATTACTCATTATGTCTTTTATTGGGGGGCATAAGGAAAGGAAGGGTGTTGGGCTGGGCAGCTCAGAGGGCCCACTGCAGCTGAGGGGGGCTGGTTCCATGTTAACCTTCTAAGAGTTACAGGTCCAGGAATGTCCTAGAAGAGTATGATCCTTCAGGGCATGGTCTAGGACTAGGCAGGTCCTTCCTTTGGCTTGGCTTCTCTGTGGCATGCCTTCCATTTTCCACAGGTGTCTCTCTCCTGCCATCGGCTTTTCCTCTCAAGTTCCTAGCCTTTTTCATAGCTCCTGGCTCATCCCCACTTAGAATTCCATGAGCTCCATATCTGCCTGTCCTCTCTGCTCCTGTAGTAGTGTGATGATGGTGGTGTATGTGTCCGCCTGTGTATGTTGGTAGGCAGGTAGAGGATGTGTGTGAGACAGTAGAGAGGGCAGCCCCCTTTCCCGACAATGAGGGAGGTCTAGGGAAAGTTGACTGGAGAAGGGAGATGCATAAGCATACTTTGGTTGCCCTACAATGCTTTGGGGCCCAGAGACTATGGGGGTGTGAGAAAGTGCTATGTCTCCTGGAGCCTCACAGATGGGCTGCAGTGCTGAGTCACTGCTGGGAGGCAGGCAGCGGCCGAATATACAGGAAGGAGGAAGGGAGGAAGAAAGGAAGTGGGGATGGAGAATGTGGATGCTGGGGAGCCTGTTTTGGGGGCAGTAATGAAGGAAAGTCAAGGTCCAGAGAGGCATTAGAGTCAGGTCCCCCTGAGCTATTTTCCCCACATCCAGCTAGAAAGAAATTACTGCCTCGAACATATTCTCAAAGCGAGAGTCAACATAGACTCCCCCATTAACCTACCCCTTCCCCGGAGTGGGACTTTCACAGGGTCGAGGGATTGAGAAAACTGAGCCCTTCCAAAGGCTTACCCTGTTCATTGTCTACCCCCTCAAAACACCACCATGTAGGCAGGGAAACCTGAGGGCTTCATTTTGTGATTGCCAATAGCATGGGCAACTTCTCTCTTCTGCCACGATCCAGTTTCTCTTCCTTTCCTGCAACCTTTTTCTCAAAGATTCAGGGGATGGATAGAGAGCCTTGAGGGGAGTGGGGTGCAAGAAGCAAATATCCTGGCTACAAAAGCCAGAAGTAGAAGGTAATTGATAGGGAAGGAGAAAGAAATGTGCCTATTGTGTGCCTGGCTCTGCTAGGTGTGACTTGAGAGTATACTGGGAAGTAGGAGAGGGAGAGCAGGGTGATGGAGAATAGTATGGCAGCTGGGTGGGGATTTGGGAAACCAAGAAGTCTGCAGGGAATGCAAAGCTAACATGGGTAGAGCCCAGCTCATCGTGGGTGCTCCCCTCAGAGCCAGGACAGCTTGATTGTGGCTGGGTCACAAGGGGCTTTTTCTAACTCTGGACACTCCCAGTGCAGAGGACCCAGCACGAGTGAAGATATGGCCCAGAGCTAGAACGACTCCCTGCTCTTGGCCTGCCATCCCCTGCCATCCCCCAGCCACCCTGGGTGGCTCCACCCCAGAACCCCAGAAAGAGTCAGGCAGCTGTTCCAACTATTCCTGTAGGTGGGCCTCAGCATGGAAACAATGTGGAACTGTTGGAAAGCCCAGAAGACTCTGTGGGAGATAAATAAGGATGGGAACAGAACCCTTTTTGGTAAAAACGATGTGTTTTCCCTCAGTGCTGAGGGATGGGGGCCCAGCTTGGGAATGTTAACCTTTCCCCAGACAAGTCTGCTGGAAAAGGAGAAGAGTGGCCACTTCCAGGAGGGGCCCTACCCCTCAGGCCAGTGGCTTACAGGAAAGGGCCTTCCCCTGCCCCGACCCAGGGTAGCACAGGCAGGACACAGGAGCCTCCCTGGCAATGGCTGCCTACATGGAACTGCTGGGTCCCAGTGACCCCTTTCCCTCCCCTGTGAAAGTTCAACGGGATGCCCACTAACTATCCATTTCCCTTTGGCCTCAGGGTACAGCGAGAGGTCTGAGGGCTATGGCTCTCCCTCCACTCCTCTCTGCCTCTCAAAGGCAGGGCAGAGCACCCCTCCATTTTCACAGTAGACTCTGACGAATCTCCTGGCCTCTGCACTCACCCAAGGATAATCACATTTAGAGGGATTCTGCTGTGCCTGCTTCCCGATGCTGCCATCCCATGGCTCTGTCCCCAGATGCGCCACAAACCTTCCTCACTGTCTCTGAGGAGGCTTACTTAGTTGAAGACAAGGCTTATTTTCCAAGCCCATCCTCTTATGTCTTAGGGAAATTGCTTACCAGAAGCTTGTCACCAAAGTGGTCTGATCTTATCCTCCACCTCAGGGGAGGGGTGGGCCTAGAGGCAGAGTGAGCCCTTTGTGTCTTCCATGGAAAGGGAAAATAAATCAACAGAAGCTGCCCTCTGCATGCCCCTCCTCAGCACCATGGAATGCCCAGTCCCACTCCCGCCATCCTTGCCAGCCTGAGAGGGCCATCCTGGCCCTGGTGTGGCAGGCCCAGTTGGGAATGAACCGGAATTCTCCAGAGACAAAGCTCTGATTCACCAGCCAGGCCCTGACATAGCCGCCCCCTCCAGATTCCTGGGGGGTCAGTAAACAAACAGGGTGACCCCTGCCTCCTGGCCTGGCTCAGCCCCTCCTGCCTCCCTGAGAGGGCTTGCTCAGAGCCTGTCAGGATTCTGCCTGTTTGTGGCTCACCAGACACTAGGTCTGGATTCCTGGTGAGGGATGATCATGGAGCTGCCGGATCCTGCTATGGACTCCCCAGGCAGCACAGGTAGGGTCAGCTCCTGGGGCTGCAGGCTGGCTGAGTGCTGAGCTTTTCCCATAGCTTGACTGCTTCCTCACTTCCCTTTCTCGGTGTGGCTGTGAGCTATGGTTTTAATGGGATGATTGGTTTCCTAAATTGCCTGGAGAGTCTTGTGTGGGGAAGAAGTATGGTTGGGGGCAAGGGGAGACTACAAGAGTCTTGGCCACTGACTAGCAGGGCCATTTTCTTTCCAAATGAAGGCAAGCATGTAGACAAGCAGGTAGGCAGGTGTGGGTCTCCCTAGTCTGGGGTAGAGCAGCCCAGGCTGATTTCCTCCTCCAATTCCCCTTCCCTCTTCCTGCTCCTGCCCCCTGGCTGGGCAGTTCTGACACTGTTCTATAGGTAGCTACCTTCCTTAGGGCTATCCGGGATAACCACCATTCCCCCAAACCCCACAATTACCCCCATAGGGCCTTACCAGTGCCCAGGAGAGCAAGCAATAGACTATGTGCCTGAGGGCTCAAGACTAGACTTTGGCAGGCTCCATGGCTTGTCCTCTTGGCCATCAACTCTGGTCAGAGTCCTCTGCTCATCTTTATGAGCAGTTCTCTTGAAGACTGTGTCCAGGCTTCCTGACTGTGGTGGACACATCAAAGCCAAGGTTCATATGGGAAGTAAGACGTGGACCACTGATAGTTCTCTCTTGCCAGTCTACTCCCTCTATAAATCTTCATGGAGAAACTCCTCAGCTTGCTTTTCTAGAAGGTTGGGTAAACTGTAGGACCCTGAAGTATGAGCCGACAGCTTACCTGCAATGGTATGGTTGCCCATAATTTGGGCAATTCTGTGCAGCTTCTTACCTAATGCAGGTACTTCCAAGACCCCATCTGGGCAGTGGTCCTGAGGAGTGGGGGCCCAGCTTGGGAATGTTAACCTTTCCCTAGGTCCAAAATTTATAATCATGAGTAACAATAATAGTAGGCAGCAGTTCTATGTAACTGACCTGTACCAAGAGAAGACCTGGCAATGAACAGGACCACAGGGTCTTTCTTCATCTCAGTCCCTGAACACACAGAGAATAGCATTTCTGAACCCTGGCAGCAACCCTTCTCTCCCCTTGTTCACACTTATCTCACCCTTGGCTTGGTGCAGACCAGGGTGTGGCACAATCCAAGGATCACAGGATGTTTGTGTTTCTGTCCAGGTTAGAGCTGCTGTCACCAGCCCTGCACCTCCTCAAGATGGTGCTGGGGTTCCCTGCCTAAGCCTAAAGCTGTTGAACGGGTCTGTTGGTGCCTCTGGACCCCTGGAACCACCAGCCATGAATCTGTGTTGGAATGAAATAAAAAAGAAGTCTCACAACCTCCGGTAAGAAACAGGTGCCTTAGGGAATTGGCTTAGATGGTGTTGGGCTCCTTTTGCTGCTGCACCCTGTCCTTCTCCTCTCAGCCTGTGCATCCCCCTTTCCTTAGCCCACCCACTTCTCCCTTTCCTACACTGGCACTGGGGAAAGAGCCTTGCTTTAGAAGTCAGGAGACTTGGATCTGAGCCTCAGTTTTAAGTAGTTGTGTCACCCTGAATACCTTGTTTGAGTTCTCGAAATGTTAGCTTCCATTTGTTTTTTATAAGGACAAAAAATGAGTGGAGGAATAATACCTGTTCTAACTACCTCACAGTGTGGTCATAGGAATTCAAATCAGATGTGGAAATGCTTTCTAAACTTAAAAATGCCGAGGTATAAATGAAGGGGATGATTGCTCCCTTCTCCTCTTCCTCTCATAGCTGTCCTATATCTTGGTAGGTCTCATCTGTTCACTTCCCCATCCTTTTACGTTCTATCCATAAGTTTTCAGCCCACCTATTTCTCCCCAAACTAAGGGTAGCTCTGTAAGAGCCTGAAGTCAATTTTTTTCTCAGTTGATCGGCTTTCCCTAGCTGTCTGTGCATGCCTGCCACTTTTTTTCTCCACCCTCTATCATCAAAGTCCAAGCTTCTGGCTTCTGATGGGCTTTGTTAGGGGTGAGGCATTGTGGATAAGTTGAAAGAATGCAGGCTTTGGAGTCAGGTAAACCTGAGTTCAAATCATCGCTCTATCAATGACTTAACTGTGTGACCTTTGGGAACCTACTTACCCTTTCTGGGCAATAGGAATGCCTACTTAATAAGGTTTTTGTAAGAATTAGTTGAAGCAATAATTTAGGTAAAGATCTTGGCCTAGGTGGTGGTGGGAGGGGGGGGCAATGAATAAAGATAGTTATTATTGTCAGCCAAGGGGAATGGCTTGATGGCTGCACATATCCTTGGCCAGCCTCTAGCTTCCTACCATGGTTCATTTGGAGGGCAGCGGGGTAGGAGGGCAGACAGAGATAATTATACAGTACAGATTTTTCTGTTTCCATATCTCAGACCTCTAGCCAATGTTCCTTTGGGTCCCAAGGACTGTTATATTCGTATGCATCCTTGCACATGTGCATGCCTATACTCAACCACCCAACTTGCCCTTTCCACTTACTGAATCCTCTCCTGCTCAGAGGGCAGTTCGGAACAGCCTCTATGGTTGAGCAGTTTGGCATGACTTGAATTCTACCAGGGCAAGAGGGGAACCAGACAGCTGTCACCTCTAATGCCCTTGTTCAGTTTCCTACCCTTCCCAGCCTGATGTTTGGCACGCAACTGAAGTAACTGAGATCCACAAAGTGACATTTTAAGCCATTCAAGTTTGGGATGCCTCCACACCCATGGTTCTACCTACTCGTTTTAGTACTGTGCTCCATGTGGAGGTGCCTTGGGACCCTCTTTGGGTGGGTAAGAGGGAGGACTCCAGGCCTCCTCCCACTTGAACCAGAAAAGCTCCTCCTGAATTTGTTTTCTGTATTAAAGTTCCATATAACTTAGTTTGGAAAAAAAAATGTTTTGCCACTTAAAAAGAAGACTGAACATCACTGGTTTTACTCATTGTGTGCAGCGCTCGCCTAGAGGCCTTCTCAGACCACAGTGGAAAGCTTCAGCTCCCTCTTCAAGAGATTATTGACTGGCTCAGCCAAAAGGATGAGGAGTTGTCAGCTCAGCTGCCCCTACAAGGGGATGTGGCCCTGGTGCAACAGGAGAAGGAGACACATGCGGTAGGTTAGAATCAGAGAAGCCGTGGTGTGTAGCCTCTCAGCTGGGGAGGAATCCCTTCTGCAGCCACCCAGCTCTGCTGAGACACCTAAATGAATAGGAGGCTGTATGCAGTCCTATTAGTCTGTGGCTAGCATGCCACAGCCTAAGTCAAATATTTTCTTTCTACCCCTCCCATCAAATTCTAGCCTCCCTTAAAATACTGCCATGATTTTTAATGGGAACATGGGGAAATGAACATAACATAATGCTAAGTGAAAAAACACAGGATACAAAACTAAGTGCAAGTGGATCTCAATTGTATAAAAATGTATATAGATGAGTGTGATGTTTACATACGTGTAACAGCATAGGAAGGAACTGTATCAAAATGTTAACAATGGTTAACTCTAGGTAATAAAATTGGAGTTCTTAATTTTCTTCATATCTTTCTGAAATTTCTAATATTTCTGTGATATATATTACTGCTGTAGTTAAAATACTTCTTAAAATGACTACAGAATGAAATATAATACAGCAATAAAATAAACTATAACCACGTGCCACAGCATGGGTGAATCTTACAGACAGACAATATGTTGAGTGAAAAAAAGCCGGATACAAAAAGAGTATATACTGTATGATTCCACTTATACAAAGTTTAAAAATAGGCAAAACTAATCAGTGGTTTTACAAGTAAAAATTGTGGTCACCTTTGTGGGAGGGGAGGGAGGGGTGGGGCATGAAGGTGAGATAGTGACTAAGAGGGCCCACCTGGGATGCTGATAGAGTTCTGTTTCTTGATCTCAGTACTGGCTACATCAAGATGTACAGTTTTAGTTTGTGTATCCCGTATATATTTCAACCAAAAATTTAATTATAATTTTAATATAAATCCTGCCTATCTTGGTTTTGATTTCCATAAGACCCTTACAGGAAGCTTTCTGAGTCTTCTGGAGAACCAAGATCCCCACATTTTTCTCTATCCTGTGGCATAGACAGACAAATTTCATACTAAACAGACCTTCCAGTGTCAGAGTTATTTTTCTGTCTATCAGGAGGATTGCACGTCTTTTTGTCTAGGTAGTTCAAAGATACCTGATAATGCCAAAGAATCAAGACACACTGAGAAGAAGAAAGGTTGTCAATTGCAGGATGGAATGTAAAGTGATTGAAAAACTTTCCTTTCCTGTTGACCATATTGCTAAACTTTATAGGCCTTTATGGAAGAAGTCAAGTCTCGGGGCCCCTACATCTATTCTGTGCTGGAGTCAGCTCAGGCCTTCCTGTCCCAGCACCCATTTGAGGAGTTAGAGGAGCCTCATTCTGAGAGCAAAGGTAGGTGGTCTTCTGTTTTTCCCACTTCTTCTTGAGCCATGTACTGCTGAACAAACACCCTCCTGCCTTCACCAAACTCATTTTCTTACCTGTTATCTAGGAGGATAGTTTCCCCCAGGAGTCCATCCAAAGTTGGGGGGAAGCAAGATTCCTACTGCAGGAAAAAAAGCAAAGAGAATATAGCCTGGAGCAGGGGTCAACAGTTGTGTGACCCAAAGCTGTATGTGGCTCTTTGGAGCAGCATGTGTGGCCATTTAATGAGATGTGGAAAAGAAAAACAAAAAACCACTCAAATGAATTGAACTGACTCAATGAATAAAAGTACCAGTATGTCCTTTAAAAACATAGTGCTGGCTGGGCACAGTGGCTCATGTCTGTAATTCCAGCACTTTGGGAGGCTGAGGCAAGAAGATCACTTGTGCCCAGAAATTCAAGACTAGCCTGGGCAACATAGTGAGACCCCCATCTCTACAATTTTTTTTTGTGGGGGACGGAGTCTCGCTCTGTCGCCCAGGCTGAAGTGCAGTGGTGTGATCTTGGCCCACTGCAAGCTCTGCCTCCTGGGTTCATGCCATTCTCCTGCCTCAGCCTCCCGAGTAGCTGGGACTATAGGCACCTGCCACCACGCCTGGCTAATTTTTTGTATTTTTAGTAGAGACGGGGTTTCACTGTGTTAGCCAGGATGGTCTCAATCTCCTGACCTCGTGATCCACCCACCTCGGCCTCCCAAAGTGCTGGGATTACAGGCGTGAGCCACCACGCCTGGCCCCAAAAATTTTTTTTAATTAGCTAGGTTTTGTGGTGTGTGCCTGTAGTCCCAGCTACTTGAGAGGCTGAAATGGGAGGATCACTTGAGCCCAGAAGTTCGAGGCTGCAATGAGCTATGATTGCTCCACTGCATTCCAGCCTGGGCAACAGAGCAAGACCCTGACTCTAAAAATAAATAATATACAATAAAATAACAAACTAAAATAATCATAATTTAAAAATACTGCTTTATTCCAACATCGAGGGACATGCAAACCAGCAAATAATAAACCTTTATAAAATCTAAAAAGTTAGGTGATGATTGCCTTTGAAAGGCAAATTGGCTATGACTCTTTGGAATTTTTTTGTGTTTAGTCTTTGTTTTTGAGACAGCCTCTCACTTCATAACCCAGGCTGGAGTGCAGTGGCGTGATCACAGCTTATTGCAGCCTTGACCTCCCAGGCCCAAGCTATCCTCCAGCCTCAGCCTCAGCCTCAGCATCCTGAGTAGCTGGGACTACAGGCGCATGCTACCACACCCAGCTAATTTTTGTGTTTTTTGAAGAGACCAGGTCTCGCCATGTTGGCCAGGCTGGTCTTGAACTCTTGGGCTCAAGTGATTGGCCTGCTTGGCCTCCTGAAGTGTTGGGATTACAGGTGTAAGTCACTGCGCCCAGCCGACTGTGACTCTTTGATACTGACTCCAATAACTTCTAGCCCCTTCCCTTGATAGAGAGGGCCACTCTGGTCTAAATTCAAATAAGGCAGTGGGATGGGACTCATGGTGACTAGATCTGAGTGGTGGTCCAGCAAGCCCTCTTCTCCAAAAAGAATCCTCAACCCTCTGAGATGGATTGTGAATAGCCTGAAAGGACCCTTCATGAATTGAGCCCTTTGTCAATGCCATATGCCCATCTCAGTTTATTTCTGGCCCTTCAATGGGAGGGCTAGTACTTAATTTGATGCCCGATGGGCCTCAGATAGGACAAGCTCTAGAAAGAGCAGCACAATTCTAGTTAGCCTGGGGCTATGGGGCTCTGGATCTTCTGAGGAGAGATCTGAGGGAGGAAGAAGAAATCTACAGATTAGGAGCCTAGGTGGAAAAGCCAGACACATTATACCAACTTCTCCTGGGCTGAGCCTTCATAAAATGCCTCCCTTTGGCTGGAAGTGGGCAACAGAAACTAATGCAAAATCACATTCCAGGGTCGTATGAATAGGGCTCTAGATGACTTGCCTCACTATACCTTTTATAATGTCTTACTTTTTCATTTCCTACTGTTTCAAAATATGAGGAAATCCTCATGATATAGTAAGTGGAAAAACACAATATGGTCTCTTGACTGTGGTGGCGGATATGTAAACCAACGCATGTGATAAAATCACATAGAACTAAACACACGTGTACACACACACACATACACACACGAATACAAGTAAAACTGGGGAAACTTGGACAAAATTGGCAGATTATGTCAATGTCAATATCCTGATTGTGATATTATACTGTAGTTTTGCAAGATGTTGTCATTTGGGGAAACTGGGTAAAGGGTACATGAAATCTCTGTGTTATTACTTATAACTGCCTATGACTCTACAATGATTTAAAAATAAACAGTTTTTTTTAAAAAAAACGTGACTGTATTAAAGGGCTCAACCATGGAAAAATATGTATTTGTGTGTGTATGAATATATACACAAACATGCCCACATGTGCACACACACATACACACACATTTTATAAAGGGCTGTTTCTGTCTCTTTCTTTGAGCTGACCCTGCCTGGTTGGCCTAACCTGGCTTCCTGCCTCCTCTTGCAGATACCTCCCCGAAACAGCGGATCCAGAATCTCAGCCGCTTTGTATGGAAGCAGGCGACGGTGGCCAGTGAACTGTGGGAGAAGTTGACAGCCCGCTGTGTGGACCAGCACCGTCATATTGAGCGGACTCTGGAGCAGCTCTTGGAGATTCAAGGGGCAATGGAGGAACTAAGCACTACTCTGAGCCAAGCTGAGGGAGTCCGAGCCACTTGGGAGCCCATTGGGGATCTCTTCATTGATTCACTCCCAGAGCACATCCAGGCTATTAAGGTATGCAAGCCCCCTCCCCTGACTACAGTCTACCCTGAGACCTGACACTCTCCCCAGACACTGACAATGTTTCTGCTGCTGAGACTCCATTGTTGGCCTGGACTACAACTGAGTTGCTGTCAGTTTATGTGCTAGATTTGGGGCTGGTTTGGCTGGAGTCTTTTCTGTTTTTCTACTTTCTTCTCTTTTCCTGGTGTTTTCTGAGGATGAGAGGAAGAGGATAAGGACAGTGGCCGCCCACACCTTAGTCTGGTTGCCCTAATAGGCAAGCACTAGGCTGTGTTATTGAAACAAAACCTCTGGGTGAAGAGGGAAGAGTAGAGGTGAATGACTAATGTTTCTTCTTTCCCACTCTGTCTGCTGTGGCACTTGGGTCCTGGTTCTCCAGCTGTTCAAAGAAGAATTCTCCCCCATGAAAGATGGAGTAAAGTTGGTGAATGATCTGGCCCACCAACTTGCCATTTCTGATGTGCACTTGTCAATGGAGAATTCCCAGGCCCTGGAACAGATCAACGTCCGATGGAAACAACTACAGGTAGAAGAGCAGCCTGGAGTGAACCATGGGGAGATGCCTCCATATAACTAGGCTTGGGGGAAACTTCTTCAGGGGTATGGAAATAGGATCTGCATGGGAAAAGAGGAGTGGAGAATGTGGAGCTAGGGAATGGGCTTTTCAACCTCTAAGCTGCAGGGAATGATTAAAATGAATAAGAGGGGTCTTTCTGGATTTGGGCACTCAGGGTAGACAGGGGCAGGGGAAGAGTGACTGTGGCCTGGAATTAGGGATGCTCTGCTGTGACCTTTGGGAGTTCTGGGGGATGGCTAGGAGTTGGGTGACGGTGGGAGAGGCTGGAACCAGAGAAAAGCCAGTCCCTGAGGAAGCTCATAAAGATTCCCAGAGGCACCTGGGGATCCCACTCTAAATAGCTGGAATGAATCTACTGACCTCACCCTGTTCTTTCCATAGGCGTCAGTTAGTGAGAGGCTTAAGCAGCTCCAGGATGCCCACCGGGACTTTGGGCCTGGGTCACAGCACTTTCTCTCCTGTACGTGAACCAAACTGGACTCCACTTAGCAGAACCTCAGCCATCTTCCTGGAGAGTCTATTGTTATCCCCTGGGGCCCTGGTGGGAGCCCAGTATACCTTGACATCCGAGAAGCAGTAAGGATAAAACAGTGTGGTATAGTGGTTAAAAGAACAGTCTCTCGGCTGGGTGTGGTGGCTCACACCTGTAATCCCAACACTTTGGGAGGCTGAGGTGGGCGGATCACCTGAGGTCAGGAGTTCGAGACCAGCCTGGCCAACATGCAAAACTCCGTCTCTACTAAAAATACAAAAATTAGCTGGGCATGGTGGCGGGCGCCTGTAATCCCAGCTACTCGGAAGGCTAAGGCAGGAGAATTGCTTGAACCCAGGAGGTGGAGGTTGCAGCCTGGGCGATAAGGATGAAACTCCGTCTCAAAAAAAAAAAAACAAAAAAACAAAAAAAAAACAATCTCTCAAATCGGAGAGATCTGGGTCTGAGGCACAGCACCTCAACCTAATAACTGTGCAGGCTCAAAAAAAAAAAATAGCTTACTCTTTCTGAACCTCAATTTTCCCATCTGTAAAAGGAAGGAAAAATATTACCTAGCTCATCAGGTTATGGGAATTAAATGACTTTATTTTTTCAACAATATTTATTGAGGGCCTTCTGTGGGCCAGATACTGCTCTAGGCACTGGGGCTGCATCAGTAAACAAAACACACAGAAATCCTTAGACAGCTTATATTCTAGCTGGGGAAACCAGACCAAAAACAAATAAGTAAAATATATATAAGGTTACTTGGTGACAAGGGCTATGGACAAAAAGCAGGGAAGGCGTGGATAGGGAGTGCTGGACTTAAGCATGGAGGTGTTGCAATTTTGAACAGGGTGGTTAGCAGAGGCCTCACTGAGAAGGTGGCAATTGAGTAGAGGTCTAAAGTAGATGAAGAGATGAACCATGTGGATGATAGCTGAGGGAAGAGCATACCAGGCAGAGGGAACAGCATATTCCATACCTTTAAGGTAAGGATGTGTCCAAGAAACAGTAAGGAGAGCAAAGTGTGGGGGAGTAGGGGAGGCTGGAGCATGTAAGGCCTTGTAGGCAATGGGAGGAACCTCAGATTTTATTCTCAGTACAGTGGGGAACCATTGGCAGGGTTTGAGCCAAGGGATGACATGATCTGCCTTATGTTTCAACAGAGTCAGGGTGTTGAGAAGAGACTACTGGGGAGCAAGATTGGGAACAGGGAGGCCTATTTGGAGGTACATTGCAATAATCCAGGTGAGGGATTATGGTGGCCCAGACTAGGGGGCTGGTAGCAGTGGAGATGGTGAGAATATACAGACAGAAAAATGAGATATGCACACAAAGCAATGAGCATAATATCTGGCACATAGTAGGAGCTCAGTAAATGTTAACTGTGGTTAAAATTGTTGCTATTATAATCATTGGCATACAGCTATACCTGCAGGCGGAGGACTCTTGTACCGAGGAAAACTGCAGTGAGCAAGCTGGCCATGTAAACTGAGCCATTCCTGGAAGGTCCAAAAGATAGACACAGGCAGAGAGAGGCATGAGTTTCCAGAGTTCCTCATGAGAGAGAGAGAAATGGGCAGTACCATTACCCACAGTCCCACAGGACTGAGAAGCTTGACCTTCTAGGGGAAGAGCTTTGAGCCCTAAGGGGAAAGTGGAGTCTACTTCATATCCGCAAGAGTAATCCAGCTGCCTGCAGCTGATGGGTAGAAATGGCAGTCTGCTCAGGGAGAAGATTGTCAGGGTGGCCAAGGCCAAGTATTCCTGTTCATGCCCTTGCCACATCTCTGGTATGTTAGGATATCGGTGACAACCTCTTCTCCTTGCCTTGCCCTAACATCAGGGAGAGAAGCGTGTTCATTAGAACTCTTTGTCCCACCCTCAGAGGCTGTTAAGAGCTGGCAATGAAATTCAGACATCCCCTTTTGGGCTTGACAACCTCTTTGGGAGAATAGAGCAAGGGAGTAGCTGGGGGCCTTAAGAGCATTAGTGGCCAGCTTTTTTTCTCTTTCTCTTCTCCTTTACCAGCCTCTGTCCAGGTTCCCTGGGAAAGAGCAATTTCACCCAATAAAGTTCCCTACTACATCAAGTGAGTGACCATCTGAATCAGAAGCGGGTCAGTCACCTGCCCACCCCCTCCCTCTCCTGCCTTTTTGCTACCTGTCCTTGTCACTCTGTCTGTTGGGATTCCTCCATCCAGTTCGGTTTTTCTCCTACTCATCTCAAGATCTCAAGATTCTACTTGGGTAAAGGTGAACCCTTGGGCTTTGGCATCTTGGGTTTACCCTCGAATCCTGCAGCTTCTTGCATCCAACCTGTCACTGAGTGGTGTGCACATCTGAGTGTGGGGGTGGGTGGGTGGTATAGATGCTGGTACTATTGATGCTATTGTTTGTAGCCACCAGGCTCAGACCACATGCTGGGACCATCCCAAGATGACAGAGTTATACCAAACCCTAGGTAAGAATGTGGGCTTCCTGTATAGGGTGGGCATATACACAGCTGCCTTTGTCCTATAATGTCCATCTACAGATGAATGGATAAAGAAAATGTGGTATATCCATGTAATGGAATATTCAGCCTTTAGAAAGAAGGAAATACTGCCATTTGAAACAATGTGGATGAACCTGGAGGACATTGTGCTAAGTGAAATAATAAGCCAGAAACAAAAGGCAAATACTACATGATCTCATGTATGTAAGGAATCTAAAATAGACAGACTCATAGAAGCAGAGAGTAGAATGGTGGCTGCCAGTGGCTGAGGGGAGGGGAAAATGGGGAGATACTGGTCAAGAGTACAAAGAAGTTTCAATTATACAAGATGGATAAGTCCTAGAGATCTACGGTGCAGCATATTACCTATAGTGAACAATACTGGATTGTATCGTTAAAAATTTGCTAAAAAGGTAGATCTTATGTTAAGTGTTCTTACAGAAAAAAACAATAAAGAGGGTAGTTGGAACTTTTTGGAAGTGATGGATGTACTAATGGCATAGATTGGGGTGATGGATTCATAGATGCATACTTGTCTCCAAACTCATCAACTTGTAGACATTGAATCTGTAAAGCTTTTTATATGTCAGCTATAACTCAATAAAGTGGTTTTAAAAAGAATAGAAGAGAATCGCAGTCAATAAGCAGGTGGGAGAGGGAATGAGTGCCTCATCGTTTCTCCAACAGCCTGCCTTCCTTTATCCTCGCACCTTTCTCAACTGGAGGCTCTACATTCCCCTCTGGACCATTTTATCACCGGATTAGTGCATTATTCTTACAGATGTGAAGTCTGATTTGCTTTAAAAGACTGTCCAGGCTGTGATGAGCGTAACTCTTGTGTGCCTTATCTTTGCCTACTGTGAGAGACTCATCATTATGTTTGTTGCACATTTTATCCATGCTGATGCGTGTGACTACAGTTCATTCTTTTTTACCACTATAGAATGTTCCATTGTATATAGCACAGTTTCTGCTGTTGACAGACACGTGGGTCATTTCTTGTTTTAAGCTAATGAGGACAGTGCTGCTGAGAAGTTTCTTGTATGTGTCTTCCAGTACATGTGTGCAAAGATTTCTCTGGGGCATGTTTTTCAGTCTGCAGGTCATAACATCATTTCAGTGTGTTGTGACAAACATTTAAAAAGTTGAAATAGACCAGGAAATATTAATATGCAACAGATCCTTAGCAAGAGTCATAGTTGATATTAATTTTGTTGTTTTCACTCTATGCAATCTAGTAAGGAATTGCTTCCTGAAATGTTTGATTTAGTTATTTTTACATATATACATGTATGCTATAAAATGAATTTCATACTGTAAGTCTTGATCAAAAAGCATTTGCAAGTCACTGCTCTGGGATATATAGCTGGCTGGGTGGTGGGATATGTGACTGTTCCATTTTACTAGGTGATACCAAGTTGTTTTCAAAGATGATTGTGTCAGTTCACACTTTCACTGGCAGTTCTCATTCATCCCCACTCTTGTTGACACTTGCTATTGTCAGACATCTATTTGTTGCCAGTCTGGTGGGTGTAAAATGGTATCTTGTTGCGGCTTTAACTTGAATTTTTCTGATCTGAGTGGGTCTCTCTCCATTCTTTGCAGCTGATCTGAACAACATTAAGTTCTCAGCTTATCGCACTGCCATGAAACTCCGCAGAGTCCAGAAAGCCCTGCGCTGTACGTCTCCTGTTGTACTTCCCTATGACGTTCACCACCCCTCTCCTGTTCCTCATCTGTCTGCTGTTTCTCATTTTCCTCCCACCTTGGCAAAGGTTGTTGATTGGCTTGGTGGAAACTCTCCAAAGCCTGCAATATGCTAGCTGTCAACTTCTGCTCTTCCCAGTTACCTTCCACTCTCGCTAGGCCCCAGACGTGTTTCCAAATTAACCCCACTGTTATGCTCCTCCTTGACCCTTTTCCCATGCTCAGTATGTATAATCAAGCAACTGCTTTGTGACAGGAAGTACTGCAACCCATGATTTGCCATCTTCGGGTTATTGGATGTAGCAGCAAAACTGTTGAAGCAAATACCAGTGGTTAGGGAACAGTGTGGCTGAGGATATAATATGCCTTCTGGCCTTTCTCGGAGACACTGTTCATTCAGACTTCCTGGCTCAGGCATGTCTGGCTAGGCTGAGCCAGCATTTGGGGGTAATTAAGATGTCCTCTTGATGTATGTCACATTTCCCCAACCATACCTGAGCCTTCATTGCTGGTGTCTAGGTTCTCAGAACAAAACTTACAGACGAACCTATTTGCAATTGAAACTCATGCAAAGACAGAAACTTAAAATGGGATTTGATCCCTTGGGAGTTAGTATAACATAGGAGTTGAGTTTACTCATGTCCCATCATCTTTTTGAAACTGATGTCAAAGAACATTGGATATAAAAACATGTTGGGTTAATTTGAGGAACATTTTGCTGCCTTCTGCCTCCTTGGATGAGGGTCTTAGTAAAGGACAAGCTTGTATCATATTTGCAAATGGTTGATCTGGAGATTGAGTCAAATTTGGTGATGCTGGTGGCTTTATCTCCTTATTTAATCCCTGGGGTTCTACTTTTGGCTATATATTTTTTCTCTTCTCTTCTTTCCTTACCAGTGGACCTGGTAACTTTAACCACAGCCCTGGAAATCTTCAATGAGCATGATCTGCAGGCCAGTGAGCACGTGATGGATGTGGTAGAGGTCATTCACTGCCTGACTGCCTTATATGAACGTTTGGAGGAGGAAAGAGGCATCCTGGTCAACGTGCCACTCTGTGTGGACATGAGCCTCAATTGGCTCCTCAATGTTTTTGATAGGTAAGGGCTTTCAGCTCTGGAAGCCTCCAGGATAAAATTCAATGGGATATCTCAAGTGGGCCTGGTGGGAAGGTGTTGCTCCCATAGTAGACTTGGACCCAGCTCAGCTTGGGGCATGGTTGGAACAGGGCCCTGCTGGGATCAACTTTGTGAGGGAAATGATTGCCAAGATGTTAACCCTTTACATACATTCATATTCTCAGTCTCTTCTTTTTAAACCTAGTGGTCGCAGCGGAAAGATGCGGGCATTGTCTTTTAAGACTGGCATTGCATGCTTGTGTGGCACGGAAGTGAAGGAAAAACTTCAGTGTGAGTATAACTCCAAAGTGTGGAGTGGTGTTGGGTAGAGGGAAAGGTGTTGCAGGGAGGAGGAAGGGTGTAAGATAAGCAGAAAGTACATCTTGTGACTCAGCAGAGGGCTACTTGAGCTACCTTATGATGCTTCTTGGTTCACACTGTTGCAAAGAACACATGAAAGCCAAAGGACAAGATGGGCCTAAGGCCTATTACTATTCCCAGTGTCACTCCAACGGGCTTCATTCCTTCTGAACTGATGGAAGTACTTAGTCAGGATCTATGTTGGCATTTTGAGGTACCCAGGGCCCTGATGTTCTAGTTGCATTCCCCTGTGGCCTATCAGGCTTAGCTCTCTTCCAGTCTGAAGCTCAAGCCATGTCACTAGAGACTTCTTATATACACAGGCAGGGCACAATAATACCCAATATCTGGGAGGTGGACACTATGTTCTGCTGTAGTTTTTCACATCTTTGGCTTATAGTACCTTCGCGTTCCCCTCTGTCCTCCATCTTGTGTTCAGCATTTTGAACTTCTCAGTAGCAGCATGATTAGTTGTTGAGTCCTAATGTGTGACTGCTAAATGGGGTGAGTGCTAAGTTAAATTAGACGTGGTCCCTGCTTCCAATGATTTACAGTCCAGAGGAGGAGATGGAAGTACACAGAAAGCATTTTTTAGAAAGTACTGATGAGAATAATCCAAATGGCCAAAAATATATCCTATATCATATGACAGAAAAGAGACAGATGACAGCAGTCTGGAAAAACTTTACAGGGAAGAGAACGTTTCCAAACATGTTCATGGCTATGATATTATGTATTTCTCTCAACATTTCCTTGCGATGGGATGAACAGTGATTATTTATCATCAATTTAAAAGTAAGGAAACTGGGCTGGGCATGGTGGCTCATGCATGTAATCCCAGCACTTTGGGAGGCCAAGGTGGGAGGATCACTTGAGCCCAGAAGTTCAAGTCCAGCCTAGACAACATAGTGAGACTCCATTTCTAATTTTAAAAAGTAAGGAAACTGCAGCATAGAGAGGTTCATGACTTACCTATGATTCTACAACTAGGCAGTAATGGACCCAAAACTCGAACCTAGGCTCTCTGCCTTCTATTTCTGTGTATTTTCTAAGCCTTAATCAAGGTATGAAGCAGACAGAGAATAACCTCTGGAGGAGGTTTGCTAAGGCTGAATTGGGATGTGGAAGGGAACAGTCCTAGAAGGGCTTAAATAACCCATATGCAAAGATAAGTATCATAGTAGATTCCACAACGACTTAGAGATAATTTTTAGATGATCAGATGTTTTGAATTAGCTTCTCTTTTTGGTTTATGCATGCCAGTGTTTCCTTCCATTTGTGTGGACAATTGAGAGATTACTGCAGTGTCAGACTACATAAACAGGAGAGATGGTATGGCAGCCTGACTGTGACTCATGTTCAGGTGCCCCTGAGCCCGTACCCCATTATCCTGCTTCTGGAAGAATCTGTTTTCCCAACAGTATCATATCTGTGTCTGGCACTGCTCTTACACACAGTGCACTCGACCTCTCTCTCTCTTGCTTTCACTCTCTCTCACTCTTTCTCTCTCTGTCTCCCCCTCCCCCTGATATTCTCTCTTTGTGTTGGCCTGATTTTTCTCTCTGAACTCAGAGAATGCTCTTTTTAGAACTCGGCTACTAGAAGGTCAGGGATAGACCTCTATGTAGTCCAGTTTGAAAAGTCATTAGCTCAGTCTGTGCTCTTTCCCTATTTTCCTTTTCTGCCCTTTCTCCTCACCATTCTCCGGCCATTCCTGTGTCGGGGTTGGCCATTCTTGACGGTGGGGCCAGCAGACCTCTTCAGCCAAGTGGCCAACTCAGGCAGCCAGTGTGACCAGCGCCACCTTGGTGTCCTGCTTCATGAGGCCATTCAGGTGCCCCGTCAGCTGGGCGAAGTGGCAGCCTTTGGGGGCAGCAATGTGGAGCCCAGTGTCCGTAGTTGCTTCCGTTTTGTGAGTATGGAACTGGGGAGTGAGGGAGGGAAGGGAGGTTGCAGGAAGGGTGGGAAGAAGGGAAGGAGGACTACGAGCTAGGCTTTTGATCTGAAGTACGCAGATGCAAGGGAGTTTATTGGGATGGAACAACAGGGCAGAGGGTTCTCTGGGCTCTAGAATCATAGTCCTGTTAGGGAGGGTGTCAGCTCAACTAGCACAGGGCAGAACGTGAACATCTCTGGAGAACAGGCCAACCCAGCCCCTGCTGGTTCTCCTGCCCCTCTGAGGGCTGCCATTCTAGGGATAAGACACTTTGGGCCTCAGTCATTCCCATTGGTCTTCTTGTTTCCGTAGAGCACTGGGAAGCCAGTCATTGAAGCATCCCAGTTCCTGGAGTGGGTCAACCTGGAGCCCCAGTCCATGGTGTGGCTGGCTGTTCTGCATCGGGTCACCATTGCTGAGCAAGTGAAGCATCAGACCAAGTGCTCTATCTGTAGGCAGTGCCCCATCAAGGGGTTCAGGTAGGGAAAACAATACCTGCTGGGATGATAATAATAAATATGTCATGTGACATATAACTCAGATATTATAAAATAAAGTGTCACCTAATTATTATATAATTACAGCTAATCTATTGTACATTATTATATGCTGTTATAATCCTTTATATTGCAGAATGTTTAATTGTTTTTAAATGGGAAGTGAGGAAATATTTTGTTTTAGTTGTGTTATAAAGTATTACAGACCTACAAAAATGTATAGAAGAACATAGGTGTAAGAGCACCTATGTACTAAATGGTATGCCAGCAAATGGTTCACAACCTACTCTCTAGAAAGAAAAAAGGAAACCTGATCTGTAGCATTTGCTAATTTCTGTGATGTATATACTCCCACTGTGAATGACATCAGGCTATTTACAGGAGGTCTCTGAGCGGAGTCAGAAACAGATCCTCAGTTGCACACCATTTATATAGTATGTCAACCATGCAGATACAATAGATGTTAAGTAACCTCAAGAACATAGAGAGTAGCAAAGTAATTAGGAAGTAATGAGTTTTGAGTATTTATTACCTTTGTTTGTAATATAATTTATTTAATTGTGAGTTTATATAATTTAATAATGGCTAGATTTAACAACTGGCTTAGAAAACCCCTGAAATTTTAACAGCCAACTGTCGTGAGCTGGTATGAGCTGGCATCAGCACACCACAGTATATACCCGTGACCAACTTAAGGAATAAAACATTATTGCAATACATCTGAGGTCTCCTTGATTATATTCCCCTCCTTCCCCAACAAAGGTAACCACTATCCTGGATTGGACTTTCATCATAAAACACTCAACTTTTTACCTTTGTAAAACACTAACCCACAACTCTCCCTGTCATCACCCTGCTTTTCGTAAGATGAGCAAATGAGGCACACAGCTAGTTAGTGGTAGATCTAGACTAGATATTGGATCATATGACTCCTCTAAGTCTAGGCATTTCACTGTCCTATGCTACAAGGTTGGGCAGTTCAGCCAGGCTTTGGAAGTAGATCTGAAGGGCTATTCTTTATTCTGCAATAATAGGTATATTATTATGAACAACCTTTGGAAATAACTTTTAGCCAACTTAGCCAAGGCTGGTAGAAAGAACTGCCTTCATATTGGAAGTGTAATTTCTCCAGGGTAGGTGGTGGTCCCTGGGAGCCTGGACCTGTTTGGGCCATCCTTGTTTAGAAGGCCATTTGATATGATGAGATATTTACCCCTGCTTCCCTCCCGTCTCCCTTAAACAAAGGTGGTGAGACAATGCTATTTCCCACACTTCATGGGAATCTGGCCTTGTGATTTCATAGAGATTTATGGTCTCTAGAATAAAGTTATTCATCTATTGAGAACTCAGCCACTGCTATGTATACGAGGTTGGGCATGTTATGGCTCCATGCCTCATTCATCCCCTTCTACTGTGTGTGTATATTTTAATGTTAGGGGAACAGCGGGGAGGTCACTGTGGCACGTTGGACTCTCTTTCCTACTACATCTCCTCTCCCCCAAGGTACCGGAGTCTGAAGCAATTCAACGTTGACATCTGCCAGACCTGCTTCTTGACAGGCAGGGCCAGCAAAGGCAATAAGCTGCACTACCCCATCATGGAGTATTACACACCGGTATGAAGCCTCCAGGCTGGGTGGGAGGGTTAGGCAGCTCTCAGGTACTAGGCCTTGATCCACTTTGCCCAGCATTGGCTCATTGTTTTCTGCTCTCCCGTGGGGAGCATTCTCCAAGGAGCTCTGGTGATTCACTGGTTTGGGAAATTCAGGCCTCTCTATTCTTCCAGCAGAGCTTCTCCCTCACCAGGCCTGGCCACAGCTGGCCCAGGACACTCTCAGCCATTTAAAGGGCACTCACTGTTTTACTGCAGATAAAAGTCTCAGGAAAAACAAAACAAAGCAAAACAAACAAACAAACTAAAACAGAGAGAGCAAGGCAGTTCCAGGTGATTCGCCTTCCATTGCTCACTTGAGTTTTTCCTGGCTAGCTTCCTATATTGCTTCTGTACTGGGTCACTCAGTCTTTCCCTGATGCTTTGTCATTATTTCTACCCCTTCTAGTCAGTACCAAAGCTTATGCTCAAATTAATTATTCATCCCTTGGAGGGAAAAAAGAAAGATATGTCCTTTACCTGGACCCCCAAACTCCACTTGGTTTTCCCTGGTAACCATGTCCTCCATACCTGCCTTAGCCCAGTTCAGTCAGCATCCCTGAACTCCAGCCACAGAGTTGCTCCTGTGCTGTGTTTAAAACCCACAGCTCCATGCTTAGCTTCCAGCACTGACTCTGCTCCCTACTCATCTTTATCCTTTTCTGTCCCCGCAGATGCTCCCAAAGCCCTGATCATATCCCCAGCTCCCACCACTGCTCTCTCTCCCCTATTCTATTTTTCTTTTTTTTTTTTAGAATTTTTTTTAAATTTTACTTTCACCTTTTTTTTTTTTTTTTTTTTTGAGACAGAGTCTCACTCTTACCCAGGCTGGAGTGCAATGGTGCGATCTTGGCTCACTGCAACCTCTGCCTCTGAGGTTCGAGCGATTCTCCTGCCTCAGCCTCCCAAGTAGCTAGTGTCTCCTATTTTTCAACCTGTTTCCCCACAATCCATCTGTCCAAGCTTTCATCTCTTCAAATCCTGTTGGCACAGAAACGTGTGGCCTGGTGGGAACAGGGACCATGCCCTTTACTTTTCATTTATTATCATTTTAAAGAAAACATTAGAAAAGTCATACATGGAAAACTGGCTGGATCTGGTAGACTGATAATCCTCTACCACCTGCTCGTCCTCTACATCCTTAGAATTCATAGAAAAGCTATTTTAAAAATTAACAAACATATGCTCATTATAAAATATTGGAATCATATAAAAGCGTTTAAAGTATAAAAAAAAGGCTGGGTGCCATGGCTCACACCTGTAATCCCAACACTGTGAGAGGCCAAGGTAGGAGGATTTCTTGAGCCCAGGAGTTCAAGACCGGCCTTGGTAACACAGTGAGACCCCTGTCTCTACAAAATTAATTATTATTATTATTTTTGCTTTTAGAGGAACTGAGACAATTAATTTTTTTTAAGTATAAAATGAAAGTCCTCCTGTCTCCTCACCCTGGCCCCCACCCCTCCAGTTCAACTTCCCAGAGGCAACCAGTGTTGAGTTTGGCATATATCCTCCCAGACCTTCTTCTAGGAGCAGGGTATGGTGGGCATGAGCAAGAGTGGATTACCCAGCAGGCTGTCTGCTCTAGCAGAGCAGCCACACCTGCCCAGTATATCTGGAAGCCATTAGGGTAAGTTCCTCTGCCCTGTCTCCTCCTCAGACCACATCCAGTGAGAACATGAGGGACTTTGCCACAACCTTAAAGAACAAATTCCGCTCCAAGCATTATTTCAGCAAACACCCTCAGCGAGGTTATCTGCCTGTGCAATCAGTGCTGGAGGCTGACTACAGTGAGACGTGAGTACTGGTGGCTGAGCAGGGGCTGTGGGCAGCCTCACTGAGCCCGATCGTATGCTGCGAAGGGGCTGAGTCCCGAGTGGGCTAGGAGAATGTTCCAAGGTAAATCCCACTAGTGATAGGGCCGTTCAGCTTGGGCCTGACCTGCACTCTGGCCTGAGAAGTAGACTGGAATCCAGTCTTTGTATTTTGTTCCCATCAGCTCTTGCCCATGTCCATAATGTAGGGAGCACGAGAGGGAGGAGGAAACAGGCTGCCCAGTCTTTGGTCCTCCGAGTCTTTGCTGCTTTCTTCTAGGCCGGCTTCTTCCCCGATGTGGCCACACGCCGACACACACTCCCGAATTGAGCATTTTGCCAGCAGGTACCACCAGGTTTGCGGGAGGTGGATGGGAGCTGTTGTAGGAAGTCCGAGGGGAAAGGATCTTCAGTCGGGGCAAGGAGAATGGAGTCAGGGCCAGGGGATGTGCACAGTGGGGTGTGCAGCAGCCAGCAAGGCCCAATACTTAGGAGTAGTTGAGGCAGCTCTCAAAGCCAATGATCCTGTTGTGAGATTAAAGTCCTTGAGATGGAAGCAGGCCCCACATCCTGTTTTCTCTCCTGCCTCTGCTCTTTATTCCTAGGCTTGCTGAGATGGAAAGTCAAAATTGCTCCTTCTTTAATGACAGCTTGTCCCCAGATGACAGCATGTGAGTTTCCACAGCTGCTTATTTGCCAGAAATAGTTCTCCTTGAGATCTTTGTGCCACTGTTTGGGAAGGGTATATCCTCCAGGGAATGGGGGTGTGTGGTGGTTAGGATCCTTAGCTCCCTAAGGAAGGAAGGCTGCTTTCTGGGCACAGTGTTCAGTAAGAAAGGCAGTCTTCCCTCTATCAATCAACCTGGGAAATGAGTGATGTACTAGCTCTCTGCCATCTTTCCAAGTCCCTTCCTGTTGCAAGATCCCATCCTTCTATACACAACTTTGAGGAACGAAGAATATGCCCTCCCTCATCTGAAGTTGCAGAAAGGAGCCATTATCTTGTGCTCAAGATGCCAAAGCCCTATCTAGTGCTACACTAACCCTGGGAGACATCAGGGACTTGGCTGAACTATAGCCAAGGGAACTGCCTGGTATGACAGCCCAGAGAAGGGGCCTTGTGTCTCTAGGGAGGTCCCCACCCTGCTCAGAGGTCCTAGGAGCTTCTGGCTACATGGATCAATCTGCCCTGACTGGGACCCAGATCCCTCTAGAGGAAGAGGAAACAAAGGAGGGTAGAGTGGGGGAACAGCACAGAAAGGGAAATGATTTGCTCATTGTTTCCCGGGGAGGGGGGTGGGCTGTAAGTAGAACCCAGATACCTGCATCCTGAAAACACTCTCTCAATACCCCCAACCACAGCCTCTGCCTCCTTTGAACACTTTCATCCCTCTCAAGCCTCAGTATATGTCCTTTCCCTCTCGATGTGACTTAGAAGTGAATCCTCCAGCATGCATTTCCTGGGGCCTGAGCTGAGAGCTGAGTTGTTTCTCTGTTCAACAACTGGTCACCTACTCTGCTTTCCCCACACCCATGCAGAGACGAGGACCAGTACCTGCTGCGGCACTCCAGCCCCATCACAGACCGGGAGCCAGCCTTTGGACAGCAGGCTCCATGCAGTGTGGCCACAGAAAGCAAAGGGGAGCTACAGAAGATCCTGGCCCACTTGGAAGATGAGAACCGGTGGGTGTGATGATAGCAGAAATCTGTGTGGGTTCTTGAGGCAGACAGCTTGAATTTAAGTCCAGGCACTTCTACATCCTAGCTGTCTGACCTTGAGCAAGTTACTTATATTCTGTAATCCTCTATTTCCTTATCTGTAAAACGGGGATGATGATCATCAAACCTGCCTCCTAGGGTCACTTGTGAAGACCAAATGAGATCAGGCATATAATGTGTTTGGCTCAGTGCCTGGCTTATAGTAAGGGTTCAATAAATGCTAGCTATTATAATAATTATTTGAAAACTTTTAAATTTTTTTTTTTTTTTGAGACAGAGTCTCACTCTGTTGCCCAGGCTGGAGTGCAGTGTCGTGATCTCGGCTCACTGCAACCTCTGGCTCCTGAGTTCAAACGATTCTCATGCCTTAGCCTCCCGAGTAGCTGGGACTACAGGCATGCACCACCATGCCTGGCTAATTTTTTTTTTTTTTTGGTATTTTTAGTAGAGACGGGGTTTCACCATGTTGGCCAGGCTGGTCTTGAACTCCTGACCTCAAGTGATCTGCTCACCCCGGCTTCCCAAAGTGCTGGGATTACAGGCATGAGCCACTGTGCCTGGCCTGAATCCTTTTAATGTAACCCAAATTTTTCCAAGAACACACAAGATGCAAGCAGAGAGAATGCATAGAGAAAACAGGAGAGGGTATGACATGTTCCTGCCCTCAGAGACCTTTCAATGTTGGAAGTGGAAAGAAATGTGTATCACCTAGTAAAAGTATTCCAGAGGACAATGACACTACATAGAGCGTTGGAGGTCTGGAATAGGGATGGTGAAGAAGAATACAGGGAAGACATGACTTTCCATAAAGTAAAGGTGGCAGCAGGTACCTAAGGAGGGTCCAAGCCACTTATGGGGCATGAAGTAGAATTCGTAGTACCCCTTAGAGCAGTGCTTTGCAAACAGTAGTGCATAAGATAGTCACTTGGGAAGCTTGGTAAAATACAAATTCTAAGTCACAGGTCTGGGTGGGGCCTGAGTTTCTGCGTTTCTCACTAGCTCCCAGTGGATGCCCATACTGCTGTTCCACAGACCACACTTGGAGTAGTAAGTCTTTAGAACAGTGCTACTCAGAGTTTGGAGAGCAGACCAGGGCCAGTTTGTGACCAGTTTGTGACCAGTCCAAGGCAAGATAAAAAAAAAAAAAAAAAAAAAAAGAGAGTAAGCTTTTAGAAACTTTTATAGCAATTTGACATTGCTATGATATTCAAGCACCAAATTAGTAGGCTCATCTCGTTGAATAGGGTAGAGACCAGTTTGAGTGTTGTTGAACTTGTGTGATGAATTACGTGGTGTGAGCTATGTACTAGTCATGTGCATTGGGACCACATACTGGTCCATAACAGAGTGAAAAAAAAAAACACCTGGATTTTTGCCATGAATCATTTGAGAAACACTGCCTTTGAGCAGCAGTCTGCAGGCCCTGGGAAACACTGGGCTGAGAGTGACTGTTCTGTTGCAAATAAAGAAAAAACGAACAAAGCCAAAAGTGATATCCCCAAAAGTAGGCCACCTGTTTGGAATTTGTTTTTTTGATGACCCAGCATGGGTGTTCAAAGTGGGCCAAAGAGGAGGATTGTGGAGAGAAGAGGCAAGACAGGTGGTCTCTTGTTTATGTTATGTTTTCCCTTGGAATCTAAACATCTAAAAATGGAGTAGGTGAGTCAGTGGCCCTAATGCCTCCTTTATTTGCAGACTGTGTTTCTGCCTGATTTTAAGGTCAGAATTAATCCCTAAAGCAGCACATCAAAGCCCTGAGACATTTCTTACGCAAAATGTCAACTTTCTCTGCTCTGAGGTCTCAGGATGGCAGAGTAAATGACATACGTGCTGGAGAGGAAGTGGATGTGGCCATTCAAGCAAGAGCACAGCTGGGGGTGGGGGTGGGGGTGGGGGTGAGGTGGGGTGGAAGAGCACAGGGATTGTTCACACCTAGGCCTGAGGGGACATCTGAAACCTGGACAGTCAGAGCCCTGTTAGAGCCATAGGTCTTGGTGTCTCTCTCCATGGCAGGATTCTCCAGGGAGAGCTGAGGCGCCTGAAGTGGCAGCATGAGGAGGCAGCTGAGGCACCCAGTCTGGCTGACGGCTCCACCGAGGCAGCACCAGACCACCGCAATGAGGAGCTTCTGGCCGAGGCCCGTATCCTTCGGCAACATAAGAGTCGCCTGGAGACGCGCATGCAGATCCTCGAAGATCACAACAAGCAGCTAGAGTCCCAGCTGCAGCGTCTGAGGGAGCTTCTCCTGCAGGTGAGGATGGAGACAGGAAAAGAGCCAGGGTGGCCTCTGAGCCCAGGGGAAGGGCTGGGGAGCTGAGGGCTGTGGCAAAGAAGATACAAGAGAGAGCTCCTTGGCAGTGGCTGTCAGGTAACTTCCTGAAGAGAACTGGGCCTGCGGTTGGTGGGGGGGCGGGGGAAAGAAGAGACTGGTATGGTCACATCTTCAGCCAACTCTCTTCCACCTACCTTCCATGCCACCCTGTGTGTCACTCTCCAGCCACTGTGGGGCCTGGGGCAGAGAGAAGACTTCTGAGGGCTTATTTCTTCACAACCCATTGGAATCCCATACTAAAAGAACAAACTTCAAAAATCATCTAAAACATTGATTTTGCTAGTATGGTATTTGCTAGAAAGAAGTGGGTTGGGACAAGTTTGGCAAGAGAAAGATTAGTGCTATCTAAGGGTGTTTCTTGTTACTTTTTGCACCTTTCATCTCTGAGAGGCAATGTGTATGCTGTGGTAAAGCTCTGGAGTCAGGCAGCTCTGGGTTTGCATGTGGCTCTGCCAATTGACTGTGGGGTGTTTGGACAGTTAGTTAACCTCTCTAAGCCCCAGTTTCCTCATCTGTACAACAGAGATGGTAACAGTACCAACTTCATAGAATTGTGGTGAAACATGAAAGGAGATAATGCATTTATGGAATTTAGCATGATGCCAGGAATTTAGTACACACTTCATAAATGTTACCTATTATTGTCATTATATGTAATGGAAAATACCACTCTTCTGCCTCTTCCCCAGATCCTCCAAGGAATGGCCTCTATGGATTCCTGGAGGTTTCTAACATATGCTATGTCATGAACCAAGGATCAGGTGTGAAACTCTACATTTCCAGAGAGAATTGTGTTCTAAATAGCTTAATTATAGCTGAAATGACAGCAAGAGACCTTTAGGTACAATGCCATTCTTTAATTAATTAATTAATTAATTAACTAATTTTCAAGACAGAGTTTGGCTCTTGTTGCCCAGGCTGGAGTGTAATGGCTTGATCTCAGCTCACTGCAACCTCCGCCTCCCAGGTTCAAGCGATTCTCCTGCCTCAGCCTCCCAAGTAGCTGGGATTACAGGCATGGGCCACCATGCCCGGCTAATTTTGTATTTTTAGTGGAGACGGGGTTTCTCCATGTTGGTTAGGCTGGTCTTGAACTCCTGACCTCAGGTGATCCGCCTGCGTCAGCCTCCCAAAGTGCTGGGATTACAGGCGTGAGCCACCGCGCCCAGCGTACAATGCCATTCTTATAAGAACTGGGAGCCTTTGACACATGTTGTTAAAGGAAGAAGGTAATGGGTAATTCAATATTCTAAGAAGTTTCCTAAAAGTGGAAGCCACTGTTTTAGGTAATACCAAAAGCTTCTTAAAGTCTAAGGGTAAAGGGATGGTATGAAGTCTCTCAGGTCCCTTCTAAGCTCAGGAGTCTGTCAAAGTAAGGTCAGGAAGGCAAATCCACTTAAGTCATGCCTTACCTCTTGCTAGCCACCCACCGAATCAGATGGCAGTGGCTCTGCAGGCTCGTCCCTAGCTTCCTCTCCACAGCAGTCAGAAGGCAGTCACCCCCGGGAGAAGGGACAGACTACTCCAGATACCGAGGCTGCAGGTGAGTTCCCCTGGCCCTTCCCAGCCCCTTTCTCCATGGCTTTGTCCTGCCCTCGATTTCCTGCCCAAGGCTTTGCGGGGCTGGGACTGGTTTCTCCTCTTGGTTTTGTGCTTAGGGTCAGGGATGATTGGTTTACTGATTGATTAATTCATATGCTTATTCCACAAATAAATGTACATTGAGCACAACCTATGTATTAGGCATTGTGCTGGGAAGATGCAAATGCTGTGGGCAGGTCTGCCCTTCAGCTGGCAGAATTCTATCTGGCCCCTTGGCCTCATAAAGGAGTCTCTAGTTCTCTTCTCAAATCTCTGTTTTTTAACCCAGATGATGTGGGGTCAAAGAGCCAGGATGTCAGCCTGTGCTTGGAGGACATCATGGAGAAACTCCGTCATGCCTTCCCCAGTGTGCGAAGTTCTGATGTGACTGCCAACACCCTGCTGGCCTCTTGATGGAGCCAGATCCCCATCCTATAGTTCATAGTCCTCTCCTGGTTCCGGTCAAAGCCTTTCCTCAGCCTTCACCCAACCTTTCCAGTTTCCACTGGCCCCACATTCCTCAACTAGTATTATTTGGGCTCTGGGCAGCAGCAGGGATCTGGTGGTATGTGAGGTGCATGCGGGCAGTGATGGGGAAAGGGGAGGCATGATTCTTCTGACCCTAGAAATGTTCCCTTTAATCTTCAAGTTCGAGGTCAGCCCTTTAAGTACCTTTCTGTTGCAACCCAGGCAAATATCACTTGGCCATTCAGATGGGGAGCAGAGAAGCTGCCTTGCAGAGCTAAGCGGTACATGTTGGCCCCTCTTCCTTCTCCGTGGAATTATGGAGAGAGAGAAGCCTAATTACCCCCAAGGTTCCATCCAGCATTATGAATCCACAGGGTTTACCCCTACTTTCTGGCGCAACTCAGGAAGGCAAAAGGGTATCCCCGAGACACCTTCCCCACCCCAAGTGCCCCTGAAAAAGTCTGGGCAGTGTGTGTTCTATTACTTCAGCTCCAGGACAGATTGCTAGCCATCCTAATGCTACCTAGGTATTGGTTTCTCCTCAAATATCTTCATTTTCTTTAGCCTCAGTCCCTGACAGACCTTCCTTAAGGGGAGAACAGTTCATTCTGGTTCTTCTACGTTATATTTGGAAGCATTAAATCCATACTTATGGGTTTAGATTTTTTTTTTTTTTGCCCCACATCTTCCTATTTCTTAAAGTCCTCAGCATTTTGAGAGACCCACTGAGTTGCGAGTTGCTCTGGAAACCCGGCTGAAGCCACCCTTTGCTCCTCTGAGTCTGTCCTCACAGACCTGAGGACACAGTGGCAGCTTGCTGAGCAAGGGAGTGTTGCTTTCCTTGGGTGAGGAAGAGGAAGCCCACCTCAAGTCTGGAGTAGTATGACTGCCATCCAACACCCTTCCAGGCTGTGACCCTTCTAGCTCTCAGGCTGAATCAGGTGAGGTGGCTGATTGTCCCCAGCTAATCATAAGGCATTTGCAACTGGCCACCGTGTGTAGTGGCCCCTCCATAGGAGCCACAGGCCACAAATCAGGAAGCTGGCCACTTTCCACCCAGACAACAACAGCAAGGCCTTCCTGTGCCTAAAATTGTTATTTCTAACTCTGGAAGGTGAATCCAATCCTCAAACTGAACTAGCTCTTCCTAGGCGACATATACCATGATCTCTTTATCCAGAAACTGTTCAGAATAGATAGTAGGGGTGGGGGAGTGGGCTTGGGAATGTTGAATAGATTCAGAGCCCACTTAGGCAGCTTTCTCCCAAGAGGAGCTTTATAACCTAGAGCCCTGCAGTTGACTTCATTTGCCTAAGTTTATATACATACATATCTATTCTACATATCTACTGTACATCAGTGCTCTCCTGGCCTCACTCACACATTAAATTCTAATACCTCTTGAAGTATTAATGTTCTGCCTTGCTCTTTGTTAGCCCCAGCCTCTGGTTGGAAAGATAGATGTATCCTGGCTGCTCCCCTAGGATATCTCTCTCCATTGATGTTTGGAGTGGGCTGTCCTCAAGACCAAAGCAACAGAAACCTGTGGTCACAGAGAATCTAACAGGAAGAGTCACTGTTCTCTTCACTCATTCCAAATCTTGTTCCCTTGAGACCTGGGCCTTGGGTGAATTTTCCTGGGCTCCCCTAAATGGTTCAGGTGCCAAAATAGAGCAAACCCAAGCTCTGCCCACCCCATGCAGAAAAGGACAAACAGGCCTTTATTAGCCTTTGCCAGCTAAGACACAGAGAACATTCTCTGGTCCCTTCCAGCTCTTATGGTCTCACTCAGGGCTAAAGAAAGCAACAGTTGCCACCACAATCAGGAGGGAGTGACGGTTGGGGTGTTGTATTATAATCCAGCAGTGGGCCAGTGGGTAGAACTGCTAGGAACCTAGTTTGATCTGCTGCAGGGGAGGCAGGGCAGCGGCTTGGGTCCAGAAGCTTAGGGTTGCCTCCTCCACCACTAAGTCACAGGTCCAGGGTGTCAGACTTCACAGCATAACATCTGCTTTAGTGTTCATGAGGTCTCTGGGCAGGAGAACTGGGTATCTGGATAGATGGTTGAGCAGGTGGTAGGCAGGCATCAATCACAGAACCTGGGCATCAGTCAGAGTGGGAGCATATTTGTAGAAGCCTAGATTGTGGGCGGGAATGTGGGACGGAGGGCTCAAGGACTTGGAGGCATATGCCTGCCTAAGCCTTAGGCGGGTACATGTTATGGAGCAATTTTTTACCAGGAAAGTCCTGGAAAATCTTTTCTGTTATCCCCACCCCACCTGAGAGCTCTTGGGCTGCTGAGGGCCTGTGGCAACTGCAGTGGGCCAGGCATGGTAGAAAAGATGTAGATCTTGTTATGTAGGATTTGCGTTGTAGGTGGACTGAAGCGGCAGGTCAAGAGTTGAATTCTCACTAAGGGGTCACTGACATTTTGTGGTCCTGTGTTTACCTTAATGCCTAAGGTGAGTATATTGTTCAAGGGTCCAGGGACAGTCACTGCAGTATGTGTGGGGAATTTTCCCACAGTAAGGTAAATGGATCCTTGGGTACTATGAATCCAACTTGGGGTTGGATTTACCAAAATGTGTTGTATGTTGTTAGACATCTTGTTGTGTATTAGTCTTCTAAGGGTATTGTGCATGGCACTGTGTAGTTTATAGCCCTACACTGGAAGGATGGTGAAGGGAGTTGCTAGATTGATAGCCTAAAGAAAACCTTCTGACTGTGGGATTAGCATCAATGATAAGGAATGTGAGCATTTGCTGGGGTTGTTGTCATGTAGTATCAGAGAACAGTTAGGACTGAGAGGTGATTTCTTCTTGACAGAATTTGATAGAGGCCAAAAAGCCATTACGAGGATACCTCTGCTTCCAGTGACAGCAGAGTGGATTCACATTGATTGGGCATTGTCACGGAAGGCTGACTAGCTGGAGGACATCAGGCTGTGCTATGCTTCCCTAGTGAGGACATGTGCCCTTCCCTCCAGATTAGAAAGGCTAGAATCAAGACTTTCAAGTGCTCATTTTCTTCAAGGTCCAAGGTTGGGAACTATTTCCCTACAGAGAAATCTGTTTGAGTTTCTGGTGCTCCAGGAAATGGGTTGGCAGGACACAGAAATGAGAAACCCTGAGGCCAGGAAGAGGCCAATCCTAGGAGATGTTTTCCCTCCAGATTCATTTTAAGGAATATCTGTGCTTCCTGATGTGTGTGCTTGAGATTTGGGCTCTATATCCAGCATTTGAACTCACATTCTCAGTGGCAGAGTCATGGTCTGTGGCACCATTTCAAGGCCAAAAATCCCATCCAATTTCCCTTCACATAGATGACAGAAAAGCAAGAAAGTAGCTGCCTTAACTCGAACAGTTCTGGGAAAAAAACTGGGGGCCTTGTCCTGAGGCTGTGGAGACTTAATTCTTCAGCTGGGTGGTTCCCGTAGGAACAAGGAACACTTTAGCTACTTCTTACTCTTTTAACACCAATTGCTGTGGGAGAAGGAAAGGCTCAAGGCCAGGGCTCAGCTCGCAGAGTCCATCTTCTCCCACAGTTGCCACATTTGAGAGGGGGCCTGCTGAATGCCCTTGCTGTCCCCTATGGCAGTATTGAGGCCTGACCGAAGTCTGGTATGCTGCTTGCTGGCTGCAAGAACTGGTCACAGGATGAAAATTGGGGAAAGGATTTGGGGGAGGTGACAAGGGTGGCATGGAAGTCTAGGGGACAAAGGGACAGGGTTGGGAACAAATTGGTTAACTTTGATTGCCACTCACTGTGGTGCTTTCCCCCTTTCCCTTGAATTCTGCTTTGAAAAGAATAAATTTGTACTTGTTTACTTTGGTTCCTCTGGTTATACTCTCTGAGTCTGATATTTCATATCTTTCCCTTATTTGGGGGTGGGAAGAGAGGGTAGACCAAGAAGCCACAGAAGTACTGTAAAACATAAGGCTACCAGATGAGTCCAACACCTGTGGGACACAAAAAGACCTCCCCATTGGGCTCATCTGCCACTGTTACCCGGATTAATCACCTCTCAACATCCTCCCAACCCTCCCCAAATTAGCTAGTTAGCGCCTTATGAGATGAGCTGTATGTAGCAATGGTTTCTAAATTTCATCCTCCTCAATCTGAGGGTTTTTCACCAGCCTGAAGCATTGTAAGAAAAGTCAGGACAATGCATTGAGTTTTCATAAAATTATATTTATTCAGTTTAAAGGTCTACCTTTTATTCTGAGATTACGGATATACACACACACACACACTATATATATATATATAGTGTGTGTGTATATATCTGTAATATATATATAGTATGTGTATGTATATATATATATATCCATCTATCTATCTATCTATATATATCCTGTGTGTATATATCCTGTCAATAAGTAAAACCCTGTCAGTCCCTCTTTTTCTTTTTCTTTTCTTTTTATATTAAGGATATATATATATATATCCGTAATATATATATAGCATGTGTATGTGTGTGTATATATATATATCCATCTCTATATATATATCCACCCATATATATATATATGTATATATATAGCCTGTCAATAAGTAAAACCCTGTCAGTCCATGTTTTCTTTTCTTTTTTTTTTTTTTTTTTGAGACGGAGTCTCACTCTGTCACCCAGGCTACAGTGCAGTTGTGCAATCTCAGCTTACTGCAACCTCTGCCTCCTGGATTCAAGCAATTCTCCTGCCTCAGCCTCTCACCAAACTATAGCAACACTGTCCAGTATAAAATAATGCAAGCCACATATGTAATTTTAAATTTTATAGCAGCCATATTACAAAAATAAAAATAGATGGAATTAATTTTAATAATTAACCCAATATATCCACAATATTACCCTTTCAACATGTAATAGTATAAAACAATTATTAATGAGATTTTAAAATATATTTTTAACCAAGTCTTTGGAAATGTCAAGCAAGCTGACACATTCAGCTGGGGGAAACACACACACACACACACACACACACACACACACACACACACGAGATCCAGACAGATCCAGACAGTTTATTCCTTATAGAGACAGAAAAAGCAAGATCAGCAATGGTATCAGCTCCCTGCATCCCTCGTCCCACAGAACAATATAACAGGGCAACAAAAGGGGCTAGATGACAGGCAACATGAATGGTAGGACCCCCTGGTACTGTGTAGCCAATGCCACACTGCAGCTAAGCAGTTTTATGGCCTGCAACTGTACCCTCTGGAGTGGGAAGCAGGCAGAAAGCCCTATACTTAACTGGAACAAGGGAGGCAGGTGACAAGCTGTCTCATGGCAACCTCCCTCAAGATAGGGAGATGACTGAGAAACGCTCTTGTAGCAAATTCTCACAAGACTGCCTGTCTTCCTGTGTTCCGGGAGGATCACAGGGTGTTATGCCAGGACCTGAGTCAGCCTGCAGTTGAGCCTGGCCTGCGTGGCCTATGTGGATAGTGTAAGGTCATCAGGATGCGGGCACAGAGCAGTTCCTTTATAGAAATCCAGTGTTTATTTTACACTTACTGCACATCTCAACTCAGGCTAGTCATGTGGTGCTCAAAAACCACATGTGCCTAGTGGATACCATATTGGACAGCACAAGTCTGTAGCATACAGAAGTCAAAATCACTGAGCTATAGCAAAGGAAAACTTTCTGAGGTGTCAGAGTGAATGTGTGCATGTGTATGTTGGGGTGGGGTGGAAAGTCAGAACGGCAATAGCTTTCGGTGACTGGAGGGCAGTGGTGAAGCAGCCCCCCTAGGTTACATTGAGAAGTGGTAGCAGAGGAGATGGAGGGGCATCGCAAACACACTAGCTTGCCCTTGCCCCTTCCTGTTGTGTTGTCTTCCCTACCACCCCGCCTCTCAGCAGAGCTCTGACTGTTCTCAGGCTGCAGTATCAGACAGAGGCTGTATGAGGGCTCTTCTACCTCTTCCACTCCTGGATGCCCGCTGTGGCACATGTGCCACACTCACTGGCCTGTCTCTCCAGCATGACCCCAGGGTACTTTCTATCAGTCCCCTGCCTGCCTTTATCTGGAAAGGCCTATCTTCTTTTCAAACTCTGCTTCTTCCCCCACCTTCCACCTCTGACACTCAACTTCTTTCCCTCATTCTTTCTCCGTATTCTCATCTTTTAAGTTACGGGTTTCTGAAAAAAACAATCTTTTTAAAATATCATCTTGGTTTTCAAGCAATCCTCGAACTTCTCTCCTAATCTGGGCTCCATTTTGTTTGCCTTTAACATGCCTATCTCCCTTAGTCCTACTTTTTCCCTTGCATTTCCCCCAGCATTCCTGCCGTCTCCATCCCAACTTCACAGGCCCTGCTCATACATGACCTCTCCTTTGCCCATGGCTTAACTTTGACTTGGAGTAGGAGCACTAAAAGTGGCACGGAGAACTTAGGATTATATTTCTTAAAGCAGCACTGACTTTGTCAATTGGGATCAGACCTGGGGCTAGCTGGGCTACTTCCAGAAAACCCCCAGATGCCTCTTGGTGGTAAGCATTATCACCCATGATTTACAATGAGAAAATAGAGGCTCTAAGAAGCGTAGGGGCGGGCAGGCGTGATGGCTCACGCCTGTAATCCCGGCACTTTGGGAGGCCAAGGCAGGTGGATCACCTGAGGTCAGGAGTTCGAGACCAGCCTGGCCAACATAGTGAAACCCCGTCTCTCCTAAAAATACAAAAATTAGCCAGGCATGGTGGCAGCTGCCTGTAATCCTTGCTACTTGGGAGGCTGAGGCAGGAGAATCACCTGAACCCGGGAGGCGGAGGTTGCAGTGAGCCAAAATCGCACCACTGCACTCCAGCCTGGGCGACAGAGCAAGACTCCATCTCAAAACAAAAAAAGAACCACAGGGGCTTGCCCAAGGCAAGTTCCATCCTTGTGTGAGTTCCACTACAGCATGGTAATTCAACCCAAATATTGGAGCTGCCATTTGTATCACTTCTCTAACCACCCCCCCACACCCGCTCCATCTCATATTAACCATATAGCATTGGGATTTGGAGCAAATCTTCTCACCTTAACAATACAGCATTGGGATTTTATTTGCTTAGTTTATTAGGAGTTACCCTAAGAACTCTGGAAGGATGCCCCAAGGCTGATAGCATCGTCTGCCATTTTCTAATCAGAGTGCTATGGTCCGAATGTGTCCCCCAAAATTCATATGTTAAGATATAATCAGTAATGTGTTAGTATTAAGAGGTAGGGCTTTTGGGAGGTGATTAGGTAATGAGGGCTCCACCCTTATGAATGGAATTAGCGCCCTTTTAAAAGAGGCCCGAGGGAGTTTGTTTGCCCTGCCATCATGTGAGGATGCACCCCGAAGATGCTAGGAAGCAGACAAACCCCTCACCAGATGCCAAAGCTGCTGGCACCTTGATCTTAGACTTCCAAGCCTCCAGAGCTATAAGCAATAAATTTCTGTTGTTTATATTTACCCAGTCTATGGTATTTTTGTTACAGCAGCCCAAATGAACTAAGATATAGAGCTTCTTATTGCTTTTCTTCTTGTTTCCGTTTGGATATGAGTACACTCATCATGGGGGATGGTTTAATAAATTGACAATAATCCATTTAAAATGAACAATTTATTTATTGCTTAAAGAACATAGACCATAAAACACTAATAATATACCTAGAAAAAAACCCAAACAAGATTGTTAAAGAAGTCTTCATAGGCATTATGGCATCTTGTTCTTCCTAACCTTAACTGATGAGGGTTAGGAGGAGAAGGCTCAGAATAAGGATAACAGTTCATAATTTCTTCATCTCTGCTCTAACTGTTCCCTTAGTTGGTGAATAACAACCAGCTCCATCCTAAAAACAACAGAACATAAGCAGCAGCAAGAAATCATCCTTGAGCAGGAATGCAGTCCTGTTACCTGAACAGAGACAGAACACAATCTAGTATTAACTGCTGCAAGGTAGGCACTTAAACTCACTATGGCAGGTCCTAGTGCTTAGTAGAAATGACCTCGTTTTTTCCCCTATGTTTTAGGAAATACTAAAAACCAAAAGAAAAGCTAAAACATATGTAGCTAAAACTGTAGTCCCAGCTACTCAGGAGGCTGAGGCGGAAGGATCCCTTAAGCCCAGGAGTCTGAATTCAGCCTGGGCAACATAACAAGACCCCATTTCTAAATTAATAATAATAATTCCCAAATTGACAAAGAGAAAGTCTCATGGTCGAGTGGGGTCTCTTAAGTCTACTACATTTTTATACTGGCCTTTTCTACATGACTACAAACTGTGAGCATATTTTAAGTAGCAAAGAAGGTACAGATAAATATAACTGATTCAACATAAGGCAACTGAAGGGACAAAAACATGCACAGTTTCATCCAATCTGCAGTCTGGATGGTGAATCCAAGGTTTGTGGGCCACGCCAATGGCTCTCCTCACTTCTTCAGAAAACGCTGCAACTGTTCCTGTAGGGAAATGAGCTGTAGGGAGAGGTAGAAAGACATGAAAAATTCATTTGAAATTTGAGGTCCCATTACTTGATCTAGAATTTACTTAAATGAATCAAAAAGAACTACTGTTATTTGGCATTTATAAGGTTATCTTAGTCTTGCAATGTTCCAAAGAATACTGGCCACAGTCAAGAATGCATGCATACTGCTGTGGCCATGATGATGTCCTTTATTATGCCCAATTTATGAAGAGAAGCTTTGTATTAGTCAGTTTTCACACTGCTGATAAAGATATACCTGAGTTTGGGAAGAAAAAGAGGTTTAATGGACTTACAGTTCCACATAGCTGGAGGCCTCACAATCATGGTGGAAGGCAAGGAGGAGCAAGTCATATCTTACATGGATGGCAGCAGGCAAAGAGAGGAGAGCTTATGCAGGGAAACTCCCCTTTTTAAAACCATCAGATCTCGTGAGACTTATTCACTATCACGAGAACAGCATGGGAAAGACCTGCCCCCATGATTCAATTACCTCCCACCAGGTACCTCCCACAACACGTGGGAATTAAAGATGAGATTTGGGTGGGGACACAGACAAACCATATGAAGCTTTAAAATTGAATAGGCTTTAAAAAAAAACAATATTTTTGCTGTTAAGAATTTGTGCTTCTGTGAAGAATATACAGAGGTCACAGCTCACTGTAGGGGCAAAGGAGATGGGATCTCTGTAGCCATATTCTAAGAGTCAGATGATAAAACAGTTGGGACACTCTCTTGTCCCAATGAACACAATGGGTCTTAGACTGAGTCTTACCAGCTGCTTCTTACCACAGTAGGAGATACTTAGAAACTGAGCCAGAGCCCTGACCAATCAGGAGCCTGATGATGTTCTACTTAATGCTTTCTAAGTTAGAAGCCCTGAACATTTTGTGGTATAGGATTTAATTTTTTTTAACTTGAAATGGTAAAGTGACCAATAACATTCAGAGATGTATGCCATCTTTACAACAAAGGTTGTTTTTGAATATTATTCATTTCAGGACACTCCATACCAGAATGAATTTTTAGTCTGTGAAATGAAAGGAACATTATAAAACAATCCTATGCTGCACATCACCTACCAAGCCACAATAATTGCTGTCCGCAGTAACTTAGAGGCTCTTCTCAGTTGCTGAGTGACCCCTGATTGACCATGATTACAACCACTGACTGATCCAGTTCCTTCTCCTTTGCAGGCTCTTTCTCTTCCCACCACCCCCTAAAGATAGGTTTTTCCTTAGGTTCAGACTTCTTGCTGAACAATCAACCAGGCTAACTCAACTAGCCCCACAGCTTCAATGATCATTTCTGTGTATGGGCCTCTCTCCAATTTCCCATTTTCAAAAGCACTTCTCCACATACCCCTCCAAATCCACTTTTTGTTATCCTATTTTCAGTTAATGGCACATCATTTCCCAGTTGCCCAGGCTTTGGACTCATCTTTGTTCCCCTTTTTGCCCTGTAAATCCAATCAATTGTTAAGCTCTGTTTGCTTCTACCACTTGCACCTTTGAAGCTCCAGGCTGTCCCCACTCCAATTTCTCCTATATACTTCTGGCAGAAAAATCTTCCTGAGTTATTCCCCAGGTAAAAAGGCTTTGAAGGCTCATAATGACCTACACCAAAAATCTAAATTGTTCACCCTGGCATCACCACCTCTGAGCCAGTGTGCATGCTGCTTTCTCATGGAATGCACTCCTTTCCCTATCTCCTTATTAAAACCCTACCTATATTTTAAGGCCCCAGTCAAACACCATCTTCTCCATGAAGTCTTCTTTAATATCCATGGACAATCTGTCATTCCTTTAAGTCCCTACCCCTCTTGCCAATTTCTCCCCAAATGAAGACAGAGACTACATCATAAGCATATCATAGCTCCCTGCAGAGCCTAGCTTAAAGTAGACACCTACTAAATCTAATTTGGATAAATGAACTAACATAAGGGACTCTGAGTAAATAAAGTTTACAGCTACATTTCTATGCTGCTCCTCAATACTAAATATAGTCATGTGTTACTTAACAATGGGGATATGTTCTAAGAAATGCATCCTTAGGCAATTTTGTCATGATGCGAACATGATAGAACATACTTACACCAACCTAGATAGTATAGCTTACTACACACCTAGGCTACATAGTATAGTCTATCGTTCCTAGGTTACAAACCTGTACAGCATATTACTGTACTGAATACTGTAGGCAATTGTAGCACAATGTTAAGTATTTGTGTATCTAAACATAGAAAAGGTAAACTAAAAATACAGTATAAAAAATTAAAAATGGTACACTTGTATAGGGCACTTACTATGAATAGAGCTTGCAGGACTAGAAGTTGCTCTGGGTGAGTCAGTGAGTGAGCGGTGAGTGAATGTGAAGGCCTAGGACATTACTGTGCACTACTGAAGACTATATAAACACTATATACTTAGGCTATAGTAAAATAATTTAAAAATTAAGTAATTCTGCTGCTATGTTATGATGGCCACAGTGTCACCAGGTGACAGGAATTTCTTAGCTCCATTATAATCTTATGGGACTACCATCATATATGCAGTCTGTCATTGGCCAAAATGTTGTTATGCAGCATACAACTGTACTTACATTGATGAAAACAAAGATGTTTGGTGGGTACTAAAACAATCCTGGCATTAACTGTTCATCTGATTGTTTTAAAGCAGTACTAAGCGGTACTTGGATAAGTGATTTGCTGAGAGGAAGGGAATATATAGAACATAAAAATTCCGCTAGCCTTGTGGGGATGGGGGTGGGGAGTAGTGCCTGTACTTCAAGAGCACCATGCTAAGCCCATCCTCATAATACCAACTCCAGTCTCTTTAAAATTGTAACCCTCAACAGTATAAGGTTAGAGTCAGCACACATTTTCTATACAGCTGCTTGACCCTCATTTAGCCTATATTGCCTTCTTCTCTCTTCGCCCTGTACACTCTCTTGTGGCTTTGAAAAATACAGTTGTCGTTCAAGTTAGAAATACATACATCCTTAATGATTCCTTCTCCTTCAACACCCAGTAATTGACCCAACTCCTGTCAATTCTACCTTTAAAGTATATTCTCTAATATATCAATATTCATTGCAGCATTATTCATAATAGCCAAAAGTGAAAGCAACCCAAATGTCCATCAGCAGATGAATGAATAAACAAAATGTGGTATATTGATCCAATGGAGTATTAGTCAGTTTTAAATGGAAAAAAGTACTGATACATGCCATAACATGGATGAACCCTGAAAATATGCTAAATGAGAGGAGCCCGACTCAAAACACCATGTATTATATGATTTCACTTGTATGAAATAACTAGAATAGGCAGTAGATTAGTAGAAACTAGATGAGTGGTTGCCTAGTGCTGGGCAGGGGAGAGGTTCTGGAGAAATGGGGAGTGACTACTAATGGATACAGGGTTTCCTTTTGGAGTGATGAAACTATTCTAAAATTGACTGCAGTGGTGGTTGTACAACTCTGAATATGCTAAAAGCCACTGAATTGTATAGTTTAAATGGGTGACTTGTGGGGGGTGGGGAGGACGGAGTTTGAGGCAGTCTCACTCTGTCACCCAGGCTGGAGTGCAGTGGTGGGATCTCTGCTCACTGCAACCTCTGCCTCCCAGGCTCAAGCAATCCTCCCACCTCAGCCTCCCGAGCAGCTGGGACTACAGGCATACACCACCATGCCTGGCTAATTTTTGGAGAGACAGGGTTTCACCATGTTGCCCAGGCTGGTCTCGAACTCCTGGGCTGAAGCCATCTGCCCACTTTGGCCTCCCAAAGCGCTAGGATTACAGGCATGCACCACCGCACCCAGCCTAAATGGGTGATATTGTATGGTTTATGAATTACATCTGTTATAAAAACATTTTTATTGCAGTTTAAAAATCTATATTCTTTCAATCTCCATTGCTACTACCTTAGTCCAAGTTTCCATCCTCTGTTATTAGAGTACCACAAAGCCCCCCAACCAGCCTCTTTGCTTCTACTCTCACCTTCTTCCAACCCATTCTCCAGATAATAATCAGAGTAACCTTTTAAAAGTTTAAATTAGGCCAGACGTGGTGGCTCACGCCTGTAATCCCAGCACTTTGGGAGGCTGAGGCAGGTGGATCACGAGGTCAGGAGATCAAGACCATCCTGGCTAACACGGTGAAACCCTGTCTCTACTAAAAATACAAAAAATTAGCCGGGCATGGTGGCACGTGCCTGTAGTCCCAGTTACTTGGGAGGCTGAGGGAGGACAATCTCTTGAACCCGAGAGGCGGATGTTGCAGTGAGCCTAGATTGTGCCACTGCACTCCAGCCTGGGCGACAGAGCAAGACTCCGTTTAAAAAAAAAAAAGTTTAAATTAGATGTGATTTTCCTATCTAAAATTCTTCAAGGACTTCACATTACACTTAAGGCCAAACCCATCCTCCTTATCATGGCCTTCAAGGAACCATACACTATGGTCTCTGCCTACTTCTCCAACCTTATCTTAAGCCATTCTCTTCCTGGCTTTAAATACTCCAAAGGTCCTCAAAGAAGCCAAGTTCTTTCTGAGCATGAGACCTTGCATACGCTCCACCTAAGAGGCTCTTCATCCCACTCTTTGCCTGGACTTAATCCTTCTGGTCTCAGCTTCAATAGCACCTCCTAGGAGAGGTCTATCATGATCCCCCAATTAATTCAAGACTCTTTATTCTAATAGCACCACTGACTTTTTTCCTTCATAGCACTTCTTCACAATTTGTAACTTTGTATAATTTGTTTATTGTCAATCTCCCCTGCTAGACAGCTCCACGAGGACAAGTACAGCAGGTCCTTGAATAACATCGTTTTGTCCAGTGTCGTTTTGTTACAGTAAGTCCTCACTTAATGCCATCAATAGGTTCTTAGAAACTGCAACTTTAAGCAAAATGACATGCAAAAGGTCTCCAAATAACATCGTTAGTTCAATGTCATTTCATTACAATTTTTTTTTTTTTGAGACAGGGGCTCACTTTGTTGACCAAGCTGGAGTGCAGTGGTGTGATCATGGCTAACTGCAGCCTCAACCTCCTGGGCTCAAGCAATCCTCCCACCTTAGCGTCCTGAGTAGCTGAGACTACAGGCTTATGCCACCACAACCGGCTAATTTTTTGTACAGTCAGCGTTTCACCATGTTGCTCAGATTGGTCTCAAACTCCTGAGCTAAAGCGATCCTCTCGCGTCGGCCTCCCAAAATGCTGGGGTTACAGGCATGAGCCACCACTCCTGGCCTCATTATAATGTTGATGAGAAAAATAAAATCACTTCCCTGTACACATTAGGTGAATTGGTTTGTCTGAATTGTCCCAGTCTGAGTGAGTGTGGGTGTGAGTGTGCCCTGCAATGGGATGCCATCCTATCCAAGGCTGGTTCCTACCTTGTGCCCTGAGCTGCTGGGATAGGCTCTGGCCATCTGAGACCCTGAACTGGAATCACTGGGTACATAATTGTCTTACTTGTTTTTATCAGTCTTTCTCAAATGTATGTATAGCTCACATTTATTTCAATGTTTAATATTAGAAGCATTTTGGTTTTTATTTAGAAGTTTGGTGATGTTTTTGTGACCAGAAATATGCTATAGGAACTTAATTCTTCTTTATATCAATTAGCCTATAGTAAAATTGGTTTCATTATATATACATTATTTTGCTTAAAGTTACAGTTTCCAAGAACCTATCAATGACACTGAGGATTTACTGTATTGCATTTGTCTTATTCAACACCGTACATCCAGTGCTTTTCACTTCATAGGCATTCAATATCTGTTGAATGAGTGAATTTTCACAAAGACCTTGTTCCACCCTGCTACCTTCATTTAGAAGATTTGGCTACCACTATTCCTATGAGAGGAACAGCCAGCAATGATATTAGAATTGAAGCGGGGGATTCTCTGTATCAAATGTTTTCTGGTTAATTTGAAAACATACTTCTTACCTTCTCATTTTTTTGTTTTTCCTGTAACTCAAGCTGCTCCAGCACAGACTGAAAATGATTCTGAAAAATAAATTGTATAAATGATGAACACTGAGTCTCAAAGGAAAAAAAAAACCAAGGGAGGCAAGGAGTTTGGCAAATAATTGTTCTCGTTTTTGTTTTTGAGGCGGAATCTTCCTCTGTCACCCAGGCTGGAGTGCAGTGGCGCAATCTTGGCTCATGCAACCTCCGCCTCCCAGGCTCAAGTGATTCTCATGTCTCAGCCTCCTGGGTAGCTGGGATTACAGGAGCATGCCACCAGGCCTGGCTAATTTTTGTATTTTTAGTAGAGATGAGGTTTCATCTCTACTAAAAGATCCCTTACTCAGGGATCATTTACTGTGATCCCTGGCAAGTTACTTAACCTCTTTGAGTTTCCATTCTTTATCTATAAAATGGGAGTGGTGACAGTATTTACGTTTCAAGGATGTGAGGATAAAATGTGATAATATGTGTACACAATTCTTAGCCCTTTATGTGCCTTTTACATAGCAAATGCTCAATATTGGCAATTTTTATCTCATATCACCTAGTCCCTTCCCCAAAATGCTTATATTAGATGATCAAAATTACTCAGGTAAAAGGAAACAGGGTTATCTTTTATTAGGAGTTTCTAAGAGGCTGTTTAGGTTCATGAATGAACAAGAACCCTGCACAGAGATAACATAAGTGGAAACACAAAGGCAAGATACTGAAAGTAAGATATCAGGATTTCTTTATGCCAGCCAAGAATTTACCTTGAGTGTCAGGTTTTCCACTTTCATGATGAGATCCTTCTGTCTTTGTGCTTTATTCTGAATCTTATGGAGCTTTTTCTCCTTTTTCTCAATCTGCTTCTGAATTTCCGTGACTAATAGAGAAACATAGAACTTTATATATTAAATATAGCCTAAATGAATGGACCAAGATCCAAATCAAGTAAAACTCTACTACACATCGAAGCGATAACTTCTTGAGCTTAGCTTTGAGTCTAATGTATGCTTAGAGTCAACTGTTAGCACTGCCACCCACCCTGGTCCCATCCCTTTGTTTTTTCTGACTTACCTATTGAACTGGTACCTTCATTTGCCCTATACTGGCCAGATTCAATAAACTCGGCCTGCAGCTGCCTTTCCAGATACTCTTCAGAACAATCTTCCTCCTCCTCTTCTTTGTCTTTATCTTCATCCTCATCCTCATCTTCATCATCCTCATCCTCATCATCATTGTTACTTCTAGAATCACTGAACATCTCCCGAAGCATATCATATTCTACTAGTTTTAAGCAAGAAGAAAGTGAACTACCTAAAACTCTGCAAATGACTCATACTCCAGATATAATTATACTCCTTTCACATTCCCCAGGCAACCAGTGAATTTTATAAATCATTTTTTCATGCAGGAAGATTATTCCCTTTATAAAACAAGGACAGCAAATGCAAAACACTGTAACATTCATTCATGTAGTGAATGATCAAGATATTTAGAGACTCTAACGGTCATAGGAAGTTAAAATACCAGGGGTGGATGGGAGATTAGAACACTAATCTAAAACCCCTAAACTGCCAAGAGACCAATAAGAGGGAAGAAGGGCTGGGTGTGGTGGCTCATGCCTGTAATCCCAGCACTTTGGGAGGCCAATGCGAGCAGAACACTTGAAGCCAGGAGTTGGAGACCAGCCTGGCCAACATGGCAAAACCCCATCTCTACTTATAAAAAAAAAGAAAAGAAAAGAAAAAAAGAAAAATTAGCTTGGTGTGGTGGTACATGCCTGTAATCCCAGCTACTTGGGAGGCTGAGGCACAAGAACTACTTGAACCTGGGAGGCAGAGGTTGCAGTGAGCCGAGATCGCACCACTACACTCCAGTCTGGGTGACAGAGAGAGACTCTGTCTCAAAAAAAAAAAAAAAAAAAAAAAAAAGGCCAGGCACAGTGGCTCATGCCTGTAATTCAAGCACTTTGGGAGGCCGAGGCAGGCAGATCACTTGAGGTCTGGAATTCAAGACCAGCCTGGCCAACATGGTGAAACCCCGACGCTAGTAAAAAATTAGCTGGGCATGGTGGTGAACACCTGTAATCCCAGCTACTTGGGAGGCCGAGGCAGGAGAATCACTTGAACTCATGAGGCAGAGGTTGTAGTGAGCCGAGATCACGCCACTGCACTCCAGCCTGGGCGACAGAGCAAGACTCCATCTCAAAAAAAAAAAAGAGGGAAGGACGAAACCATCCTTTTTTTCTGGGTTTTTTTTTTTTTTGGATTGGCCTATGAATTTATGGAAAATGATCTGATACCCAGTCAATACCTGCCCTATCTGAAACTCCTGCTTTGCCTTTACTAAAGTACCTGACGAGGTATGACCCTGCTTGTGGCTGCTCATTCCCGAGGATATCACAAATCCTGGGATGGAGCCTTGACTTTCTATTTCCTTGGTTCCATCTTCAGCAATGACTTCCCAACCTGAAAGGAGTGGGTAGTCAAGGAAAACACAGAAGGAAACAAAAAGGCACAGCTGAAAGGGAAGGGGCTCTTTGGCTAACAGTGCTATTTAATTTAGTCCAACTTTAGGCCATTTGTATCGGAATTCCTAGTTTGGAGAAGTGCCTCATATTGAATTACACAATAAATAATTTTCTATTACATGAATTTACTGTTCCTAGCTAGAACATTTCAAAGAATCTTAAGTTCTACACATCAAGACTGGCACACAAACACCAGAGGTGAGGCTTTGTCAGCATGTACAAATGGGGCAGAACAGACTATGCAGAAAATATTTGTATAAAGGATACGGGTACTTACGGCTTCAGCATCCGAACGCAGCAGTCTCTTTACTTCATTTTCCACGTCTGGAGATTCAATGTACTGAAGCAAAGTTGGGGATTAGAGGGGGATACCAATACCGTCATTTAACACCCTGTGTGTTGCAGGAGTGCCCTCCTACGTACCAATGAATTCAAATGTTAGGCCTCTTTAAATTCTGATCCAACCAAATTTCTACTTTAAGTAGTGCTATTTATAAAGGAATCTTTAGCCAGGGTCTAGAATTTTGTACAGTAAACTTACTTTTTTCCTAATTAAACAAATTACTTGAGACATTTAATCTTTTCAATCTACAGCTCTATGGTAAAGCCCTCTCTCAGAGGTGCAACCCTTAGGTCTCAGTTATAAATTATTTCTCCTGATTTATATTGGCAAAGAACTATAATTCCTTATTAGTTATTTAGAAATAATTTGGTTTAAAGATCCAAATTCCCAGATTTCACTTCTCCACATCTTTATTATTAGAGACGTTCCTACAAAAACTGGATCTTAGCTGCATGTTCTCCCTTGAATCCAGTTTTACATAATTATCTCCACAGCAACCAATTTGTTGTGCCACAAATAGAAATTAGGATTTTGATGGGGAATAAGCAATTGCAAACAACTGCTGTTAAAAGTGAGCTCTGGCTCCCAAGGAATGGCTTTTGAAATAAATATCAGAATAAAAAGAGCAGATTAGAATACACGGGGTCACTGGCCAAATTGTATCTTTTCCTCTAGCAGTTATCAAACATCAAACAATGAATTCATTTTTTAGTGAATCAAACCCAGTGTATGTGTTTAGGATGAGGGTTAGAGGTGAGAAGGAAGGCTCAAAAGTAGCTTCTGTGGTTTATTTGATTCATTTGAAACTAATGAGCTATTAAATAAAACACATTAAGGGTAAAAATGAAGTTATATTATGATTGCTCTACCTTAGTAAAGCTGCTTTTTTCCATTTCTTTGACATCAGGGACCTATGAAATAAAACACAATAAACAAGTTATATTATGATACCTATATTTCAGTAAAGCTTAAAGAGCTCTACAACTATCCTTAACTTAGTTTTACATTTAGTAGGCACTCAATAAATGTTGATTTACAGAGTATAAAAGCCAAGGCAACTGTGTTCATGGATTGGAAGACTCAACATAGTAAAAATGTCAGTTCTCCCCAAATTGATCTATAAGTTTAATGTAATTCCTGCCAAAATTCTAGCAAGGTTTTCTATAGCTATAGACAAGCTTATTCTAAAATTTATATTAAAAGATACAGGCTTTTGGCCAGGCGTGGTGGCTCATGCCTGTAATCTCAGCACTTTGGGAGGCCAAGGCGGGCGGATCACGTGAGGTCAGGAGTTCGAGACCAGCCTGGCCAACATGGTGAAACCTGTCTCTACTAAAAATACAAAAATTAGCCGGGCATGGTGGCCCATGCCTGTAATCCTGGCTACTTGGGAGGCTGAGGCATGAGAGTCGCTTGAACCCGGGAGGCAGAGGCTGCAGTGAGCAGAGATCATGCCATTGCACTCCAGCCTGGGCAACAGAGCGAGACTCCATCTCAAAAAATAAATAAATAAATAAATAAAGATATGGACTCTAGAATGGCTAAACAATATTGACAAAGAAAAGTAAAGTCAGAGCAATCAGCCTTCTAATTTCAGGACCAATTATATAGCGACACTGTGATATTGGTGGAGGGATTGACAGATGGATCAGTGGAAGAGAATGGAGAACCCAGAAACAGACCCATAAAACCAAGCCCAACTGATATTTCGCAAAGGTGCAAAAGCAATACAACAGAGGAAGGATAGCCTTTTCAACAAATAGTGCGAGAGCAATTAGACATCCTTTGGCAAGAAAAGCAAAAACAAACAAACAAAAACAAAACAACAACAACAACAACAACAAAAAACCTTGAACTAAACCTCATAGCTTTTACAAAAATTAAGTCGAAAATGGGCATCAGGCTTAAAAAGATGTAAAAAAAAAAAAAAAAGCAGGAGAAAATCTTCAGGATCTGGGCTAGGCAAAGAGTTCTTAGATTTACTATAAAAAGCAAGATCGTTTTCAAAAAAATCAATATATTGTACTTCATCAAAACTAAAAACTTTTGCTCTCTGAAAGACCCTACGAAGAGGATGGAAAGACAAGCTACAGACTGGGAGAATATATTTGCAGACTACATATCTGATAAAACACTGGTAGTATTTAAAATATAAAAAGAACTCTCAAAATTCAATAATAAAAAATCAATTTAGAAAATAGGCAAAAGGCATGAGCAGACATTTCACTGAAGTGGAATAGATGGCACATGAGATGCTCAACCCCGTTAACTATCAGGGAAATGTAAATTAATACTACAATGGGATCACTACGCACCTATCAGAATGGCTAAAATGAAAAATAGTGACAACACCTAATGCTGGTGAGGAGGTGGAGAAACTGGATCATTCATACATTATTGGCAGGAATATAAAATGGTACAGTCACTCTGGAAAACAGGTCATTTCTTACAAAACTAAACATGTGACTACCATATGACCCAGCAATTATACTCCTGGACATTTATTCCAAAGAAATGAATACTTATATTCACACAAAAACCTGTTCACAGCTTTATTTATAATAGTCAAAACCTGTAAACAACCCAGATGTCCTTCAAAGGGAGAACAGTTATGTAATGTGGTACATTCATACCATGGAATACTACTCAGCAATAAAAAATAAACTATTGATGCTACAAAAACTTATATGGATCTTGAGTGAATTATGCTGAATGAAAAAATAAGCTAGTCTCTGATGTTATATACTATATAATTCCATTAATATTAAATTTTTGAAATGACAAAATTACGGAGATAGAGATCAGATTAGTGATTACCAAGTGTCAGAGACTGGGGTGTGAGGTGGAAGGGAAGTGGGCATGGTTATATAAAAGCAAAATGAGGGATCCTTGTGGTGATGAAACTGTTTTGTATTTTGACTGTGTAGACAGATACATGAACTTACACATGGGATAAAACTGCATAGAACTAAACACATGCACAAAAATACACGAGTACAAGTAAAACTGGAGAAATTGGAATAAGATTGCAGAATTCTAATCATGTCAATTACCTGTTTGTGGTATTGTACTATAGTTTTGCAAAATGGGGAAAATGGCAAAAGGGTACATGATATCTCTCTTTTATTTCTTACAACTGTATATGAATTTACAATTATTTCAAAATAACATGTTTAATTTTAAACAAAAGAAGAAGCCAAGCCACAATACTCCTGTAGTTTGCCCAAGATTCTACAAGCCTGAAATAACATTAGGAATATAACCACAATTCCCAATTTTCAGGTTCTGGATGGGTTCACTTTAAAACTAGATCTTGCAATAGAAAACTGAAAGCATTAACAGAAGTTTCAAATGTATGATTCTTCCAGACCCCAAATGACTAGCCTATAACCTCAAGGATCAGGTCTTTTTATTCACTGCTATATTCCCTACTGCTAGCATACAGTGCCTGGCATTTAGTTCACATTCAATAAATGTTTATTGAACATATAAATGAATTAAAAATTAATTCCCAACTGACTTTTTCTCTTTCCTTCTGGCCCATGATCCTCTTCTAATCGGCCCGGCAGACACACAAATAGCATGTAACTAACCTTTTTTTGTGTTTTCCGGAACCTTTTCTTTCTGACATTCTTAAGTGGTGGCGTAACTAAAATAAATACAACACAGTGAAAACGTTATATGACTGATGGTAGTCACATAGCTGAATTTGATAAAGACAAAGATCATGCTATAAACCAAAGGCTCATGACATCACTCCTTTTTTTTTTTTTTGAGATCGAGTCCCACTCTGTTGCCCAGGCTGGAGTGCAGTGGTGTGAGCTCAGCTTACTGCAACCACCTCCTCCTAGGTTCAAGCGATTCTCCTGCCTCAGCCTCCCGAGTAGCTGGGATTACAGGTGCCCGCCACCACACCCAACTAATTTTTGTATTTTTAGTAAAGACAGAGTTTCACCATGTTGGCCAAGCTGGTCTCGAACTCCTGACCTCAGGTGATCCACCCGCCTCGGCCTCCCAAAGTGCTGGGATTATAAGCGTGAGCCACCGCGCCCAGCTGACGTGACTCCTCTTAAAGAGTGTCTGAGAACCTAATGAACCAAACACCTAAGTGTGGTAAGACGTCCCTGTTTCACAAGGAATTAGGATTCAGCAAATAAATTTTAGTCAGCAGGAATGAGCAAGGGGCTGGTGACTTACTGCCATGCTTCCAGACACATTTTTCCTCTCTCCCCCTTTCTTTTTTCCTGACTATATTAGGATCAGTAGAGGCAGCTGGTTCTTCTGGAGAAAGGTGGATATCACCATCAGCAGTGCACACAAGCATCTACATTTAACAAAGACAAAGAAGTTGACTATGGCCACGAATTTTGGGTTAGCAATCATAATCATTCTTACCACTAGAAATGCACAGAAGAGACTGATACTTGCCATTTCCAGAAAACCAAGTATTTTGTAATGTACATTTATATTCTCTCATTTTTGCAGTTTCTCTCTCTCCCTCTCCTCCCCACCACCAGCCACCAGCAGCACTACATATGAACTCTGAAGGTGCTTTGTTTTGTTTTGTTTTTTTCCACGAGAGTGTTTACCACTACAGAGGGAATATATTGGAAACAGATCTTGGAACTTAGCTTAGGTTTTTTGTTTTGTTTTTAGACAAAGTCTTGCTCTGTCATACAGGCTGGAGTGCAGTGGTACGTGATCATGGCTCACTGCACCCTCGACCTCCTGGGCTCAAGTGATCCTCCCACCTCAATCTCTAGAATAGCTGGGACTACAGGTGTGTGCCACCACACCTGGCTAATCTTGTTTTTGTAGAGATGAGGTCTCACTATGTTGCCCAGGTTGGTCTCAAACTCCTGGGCTCAGGTGATCCTCCCACCTCAGCCTCCCAAAGTGTAGGGATTATAGGCATGAGCCATTGTGTCTGGCCTATCTCAGCATTTTGATTTAGAGAGGAAATAAGAAATCAACAGCAGAGATGATGAATAAGAACCAATTTAAACCTCCAGAGTTAACAACATACTGTTTTAATACAAAGTTTAGAAGATCCCAGCGGCTCATATGTTTCAATTAATGAAAAGTCACTATAAGTGGCAAATGGGACTCTCTATAGGCTATTTGGTCAAAATAAAATACTGAAAGCTAAGGATCAAACACCAAACGAGAACATGACATTTCATTCCTGTGCAGTCGATCTGGAAATTAGAAATGCCAAGCAGCCATTCACCAAGTGGAAAGGAGTACTGAAAGAAAGAAAAATAGGAAGAGAAAAGAATTCCTTGAAGGATGTGAGGCTAGTAAAGAAAACTAGTCCATACCTGAGAAATGTCTGCTGTTTTATAAAAGGTTTTTTTATCAAGCGTTCTCAGGCTTTCAATAACACAAGGCAAGTCAACCAGCTTAGCAGCTAGTGGGACATCTTCTACTTCAACAACTGCATGGCGCCCATCAGCTGAAGAGAAATAAAGATTAAAGTTGATATCTTCCCAGTGAACTCTTAAACTTCCTAAGGTTTGAATAATGAAGACTTATGTGGGACAGATTAGTCTTTCCAAGAAACCTACTATCTCTCATAATGCTAGAATTGTGTACACAATTAATAGCTTCCTAAAGAAAAGAAATGGAAAGTATATGGAGCTCTTTTTTCCTAGTTTACGTCACTTGTGCAAAAGTAGCTAAGTTTCTTGTTAATGGATGTGAACTAAATATAGGTGAAGCAATAAATGTTTCATTCTCATCCTGAAAAGCAAATTCCATTCATTAAAACCAATTCCTTTTTTTTTTTTTTAGAAGCATTCAATCGTGTCATTGTACATGTGTGTTTTCAAAGGGCTGGGTGAGGGAAGGGTTGACTGACCCTAGAATGGTGCTAATAAATCTCAAGTTAAATCTCTAATTAGCTTCATAAAGATAAAATTCTATACAATAGCCATATACTAAACTCTGAATATTGCTGCTCAGATGTCCCAAACATAAATGTCTTTTGACACAAGAGGATTCAGGTATAATCTTCTAGTATTATGTGAAAAAAGAAAGATACAAAACAATGTTTATCATTTTGTGTGAATTAACTCTAAAAATAGAGAGATTGTTTCAATTCTAGTATTATGCATAAGAGTTTTGTCAATAAGGAAGTAACAAGAAACAGTATCAGTTATCTGTGGTATTGAGGTTGGGGCACCATAAGGAAGAAGAGTTTTATTTCTCCTTTCGAACTTTTCTTTTTCATTTGATTTTTTTATTTTTCTTTGAGAAGGAGTCTCACTCTGTCACCCAGGCTGGAGTGCAGTGGCACAATCTCTGCTCACTGCAATCTCCGCCCCCTGGGTTCAAGCAATTATCATGCCTCGGCCTCCCAAATAGCTAGGATTACAGGTGTGCACCACCATGCCCGGCTAATTTTTGCATTTTTAGTAGAGACGGGGTTTCGCCATGTTGGCCAGGCTGGTCTGGAACTCCTGACATCAAGTGATCCGCCTGCCTCAGCCTCCCAAAGAGCTGGGATTACAGGCATGAGCCATCACGCCCTGCCTGTTTTATTTGAATTTTCTAACTATGAACTTATATTATCTTTTTAAAAAAATGTCAGTAAGTGTTAACTAACTGGTGAGATTATGAGCCACTTTTTGTTTTCTCCTTTATATGCTTCTCTGTATTAAAAAAAAAACTAGCAAAATTTATTTATTTTTGGTTGTGTGTTTTTTAGGCAGATAAACTTGTGTGGAAACATTTATTTATTTATTTATTTATTTACTTATTTATTTACACATGCTCTTGGTGCAAATGGCCTCTAGATTCATCCATGGTGTCCCAAATGACAGAATTTTGTTCTTTTTAAAAGGCTGAGTAGTATAGCATTGTGTATACGTATCACATTTACACTTAGGTTGATTCCATATCTTGGCTATTGTGAATAATGCTACAATGAATATGGGAGTGCAGAGAGATATGCCTTCAACATGTTGATATCAATTCCTTCTGTGAATATATTCACAGAAGTGGGGTTGCTGGATCACATGGTTGTTCTATTTTTAGTTTTCTGAGGAACCTCCATACCATTTTAAAAAAATAATGGCTGTAGGCCAGGCACAGTAGCTCACGCCTGTAATCCCAGCACTTTGGGAGGCTGAGGTGGGTGGATCACTCGAGGTCAGGAGTTCAAGACCAGCCTGGTCAACATGGTGAAACCCCATCTCTACCAAAAATACAAAAACATTAGCCAGGTGTGGTGGCACATGCCTGTAGTCCCAGCTACTCGGAAGGCTGAGGCAGGAGAATTGCTTGAACCCAGGAGGTGGAGGTTCCAGTGAGCCAAGATCGCGCCACTGCACTCCAGCCTGGGTGACACAGCAAGACTCCATCTCAAAAAAAAAAAAAAAAAAAAAGGCTGTATTAATTTACATTACCACCAATAGGGTACAAAGGTTCCCTTTTCTCCTCATCCTCATTAACAGTTGTTATTGTTCTTTTTTTTTTTTAATAAAAGTCATTCTAACAGGTATGAGGTGATATCTCGTTGTTGTTTTAATTTGCATTCCCCTAATGATTAGTGATGCTGAGCATTTTTTCATGAACCTTTTGGCTACTTGTATGTCTTCTTTTGAGAAATATCTGTTCAGATCCTTTGCCCATTTTAAAATCAGGTTATTTGTTTTCTTGCTATTGAGTTGTTTGAGTTCCTTATATATTTGGATATTAACCCCTTTATTGGATGTACAATTTGCCAATATAACAAATATTATTTAAAAGAAAAATATATGTCACTGGCCAGGCACGGTGGCTCATGCCTGTAATCCCAGCACTTTGGGAGGCCAAGGCAGGCGGATCACAAGGCCAGGAGTTTGAGACTAGCCTGACCAACATGGTGAAACCATGTCTCTACTAAAAATACAAAAATTAGCCGGGCATGGTGGCATGTGCCTGTAATCCCAGCTACTTGGGAGGCTGAGGCAGAAGAATCACTTGAACCCAGGAGGTAGAGGTTGCAGTGAACCAAGATTGCGCCACTGCACTCCAGCCTGGGCGACAGAGCGAGACTCCATCTCAAAAAAAAAAAAAAAGAAAGAAAGAAAGAAATACATGTCACCTTTATAAACAAAGAATGGCATATCCATTTGTCATTCCCTTGGATGTTCAGAAATCATAAAGTTTATATATGGGAGGCTACCAGCAGTATAAAAACCCCACAGTTGACCCCCAAGTTTCCTTAAACACACTATGATAATCACTCAACTCAAGGTGCAATATTCCTACTTCGTTTCCTCTTAAAAGAAGAGGACTTAAGCCTCTCTAAAGCATGAGTTCATCAAGTCAGAGACCATATTCTATCATTTTTCACATCCTTAGTACCAAGTACAGTGTCTGGCACATAGCAATCCCTTAATAAATTATTGTTCAATGTATAGTGAATGGATATTAACTACTTACGCAATAAGTCAATTTTTAGTTTATCCTTCCTCTTGACACTTTGAGAACGTGCTAGGTTCCTGACAGTACAAGCATGTTCCTAAAGAGGAGGTAAATTGAAAAATCAGAAGAACTAAACATCTACTTGGCAGCTAACAGAATAGATATATCAAAGAAAGCCCTCCCTTAAATAAAACTTTACACCTCCCAAATGTTACTAACAAGACCATGTACCATGAGATACTGTGCACTGTATAAGTCAAGTTAGGATGAAGCTGACTCTAAACTCATAATTGTCTCTTAGTAGCTACAGTTAATGCTTTCTCCTAGCTCTACAATCCTGCCTCTCACTGCTACCCTTCTGTTGTAGTTGCTAAAGAAAGGCTTACCTAGTTGCAGTTTGCTTGGTATATTAAGTAACCCTAATTAGGGAAATAGGTTTCTGAACCCCATCCTTAATATAGCTGCCTAGACTAAGTAATTGCTTGAATACAGGTATCAGTGTGGGGGAAGAGAGCCAAATACTTGTTGAGATGAGCTTTAAAAGTCTTGCATGGTGGTGAATAATGCTGGCCCTTCTCACTGCCCCTTTTGAGGTGACAGAAAGGATTTCAGAGGAGTCGTATCTTGGCTGTCCAGGGAACAGGCTGTTAGTATTGGTGGTAAGTGAATGGGTCCATCATTGTCACAGCTGTTTTGCCAGGAAATCAACCTGCATGATAGGTGGTATTGTACAGGAGGAAAAAATGCTGCCAAAAAAGTACACGCTATGATAGGACTGCTTAACAGAACATGATTCTTGGGAAACAAATGTTCTGAGTTTTTATAGCCTACCTGAAATAGAAATGTCAGAATCCAAGTAGAACTATAATTATAATTAAACTATAATTATGAAGATATTTGTTCTGAGATACAAGTTCTTACCAGAGGCAGACGCAATATAAACTGGTTCTCAACTTCATCAGGAACTTCATCCTGGCTTTCACTCATGTCTTGATTTTGAGTTCATGAAAGCAAAAAGAAAACCGTCACTAAAAACTCCTCTTGCTCCCTCTCCTGACCACTTCTGGTAGTACTGGCTAAATTATACAAGATCTTGCCCATAACCCTCACTAGAATGATGTGTGTACAGTTAGACAATACCTTATTTGACATAACTTAATTATTTCTAGACGTTACCTTAGCTCCTCTCCAATATGTGTAGATTTTCCAAAGTCAATCCAAATTACATGATGTAATTTGATGAACAAATGAAATAAGAGCTGTTATGAAACATGATTTCGTCTTCTTAATCATATTCTTAGACTCTCAGGTAAAAGACTACAATTCAACAACACGTTGGTGGCTACCTAAGCAAACTAACCTCTGTAGGGAAGAATGCAAACCAAAAGCTGAAATTCGCCTAGAAACCACTTGCAGAAATGTTCTGTGATGATTTGAAGTAAACAAGGGCTTGATTTTCAATATTTCACCTACATTAATGGATTAGTAGAAATTAAGCAGTCCATGGGAGACCAGGCAGTTTTTTATGACTCTAGAGCCAGCAACAACAGCTTTGAGCTACCCTGGGGAAAAGTTAGGAGTCCAGTTCTTTTTTTTTTTTTTTCAAGACAGAGTCTCGCTCTGTCGCCCAGGCTGGAGTGCAGTGGTGCGATCTCGGCTCACTGCAACCTCCGCCTCCCAGGTTCAAGCCATTCTCCTGCCTCAGTCTCCCAAGTAGTTGGGACTACAGGCATGCACCACCACACCTGGCTAATTTTTGTATTTTTTAGTAGAGACAGGATTTCACCATGTCGGCTAGGCTGGTCTTAAGCTCCTGACCCCAAGTGATCCGCCCACCTCAGCCTCCCAAAGTGCTGGGATTACAGGCCTGAGCCACCGCGCCCAGCATGGAATCCAGTTCTTTTTTTTTTTTTTTTTTTTTTTTTTGAGACGGAGTCTCTTTTTTTTTTTCTTTTTGAGATGGAGTTTTATGGAGAACATAAAATCTGATTTGATTTATTCATTACTACCCTTTCATTCATTACTACCCTTTATTGTGTGCATTCTGTATGCCCAGTACTACATTGAGTGCATTAGGTCTATCATTTCATATAATCCTCACAATCACCACTTACTTCGAATGCCCCCAAAAGCTATTTAAAAGAACTCCTAAGATGGATCTTTTTATTTAAAAAATATATATATACCTTTGGTGAAGTGAATACTTTCTTCCAAGTTAATCTTTTTTTGACAAATTATAATCATATATAATTATGGGGTACACAATGATGTTATGATATAATGTGAAATGACTGAATCAATCTAATGAGCACATCCATCACCTTAAATACTTATCAGTTATTCCCTCTAACTGCAACTTTCATTTTTTTTAATTTTAGAAGCCAAATTTGGCAGTGGGAGATTGTATACCAACTTTAGTGGCATTAATGTTAATAAGTTGTGATAATATCCCACTACTATCGGACCAGCCTAACTGAAATTTTCTGTTCTTTGATCAACATCTCCTCAATGCCCCTCCCGCTACTCCAGCCTGTAATAACCAACACTACTCTCTGCTTCTATGAGTTCAATTATTTTAGATTCCACATATAAGTGAGAATATGTGATTTTTGTCTTTTTCTGCCTGGCTTATTTCACTTAATATAATATCCTCCAGATTCATCCACGTTGTTGCAAATGACAGAATTTCCTTCTTTTTAAAGGCTGAATAGTATTCAGTTGGGTACACATACCACATATTTATCCATTCACTTGTTGGATACCTAGATTGATTTCATAACTTAGCTATTGTAATGCTGCAATGAACATGTGTGTGCAGATATCTCTTTGACACACTGATCTCAAGTTTTTAGGATATACATCTAGACGTGGGATTGCTGGATCCCAAGTTTTTATTTTATTATTTTTTATTGTTTTCATTATTTGTTTTTCAATTTTATGTTCTTACAATGAACCAAGACTTTATTTCTAATCTTATTTTCCATGTATTTGGGATGTATTTGTAGAGCCCTGCATTTTGGGTATTAGGGCCCACACTTTTGTTTTGTTTTGTTTTGTTTTGAGACAGAGTTTTGCTCTTGTTGACCCCAGGCTGGAGTGCAATGGCACGATCTCAGCTCACTGCAACCTCCGCTGCCCGGGTTCAAGTGATTCTCCTATCTCAGCCTCCTGAGTAGCTGGCATTACAGGTACCTGCCACCACACCCGGCTAAATTTTTTTTTTTGTATATTTAGTAGAGACAGGGTTTCACCATGTTGGCCAGGCTGGTCTCGAGCTCCTGACCTAAGGTGATCCACCCGCCTTGGCCTCCCAAAGTGTTGGGATTATGGGCATGAGCCACTGTGCCCAGCCAGGCCCACACTTCTGAGGAAGATTTTTCTCAAAGGTGGAAAGACAGCTGGGCGCTGTGGCTCACACCTGTAATCTCAGCACTTTGGGAGGCTGAGGCAGGTGGATCACCTGAGGTCAGGAGTTCCAGACCAGCCTGGCCAACATAGTGAAACCCCATCTCTACTAAAGATACAAAAATTAGCTGTATCTTTACAGCTAGTTGGGAGGCTGAGGCAGGAGAATTGCTTGAACCCAGGAGATGGAGGCTGCAATGAGCTGAGATGGCGCCACTGCACTCCAGCTTGGGTGACAGAGTGAGACTCCTTCTCAAAAACAAAACAAAACAAAACAAAAAAAGTCAGCAGTAGAAAAGCAGACACCCAGGATGGGAGAGGGAAAGATGCATTATTTGTGATTGTAATTTCTTCTCTTCTTGTTTCATACAGATATATATGTATATATATGCATATATAAATACAAAAGAGAAATGTAAATGCAAGAAGAGAGTTGATCGAAATAAATAAAAAATCTGGGGGCTGAGCACATTCCCTAACAGAACATAGTAACAATTAAGGCTGGGAGCAGGAACAGATTATTTGAAGAACTAGCTGCTAAGCAAGATTTTATCAGATCAGTAGTAACTTTTAGATTTCTCAGCAGAACTAAAACTGGGGCATTTTGTTCATTTCCAAGCCTTTTTGGTAATTCCTCTTTTATGGAAGAAAGAATGTAAGAACTGAAACTATTTCAATGTATTTGTTTGATAAACAGACCTAATAAAAAGTCTGGTGGGAGAGAAGTTAGACAATCCTGGTTGAACTGGGTTTTAATTATTTTTTAAATTTACTTGCATTTACCTAAAAAACTAGTTGTACGGTATTCACTTTAAGAAAAAGCATCCACTTTTTTCCAGCAAGCACTCTTTGATGCCTGATTAAATTAACAGGACCCCTTACTACCATTCACCTCTAGTTCCATCTCGCTTTAGCAGAATTACAATTGGAATTATAATTGGCTGGAGGGCGCCTGGCAGCATGCTCCAGGCCATGCAAGTCAGTACACGCCTAAATGGGTGTTTTTTCAAGTTCGCAGTCGCCGGCTGCAGTTTAAGAGACTGACCTCCATCCTTATCCCCGGGGCACTAAGCTTTCAAAGGGAAAGTTTGACCCCTAGGCTTTGATCCACTTTCCCTTGAAATCTTCTCGCGAGGCCCAACAGGTCGCAACGGGTCCCAGCCTTCGCGCCTTGCTGTGCAGGCTGGCTGGGGAGGGCTGCGGGGTGCACCGCGGCGGGGTGCACACTGGCGGGGCGCTGACCCGGTCCCGGCCGCCGGGTCGGCCGCCCAACTCACCCGCTCCTCCGGGAACTGGCGCCGACACCGAAAAGGCTGGGACCTGCGTCTCTGGTCTGTGGGTTCCGGACGAACCGCGCGTGGGCTCCCGCGCGGAACCTAGAAGCGAACGCTGGGCTGCCGGCGCCTGGACAGTAAGAGCGGCGCGCGCCGGCCCCTCCCCGCCTCGCCACGCCTCCGCGGCCGCGCTGCCCAGCGGACTGGAGCACGACTTCGAGGCAGTGGCCGGCTCACCGCGTGCTGGGCGGGAAGGCTCGAAAGGCGCGGAGCGCCGAGGGGAGCGCCGAGGGGAGGGCTGAGGGGGACGCGACCGCTCAGGGACCTCGCGAAGCAAGACCGAGGCTTCAAAACAAGTTACCTTGGCCGGGCACGGTGGCTCACGACTGTAATCCCAGTACTTTGGGAGGCCAAGGCGGGCAGATCTCAAGGTCAAAAGATCGAGACCATCCTGGCCAACATGAGGAAACCCCCGTCTCTACTAAAAATACAAAAATTAGCTGGGCGTGGTTGCGTGCGCCTGTAGTCCCAGCTGCTCAGTAGGCTGAGGCAGGAGAATCGCTTGAACCCGGGAGGTGGAGATTGCAGTGAGCCGAGATTGCGCCACTGCACTCCAGCCTGGCGAGAGAGTGAGACTCTGTCCGAAAAAAAAAAATTACCTTTACACAGGGGCAACCTTCAGGGCGCCAGAATATTTTTTACCAGGGGACAGTGATACTCCTAAGAGGCGAGTTGGGCCGGGCGCGGTGGCTCACGCCTGTAATCCCAGCACTTTGGGAGGCCGAGTCGGGTGGATCACCTGAGGTCAGGAGTTCGAGATCAGCCTGGCCAACATGTTGAAACCCCATCTCTATTAAAAAAATAATAATAATAATAATAATAATTAGCCAGGCATGATGGCAGGCGCCTGTAATCTCAGCTACTTGGGCAGCTGAGGCAGGAGAATCTCTTGAACCCAGGAGGCGGAGGTTATAGTGAGCCGAGATCGCGCCACTGCACTCCAGCCTGGGCAACAAGAGCAAAACTCCGTCAAAAAAAAAAAAAAAAAAAAAAAAAAGCGAGTTGCTCGCTTTTGGTTGCTCCTCGACTCCATTAGGTCGGACGGTTTGTCCCTAGGCACGGTGACCTCGCCTAGTGACAAACACGCTGCCGTGCAAACCCACTGAACAACTAGAATCTGTGCCCAAAGCCCTCTAACACGATCAGTTGCTCCCCTCTCCTCAACAGAGTCAACATTTTACATCCTCTGGAGAGGGACACAGGTTACGTCGCCCATTGCTCCTCAAGGGGGCCGCAATTCAAACAAATTTTGAATCGAACTAAAAGCAGTTTGTTTCTCCGAAAGAAGGTCCTCGGCTGGGGGAACAAGCTTAAAAAGCCACCTACCTTTCCCTTCCTGGAAGTTTTCTGGGGCCTGGGCAGCAGCCTGGGCGCTGCTGTCCGCATCCGTTTGAGCGTCCTCGTCGGCAGGAATCTGGGTGCCTTGGTCGCCAGCAATGTCGGCGCTGCTTTCATAGGTGGTTTCAGACCTACGGTCGACAGGAATTTGGGGTTCTTGTTGGCTAGTTACTTCCGATGTTGAAACTGTTGGTGTTGAATCATTTTCTGAAGAAATGGGGAGCTGTCCCTCGGGGCACTCCATGGCCCACCTCGTTGGGGTTGTAAAATGGCTTCCTGTGTAGTCATGTGACCTGGAGGGTTCCAGAACCTTCGTAAATGTAAAAGGTTTCTTTTATGTCTTTAAGACGTAATACTGTTAACGACATTGCCGGTGCCGGTTCAAGATTGTAGCAGCCACGTCTCCACTGCCTAACACTCACCCAAACTTAATCGCAGGGAATAAATATTTTCGGAAGACTATTCTACAATCATTTTCTTTTGGGACATGATATTTTTTCATTCAATTAAACTAGATTATCAGAGCTTCAGACCAAGACAAAATTGTTTTGATCCCTTTTAGAATCCATCTGCTAACCTTCATTTTGGCATTGTGCCATGGGGCTACATCAGGGGTTATGCAAGAAAACAGGCCAACGAGACCAGTTTTACATTTACTATACAATATTCTTGAAGGCATTAATTATACAAAAAAATCCTTTCATGAAAACGGAAATGAAAATTCTGTTTTTGGTAACTGAAATAGCTGAGTAATTGTTTTGACTTGTAAGGACAGTGTGAATTATATAATTAAGTTTATGATGGCTGCTAGGAAGCTCAGAACCAAATTTGCAACCAACCTGTAATAACTAAGCCTTACTGACATATGTTGAGTTTTATCTTAAGTAACTATGTTCTCTCCCATTTCCCTAATTATTTTTTGTCTCATGCAGTAAATAACACTAAAAGCTGCTCAAAGCCTTTTCAAAAAGAATCAGATATATACATGTTAGGTAAATGAAAATAGTACTCCTGGCTGGGCACAGTAGCTCACGCCTGTAATCCCAGCACTTTGGGAGGCTGAGGCAGGTGGATCACCTCAGGTCAGGAGTTCCAGAGCAGCCTGACCAACACGGTGAGAATCCCCCGTCTCTACTAAAAATACAAAAATTAGCCGGGCGAGGTGGCGCGTGCCTGTAATCCCAGCTACTAGGGAGGTTGACGCACGAGAATCGCTTGAATCCGGGAGGCGGACGTTGCCATGAGCCAAGATCGCGCCACTGCATTCCAGCCTGGGTGACAGAGCGAGACTCCGTCAAAAAAAAAAGAAGAACGAGGGAGAGGGAGAGGGAGAGGGAGGAGAGGGAGGAGAGGGAGAGGGAGAGGGAGAGGAAATAGTACTCCTGACAAAAGTGTCTCAGGGAGCATCTCTGTGGGTAGAGGAGGGGAGCACAATAACTGCTCACTTATAAATTCAATCATCCAACAAATGTTAACTGAGAATTTAGTGTGCCAGATCGGATTTGAAACATTTATTAAATGCTTAAAATATGGTTAAGTGTTTCATGGGAAGGAGGCAAAAATTATCCTTCAGAAATTTACAATCTAGTTAGAGCATACACATATGTAACTTTTTCATTATTGCCAGAGTTCCAGCCCCTTCCTAAGGAAACGGAGAAATATAAAGTGGAAGAAAGGAAAGGATATGAATTATGGTTTCTCTGTGGTAGAGGAGAGTTGATCCAAGAAGCAACATGATGTACAAATACAGAAAAAACTGTCCTATACATACTATCATATTATCAGGTACACAGAGAGTGTGTTTCCGGGTTCTAGTCTGTCATGCTGCAGTTTCTTTTTAATAAGTTCTTTTGCATGCCTTTCCCTATAAAGCACTCTTCCCCCTCCCTAACTATGCTTCGGTTTCATCATTATAGCAAATATGCAGTTGCATGTGTTCCTTCAATAGAAGTTTATTAGGTATCGGGAATTGTCCTAAGGTCATTAATAGCTAACATTCACTGAGTGTTTATGTGCTAGACTCTTTGCTAGTGCTTCATATGTTATTCATTTAACCCTCACAATTGCCCTCTGAGTTTGGTATGATTATGATTCTGTTTATTGATTTTTGTTTTCAGATTAGCAAACTGAGATTTTAAAAGGTTAATTAGCCCTATCTTTCATCATATACAAAAATCAACTCAAAATGGATCCAAGACTTAAATGTAAGACCTCGCACTATGAAACTACTAAAAGACAATATTAGGGAAACTCTCCAGGACGTTGGACTGGGCAAATATTTTTTTTAAGACCTCAAAAGCATGGGTGACAAAAGCAAAGATAGACAAATGGGATCACATCAAGGTAAAAAGCTTCCGTACAGCAAAGGAAACAAACAACAAAGTGAAGAGACAACCCACAGAATGGGAGAAAATATTTGCAAACTATCCATGTAACAAGGGATTAATAACCAGACTATATAAGGAACTCAAACAACTCAATAGCACAAAAAATAATTAAATAAAAATAAACAGTTAATCCGATTTTTAAATGGGCAAAGACCTAAATAGGTCTCAAAAGAATAGACACAAATGACCAACAGATACATGAAAAAATGCTCAACATTACTAATCATTAGGGAAGTGCAAATCAAAACCACAATGAGATATCATCTCATCCCTGTTAGAATAGCTATTATCAAAAAGACAAAAAAAATAACAAATGCTGACAGGGATGCAGATAAAGGGGAACCCTTGTATACTGTTGGTAGGAATATAAAGTAGTACAGTCATTATGGAAAACAGTATGGAGGTTCCTCAAGAAACTAAAAATAGGCCAGGATGGTGGCTCACACCGGTAATCCCAGCACTTTGGGAGGCCAAGCGGGAGGATCACCTGAGCCCAGGAGTTCAAGACCAGCCTGGGCAACATACTGAGACACCATCTCTACATAAATAAATAAATAAATAAATAAATAAATAAATAAATAAATAAATAAGAAACTAAAACTAGAACTGTCATTTGGCCCAGCAATCCCATCACTAGGTATAGGTATATATCCAAAAGAGAGGAAATCAGTATATCAAGGAGATCTACACTCCCAAGTTTATTGCAGCACTATTCACAATAACCAAGATATGGAATCAACCTAAGTGTTCATCAACGAATGAATAGAGAAAGAAAATGCGGTATATAGGCCAGGCGCGGTAGCTCACGCCTGTAATCCCAGCACTTCGGGAAGCTGAGGCCGGTGGATCATGAGGCTGAGGCGGGCAGGTCACGAGGCCGAGGCGGGCAGGTCACGAGGCCAAGAGATCAAGACCATCCTGGCCAACATAGCGAAACCCCATCTCTACTAAAAATAGAAAAATTAGCTGGGCGTGGTGGTGCACGCCTGTAGTTCCAGCTACTCAGGAGGCTGAGGCAGGAGAATTGCTTGAACCCGGGAAGCGGAGGTTGCAGTTAGCCGAGATCACACCACTGCACTCCAGCCTGGGTGACAGAGCGAGACTCCATCTCAAAAAAAAGAAAAAGAAAAAGAAAATGTGAAATGCGGTATATATACACAATGGACTATTGTTCAGCCATAAAAAGGGTGAAATCCCGTCATTTGCTGCAACATGGATGGAACTGGAGGCCATTGTGTTAAGTGAAATAAGCCAGACATAGACAAATACTGCATGTTCTCACTCATCTGTGGGAGCTAAAAAAGTAGATCTCATGGAGGTAGAGAATAAAATGGTGATTACCAGAGGCTAGGAGGGGAGAATGAAGAGAAGTTGATTAAGGGGTATAAAAATACAGTTCAGTAAAAGTAATAAGTTCTAGTATTCAGTAGCACATTAGGGAAATTATACTAAACAATAACTCATTGTATATTTCTAAATAGCTAGAATAGAAGAATTGTAATATTCCCAATACAAAGAAAAGGTAAAAATGTTTCAGGTGATGGATATCCCAATTACCCTGATTTGATCATTACACATTGTAGACAGGTATCAAATATCACACGTATCCCCCAAAATATGCACTATGATTATACATGAATTAAAAAGAAATATGTAAATTGTGGATAAATTTGATCAGTTATTTATAATAATCAAAATTCTGTTTTCTAGGTATTAGATTTTGGTTTTATACACAGACTCTAAACTTCTAATTATTTCAATATACTTTTAAATATAAAATAACCTACAATTTTTCTTAATATTATATATTAGCAGTTAAGCCTAGAGTGTGATTTTTCTTCTCAGATCTATGTATATGCCTAAACTATATTTTATTTAAGTGTATTATGTACGTAATATAGGAGAGACAAGAACTCAACATAAAATCAACAAAAAATGGATATGTAATAAGAAGTCCATTTTATTTTTGATGCTTACTATGCATCAGAATCTTTTGGGAAGCTTTTTTAAAAATGCAGATGTAAAGTTCCTAGCTTTTCAGAGACTCTGATTCAGTTGTCTTGGGGTGAGGCATGGGTATTGCTCTAGGTATGTTTTTAAATTTCAGATTTCACATTATTCCAATGTGTAGCCAGGATTGAAAGCCGTTGTATATCTAGTTTCCTTGGAGCATGGGCAAAGGAGGAGTCAAAAAGAATTGACTTTTTATATCCTGCACTCTCTAGGAGAGAGAGTCTGAAACTGGGAGATGTGAACAACTTTTTCTAGAAAGACAGGTACTGTCTGCGGTGTCTCACAAAAGTCTGGATTAGATTTTGCTTAAGACAATCCACATTTCTTTGCTAATTACTAACTTTACAAGTAACATCAGCCTCCTTGATACTTCAAAACTATAAAAGGATGTGCCTGAAATAAGGTGTTTAAGTATTCTTTCTAGATACTTGAGTATCTAAAATTGTCATTCTAGTTTATCTATTGGTATACCTTGTGAGTTTGCTAACAAGGGGAACTGACAAGATCGAGTTTTAAAGTTGTGAGTCTGAATACTGGATCCCGATTCCTGGTAAATTTACCAAATTAGCTGGGCTAGGTGGCTTATCCCTATAGTCCCAACCCTTCTGGAGCCTGAGGTGGATGGATCGCTTGAGCTCAGGAATTCGAGACCAGCCTGGGCAACATGGTGAAATTCCATCTCTAAAAAAACTACAAAAATTAGTTAGGCATGGTGGCATGTGCCTGCCGAGATAATCGGGAAGCTGAGGTAAGAGGATCGCTTGAGCCTGGGAGGTCGAGGTTTCAGTGGCCTGAGATAGTGCCACTACACTCCAGCCTGGGTGATAGTGTGAGACCCTGTCCCCCCAAAAAAAAGTATTAAATTAGTGACCCTGTATTATCTCTTAACAGTTAGATATTCTACATTTATTGATATAAAATTTATGAAGCCCTGAAGAATTTGCAATAAAATTTTGTAAATAAATAAATAAAAATATGTAATTAAAATTAAAAAGTTAATTAACTCGACCCATGTCACACACCTAATAAAGGGCAGAGCCAATAATTTATTTAAGCCCAGTTTCATTTGATTCTCAATACTACCTATGTCTACATATTCAGATCTCTCCCACATAATTAGATTTACAGTTAGTCTCCTTTCTACCCTCCCCTCCTGAGCCCCTGCTAACTTCTACTTTCTGTCTCTATGAATTTGCCTATTATAGGTACCTCATATAAGTGGACTCATGCAGTACAGTGGCCCTCTGTATCCTTGGATTCTGTGTCCATAGTTTCAACCAATTGTGGCTTGAAAATATTTGAAAAAAAAATGGATGGTTGCATCTGCATTGAATATGTACAGACTTTTTTGTCATTATTCCCTAAACAATACAATATAATATCTATTTACATAGTATTTACATTGTAATTAGGTATTATAAGTAATCTAGAAATGATTTAACTTATATAGGAGGATGTGTTCAGGTTATATGCAAATACTATGCCATTTTATATAAGGGACTTGAGCATCTGTGGATTTTGGTACCTGCCTGGGGGGCCTAGAACCAATCCCCCATGGATATCGAGGGATGACTGTATCAGCCCTTTTGTATCTGGCTTCATTTGCTTAGCATAGTGTTCTCAAGGTTCATCCATATTGTAGCATGTATTATAATTTCATTCCTTTTAAAGACTAAATAATATTCCATTGTATGGATATATCACATTTTGTTTATCCATTCATCTGCCTATGGACATTGGGTTGTTTGTAACTTTTAACTATTGCGATGAATGCTTCTATGAATATTGGTGCAAAAATATCTGTTTGAGTCCCTGCTTGCAATTCTTTTAAGAAGACACCTAGAAGTGGAATTGTTAGATCACACCATAGTTCCATGTTTAGCTATTTGAAGAACTACCAAACTGTTTTGTACAGTGGCTGTACGATTTTACATTCTCACCAGCAGTGCACAAAGGCTTCAATTTCTCCATGTCCCTGCCAACACTTGTTAATTTCCACTTTTAAAAAGTAATAGCCATCTTAATGGGTATGTAGTAGTATCTCATTGTGGTTTTGCTTTCCATGTCCCTGATGGCTAATGATATTGAGCATGTTTTTCATGTGCGAATTGGCCATTTGTATCTCTTCCTTGGAGAAATGCCTATTTTATTACTCCAAGGAAGAGATACAAATGGCCAATTAGCATATGAAATATTGAATAGAAACATCTATTCAATTTCAATATACTCCTAGGTATTTTTTTAGTTACTGTAGATGGGTTTGCTTTTTTACTTTCTTTATCCACTAGTTCATTATTGGAGTGTATAGTTACTACTGATTTTTGTGTGTTGATTTTGTATTCTGCAACTTTATTGCCCATTTATTAATTAGGTTAGTTGGGTTCTACTTTGTGTTGTTCTTGAGTTGTAAGAGTTCTTCATATATTCTGGCTGGGCGTGGTGTAATCCCTGCACTTTGGAAGGCCAAGGCAGGCTGATCACTTGAGGTCAGGAGTTTGAGACCAGCCTGGGCAACCTGCTGAAACCCCATCTCTACTGAAAATACAAAAAAAAAAAAAATTAGCCAGGCGTGGTCATGGGCACCTGTAATCCCAGCTAGATAGCATCCTTTGGTACACAAAAGTTTTTAGTTTTGGTGAAGTCCAATTTATCTACTATTTCTTTTGTTGCCTGTGCCTTTGTTGTTATATCCAAGAAATCATTGTCAAATCCAATGTCATGAAGCTTTTCCCCTGTGTTTTCTTCTAAGAGTTTTATAGTTTAAGGTCTTACATTTAGGTCTTTAATCCATTTTGAGTTAATTTTCTTTCTTTCTTATGTAATCCCACTACTCTATTTTTGCTTTTGTTGTGTGTGCTTGGGAGGCGTTAGCCGTAAAATCTTTGCCCAGACCAATGTCCTCAAGTATTTCCTCTGTTTTCCTTTAGTCGTTTCATAGTTTCAGGTGTAACACGTAAGTCTTTAATCCATTTTGAGTTGATTTTTATATATGGTGAGATATAGGGGTATAGTTTCATTTCTCTGCATATGGATATCCAGTTTTCCCAGCACCATTTATTTAGTAGACTGTCACTTCCCCCAATGAATGTTCTTGGCACCTTTGTCAAAAATTAGTTGGCTGTAAATACATGGGTTTATATCTGCATTCTCTATTCTCCTCCATTGGTCTATGTGTCTGTTTTTATGCCAGTACCATGTTGTTTTGGTCACTATAGCTTTGTAGTATATTTTGAAGTCAGGTAGTGTGGTGCCTTCAGCTTTGTTCTTTTTGCTCAGAATTACTTTGACTACTCAGAATCTTTTGTGACTCCATACAAATTTTAAGATTTAAAAAATATTTCTATGAATAATGTCATTAGTGTTTTGATTGTGATTGCACTGAACGTATAGAGAACTTTTGGTAATAGATTACTTTTTCAAAATGTTGATTCTTCCAATCCATGAACATGAAAGTCTTTCTATTGTTTTTTGTCCTCTTCAATTTCTTTCATTAGTGTTTTATAACTTTTTCATCTTGATCTTTTACCTCATTTAAATATATTCCTAGGTTTTTTTTTTTTTTTGACCAAGTTTTGCTCCATCACCCAGGCTGGAGTGCGGTGGCACGACCTTGGGTCACTGCAACCTCCACCTCCCAGGTTCAAGCAATTTGCTGCCTCAGCCTCCCGAGTAGCTGGGATTACAGGTGCCCACCACCATGTCCGGCTAATTTTTGTATTTTTAGTACAGACAGGGTTTCAACATATTAGCCAGGCTGGTCTCGAACTCCTGACCTCATGATCCGCCTGCCTCAGCCTCCCAAAATGCTGGGATTACAGGTGTGAGCCACTGCGCCTGGCCATTCCTAGGTATTTTTTCTATTTATTGTAAACAGGATTGCTTTTTTTGCTTTCTTTTTCCACTAGTTCATTGTTGGGGTGTATGGAGTCACTACTGATTTTTTTTTTTTTTGAGATGGAGTCTTGCTTTGTTGCCCAGGCTGGAGTGCAGTGGCATGATCGTGGCTCACTGCAAGCTCCGCCTCCTGGGTTCAAGTGATTCTCCTGCCTCAGCCTCCCCAGTAGCTGGGACTACAGGCGCCCGCCACCACGCCCAGCTAATTTTTTGTATTTTTAGTAGAGACGGGGTTTCACCATGTTAGCCAGGATGGTCTCAATCTCCTGACCTCATGATCCGCCAGCCTTGGCCTCCCAAAGTGCTGGGATTACAGGCGTGAGCCACCGTGCCCGGCACTACTGATTTTTATATGTTGATTTTGTATTCTGCAACTTTACTGAATTTGTTCATCAGTTCTAGCAGTTTTTTTGCTGGAGCTTTTAGGGTTTTCTCCATATAAGATCATGTTGTCTGCAAACAGGACAATTTGTCTTCCTTAATTTCCAATTTGGATTCTCTTTATTTCTTTTGTTTGCTGAATTACTCTGGCTTAGACTTCCAGCATTACATTAAATAAAACTGGTGAAAGTGGGTATGCCTGTCTTGTCCTAGATCTGAAAGTAAAGGCTTCCAACTGTTCCCTCTTTTTGTATTTATTGTAAATGGGATTTATTGTAAGTGGGATTGCTAGTCTGATGCTGGCTGTAGGTTTGGCCTTTGTTGTGCTGCTGTACATTCCTTCTGTACCTAACTTGTTGAGACTTTTTATCATGAAGGGATGTTGAATTTTATCAAATGTGTTTTACTGAGTTTATTGAGGTGATAAAATGATTTTTGTCCTTCATTCTGTTGATGTGTTATATCACATTTATTGATTTGCATACACTGAAACATCCTTGCATCCTTGGGATAAATCCCAATCATGGTGAATGATATTTTAAATGTGCTCCTGGGATTGGTTTACTAGTATTTTGTTAGGGATTATTGCATCTATGCTCATCATGGATATTGGTCTACAGCTTTCTTTTTTGTTGTGTCCTTGTCTGGTTTTGGTAGCAGGGTAATGCTGGCCTAATAGATTCTTCCAAATGAGTTTGGAAGAATTTTCTTTTCTTCAGTTTCCTGGAAGGGTTTGAGAAGAACTGATATTAGTTTTTTGTTTTTCAGGTTTTTTTTTTGACGGAGTCTCACACTGTCACCCAGGCTGGAGTGCAGTGGGGTGATCTTGGCTCATTGCAAGCTCCACCTTCCGGGTTCATGCCATTCTCCTGCCTCAGCCTCCCGGGTAGCTGGGACTACAGGCACCCGCCGCCACGCCTGGCTAATTTTTTGTATTTTTATTAGAGACAGGGTTTCACTGTGTTAGCCAGGATGGTCTTGATCTCCTGACCTCGTGATCTGCCCACCTCGGTCTCCCAAAGTGCTGGGATTACAGATGTGAGCCACCGTGCCTGACATAGTTCCTCTTTTAAAGTTCAGTAGAATTCAGCAATGAAGCCATCGGGTTCTGGGCTTTTCCTTGTTGGTGTTTTATTGGCTCGATTTACATCTTATTATTTTTATTTTATGTATTTATTTTTTTGAGACAGAGTCTCACTCTGTTGCCCAGGCTGGAATGCAGTGGCAGGATCTTGATTCACTGCAACCTCTGCCTCCCAGGTTCAAGTGATTCTCGTGCCTCAGCCTCCCAAGTAGCTGGGATTACAGGCATGTTCCACCAGCATGGCTAATTTTTATGTTTTTAGTAGATACAGGGTTTCGCCATGTTGGCCAGGCTGGTCTCGAACTCCTGGCCTCAAGTGATCTGCCCGCCTCAGCCTCCCAAAGTGCTGGGATTACAGGCATGAGCCACCATACCCAGCCAATTTACATGGTTTTACGTTGCCCATCTACTATAAACTTGTTATGGTTATTATTATTTTTGATAGCCTTGTCTTTTAGTTTTCATACTAGAGATCTGAGTGGTTTACACATCACAATTACAGTATTAAAGTATGCTGAGTTTGTCTGTCTACTTACTTTTACCAGTGAATTTTATGCCTTCCAATATTTTCTTATGGCATGTTAGCATCCTTTTCTTTCAGATAGAAGAAATGCCTTTAGCATTTTTTGTAAGACAGGTCTTGTTGTGATGAATTCCCTTGGTTTTTGTTTGGGAAATTTTTTCTCTCTCCTTCATGTTTGAAGGAGATAAAGCTTTGCTGGGTACAGTATTCTCATTTGGCAGTTTCTTCCTTTAGCACTTTGAATATGTCACCCCACTGCCTCCTGATCTATATGGTTTCTGCTGAGAATTCTGTCGCCAGACAAATGGGAGCCCCTTTATACATTATTTGCTGCTTCTTCTTCTTCTTCTTCTTTTTTTTTTTTTGAGATGGAGTTTTGCTCTGTGGCCCAGGCTGAAGTGCAGTGGCATGATCTCGGCTCACTGCAACCTCCACCTCCCCGTTCAAGCAATTCTCCTGCCTCAGCCTCCCAAGTATCCAGGATTACAGGTGTGCACCACCACACCTGGATAATCGTTATATTTTTAGTAGAGACAGGGTTTCACCATGTTGCCCAGGCTGGTTTCTAACCCCTGACCTCAAGTGATCCTCCCACCTTGGCCTCCCAAAGTGCTGGGATTACAGGCATGAGCCACCGCGCCTGGCCCATTATTTGCTTCTTTTCTCTTGCTGCTTTTAGGACCCTCTCTTTGTCCTTTACCTTTGAGAGTTTATTATATACCTTGGTACAGTTTTATTTGCATTGAATCTGTTTGGTGATGTTGGCCTTCCTATACCTGGATATTTATATCTTTATCTAGGTTTGGAGAGTTTTCTGTGCTTATTTTTTTTAATAAGATTTCTAGCCCTTGCTCTTTCTCAGTTCCCTCTTTAAGGCCAGTGTCTCTTAGATTTGCTTTCTGAGGTTAACAACAGAATTGATCATGCAGAAGAAAGAGTCAGTGAGCTTGAAGATAGGCTATTTGGAAATTTAGTTGGTTAATGTATTTCTTAGTACCAGGATTTCTGTTTGACTTATTTTATTATTTCAAGCTCTTTGTTAAATTTCTCTTATAAAAATTACTGAATTGATTTTCTGTGTTATCTTAGAGTTCCCTGAATTTCCTCAAAACTGTTATTTTGAATTATTGATCTGAAAACTCATGTATCATTGTCTTGTTGGGATTGGTCACTGGCTTATTTGTTCATTTGGGAAGATCATGGTTCCCATTTGCTGTTGTTTCTTATGAATATATGTCTATGGCTTCACATTGAAGGATTAGTTATTTATTCCAGTCTTCGCTCTCCGGCTTGGTTTGGTCCTTCTGGAGTATGTCTGATTAGAAGTTCTGTGTAATTTGCTTGTTGAGTCCCCTTAATCCCATATTGCTGTTTCCTTTTTGGCACTAGTTAGCCAAGATTTGCCGTAGTTCTCACAAAAGTTCCGAGCATTGCCCCACATTGGGGGGCTGGGGGTCCCAAAGGGAATATCCTGCCTGTGTGGGAAGGTTGGCTAAGGTTAGTGGCCAGAGGACCCTTGGAGCGTGCCTCCTACAGCATGATGCTGCTGAACTGCCTCTCTGATTTGGCATCTCCTTTGGCTGAGATAAAGAGCAGCTCCTGAGTTTCCCTGCAATGGGGGTCCTAGCCACACCTCCACTGTTCGTCCCTAGCTACCCTCAGGGGTTTTTCTCCTTCCAGACACTCATGATGCTTCCCATGGGTTGAGCAGGAATGGCTTTCCTACAAAGGAACCCAAGATAGTAAGAGAACTGGCTGTCCACCTCAATCTCACTTTCTCCAGTGTAGAAACCATGAGTCCAGGCAGACTTTTCTGCAAGGTGCCTGGCAGCTGGGGAAAGAGGTGTCGCAGGTAGAGGTGTCTGTTTCTCTTACCTTCTAGTCACAGTTTTTCAATTCTTTGTGGCCCCAGAGATTGACACAGTCTCAGTTTTGAGTTCTGGGATATTGCTAGTAACAATCTTGGCACTGAATAGTTGTTTTTAATTTTATGTGGGGGAGAATGAAGCCAGATTGCTTCTACTCCACCATTTTGGTGACTGTCCCTTGGGTTTTCTATGTATACAAGCACACATGAGTGAAAAGAGATAGAAAATTTAATCTCATTTTTCCCCACTATATATACGTTTTTTCTATCTTATTTCATTCTCTAGAATAGCATTATCTAATAGAATTTCCTGTGATGATGGAAAAGTTCTATAGTTGCACTGTCCATTATAGTAGCCACTGACCATGTGTTGCTACGGGGCACTTGAAATGTGGTTAGGGGGCCAGGTGTAGTGGCTCACACCTGTAATCCCAGCACTTTGGGAGGCCGAGGCGGGCAGCTCACCTGAGGTCAGGAGTTCGAGACCAGCCTGGCCAACATGGTGAAACCCGGTCTCTACTAAAAATACAAAAATTAGCTGGGTTTGGTGGCACGTGCATGTAATCCCAGCTACATGGGTGGCTGAGTCACCAGAATCACTGGAATCCCGAAGGTGGAGTTTGCAGTGAGCCAAAATTGCACGACTGCATTGCAGCCTGGGCGATAGAGCAAGACTCCATCTCAAAAAAAAGAGAAAGAAAGAAAGAAAAAAGAAAAAGAAATGGGGCTAGGGAGACTGAAGAGCTAATTTTTTCAATGTAATTTCAATTTATTTAAATGTAGACAGCCACATGTGGCTAGTAGCTACCATATTGAACAGTACAGCTCTAGAATATCTAAAGTAATGTTAAATAATAATGACAATAATACATGTATTTGTATAGTCCTACTTTTCATTAAAATTATTTGAGTCATTTGCTACTCAGTCTTGTAGTCTTTTGCTACTATTTGCTGTTGCATTTTGGTAAATAAACCATGATATTTAGGTAGGTTTTTAAAATTTTTCTTAAAGGCCGGGCGTGGTGGCTCACACCTGTAATCCCAGAACTTTGGGAGGCTGAGGTGGGCGGATCACAAGGTCAGGAGTTCGAGACCAGCCTGGCCAATGTAGTGAAACCTGTCTCTACTAAAAATACAAAAATTAGCCGGGTGTGGTGGCGTGTACCTGTAGTCCCAGCTACTCAGGAGGCTGAGGCAGAAGAATTGCTTGAACCTGGCAGGCAGAGGTTGCAGTGAGTTGAGATCGTGCCACTGCCCTCCAGCCTGGGTGACAGAGCAAGACTCTATCTCAAAACAAAACAAAACAAAAAATTTCTTAGAATTTTTGTTAGGAATTCCTGCTAAATTTTTATCAAATTTATTTAAATTATTTATTTATATAGTCATAGGGCTTTCTCCTTTAATTTGGTGATATAATGGGTTATACTGATAGATTTTCTTATGTCTAACCACCCTTATATTACTGGAATAAACCATGCTTGGTTATAGTCTAACTTGTTATGAAGTGATTTTAAAATTAAAATTAAAATGTGGTATATAACAAATGGCATACTATTCAGCCATAAAAATGAATGAAATATTGTCATTAATGGCAAAATGGATGCTCCTGGGGAGCATTACTTTAAGTGAAATAAGTCACTCAAAAAAAAAAAGACCTGGCGTGGTGGCTCACACCTGTAATCCCAGCACTTTGGGAGGCTGAGGCTGGTGAGGTCAGGAGGTCAAGACCAGCCTGGTCAATATGGTGAAACCCCGTCTCTACTAAAAATACAAAAATTAGTCAGGCGTGGGGGTGCATGCCTGTAATTCCAGCTACTCTAGAGGCTGAGGCAGGAGAATCACTTGAACCCGGGAGGTGGAGGTTGCTGTGAGCTGAGATCATGCCATTGCACTCCAGCCTGGGCGACAAGAGCGAAACTCTGTCTCAAAAAAAAAAGAAAGAAAGCAGTCTCAGTCACAGAAAGATAAATATCACATGTTCTCACTCATGTGTGAGAGCTAAAAATATTGATCTCATTAGAAGCAGAGAATAGAATAATGGTTACTAAAACCTGAGAAGAGGAGGGGGCAAGGGGGATGGGGAGAGGTTGGTTAACCAATACAAAATTACAGTTAGAGAGGAGAAATAAGTTCTGGTTTTCTATTGCACAGTAGGTTGACTGTAACTAACAATAATTTATTGTATACTTTCAAGTAGCTACAAGAGAGGGTTTTGAATGTTCACAACACAAAGAAATGGTAAATGTTTGAGGTGATAGATATGTTAAGTACCCTGATTTGATCATTACACATTGTATACATGTATCAAAATATCACCCTGTACCCTGTAAATATGTACAATTATTATGGGTCAATTAAAAATTTAAAATAATAAAAATAAAATTTTAAAAATAAAAATTAAAAATTAAGGAGGTAGAGCTCCAATATTGTAGCTTTTTTCACTGCCGGTAAACCAATTGCTGAATCATGTATTTTGTTAACACTTGGCAATAAATGTAATTACTTTTTCAAATAGAAAAAATATCATTTTAAAATAAAAATTATGTCCTATTTAGTTCAATTAGTACCTGGATTTTTCCATTTCTCAGCCGTCTGTGACAAGGTAGACATCTGTTCCCCTTGTTGGACATAGATCATCATTACATAGAGCCCAGGACACTTAAGATGCACTTACGATTTTACCATGCACATTCAATTGTTCATTCAAAAAGTAAGAAGATAGAATGGAACTGTGGGAAAACAGAGGAAAGGTAAATAAACCTAGAATTCCTTCTCCAGACATAGGCTAGGCAATTCTTTGAAAAATGATGAAAATGACCAGATTCACTCAATGTTCTTATACCATGTAGAATTTTTCTAGTGTTTCAATAGGGATAAAATGAGTTATTGGGCCAGGTGTGGTGGCTCATGCCTGTAATCCCAGCACTTTGGGAGGCCCAGGCAGGTGGATCACCTGACGTCAGGAGTTTGAGACCAGCCTGGCCAACATGGCGAAAACCTGTCTCTACGAAAAATACAAAAATTAGCCGGGTGTGGTGGCGCATGCCTGTAATCCCAGCTACTGGGGGGCTGAGGCAGGAGGATCCTTGAACTTGGGAGGCAGAGGTTGCAGTGAGCCGAGATCGTGCCACTGCACTCCTGCCTGGGCAACAGCAACAGAGCTAGACACTGTCTCAAAAAAAAAAGACGGTTATTTTAATTCTACCAAGGAGCTCCTAGAAAGAAGCGCCTTATTAAACTAAAGAAAAATTATTGCAGAAGTGACAAATCAAGCAATGTTATAGTTGGTGGGTTTTATACATGGAAGAATATTTACTGAAATATATAATATCTTCTAAAAATTAAAATTAAAATTTTAATTTTTAAATTTAAACTCTAAAAATTAAAATTTCTCCTAAATAAAAGAGATAAGGGAAATAAAAGATCATCCTCAGCAGAAGTAAAATACTATCAGCCAGAACTCATTTGGGGGTATGAGAATTAAAAGTAAGAATGGAGGAGAATAGAGTAAAAATGATGCTGATATTTACAGAAAGTCCAAATAAAGCATCTTAATTCTGTTTACCTGAATAATACACTCAGTACACTCAGAGTTGTTACCAGTGTTGCCAGGGCAAAGGCACAGGCTACGAAAAGGGCGGCTTCTCCAATTTCCACTGCATACATGACACAAAGTTCATGGTCAAGCAAGGTGATGTGACTATAAACAAAACTTAGTGTCTGTGTACTGTTTTTTTTTAACATATACTGCAGTTTTTAAAGTCCAGCCCATGTAAAGAATCAAAAGCTCTTAGACACACACTTGTGTTATGTAAACTCTGAACTTCTACCAGATTTCAGTTGAGCCCTATCTCTTTTTTTTTGGATTAAATAAATCCACAGCAGCTATAAGCAGGATAGTTCTGATTCTCTAGTAATTTGTATCATTATTCTAGTGAGAAAAGACTAAAAGATTTTTTAGATTGATAGTTACTAATGGTTTATGACCCACTAATCAAAATAGAAGAAATAGCACAAATGACTGGTAAAAATAAGGAGCAAATCTATCATGTTTCCTAGAGAAATGAGTAGCAGATAAGCATTTCATTTCTATTTTACTATGATTAAGAAAGTGCTGCTTCTGCCAGAACAAAAGACCAAAATGACAGGCCTATATTGAAAGTCTCACAAACAGTCCCAATTTCTAGGGTCTGACATCAACTTTATCCTTATCTCTTTCTGTTATTTGTTCCCAGAATGCCTCACTTATTTGGATCATTTTCCTAGGAAAGTTGCTTCCCTATAGTATAGCCTTGAGTTGTGAGATTCAACTGTAACTCCAGGTCAAGCAACAGAAGCTAAAGTTAGGTTTGCTTAGACAGGCTGGGCGCAGTGGCTCACGCCTGTAATCCCAGCACTTTGGGAGGCTGAGGCGGGCAGATCACAAGGTCAGGAGTTCGAGACCAGCCTGGCCAATATGGCAAAACCCCGTTTCTACTAAAAATACAAAAATTGGCCAGGCATGGTAACGTGGCCTGTAATCCCAGCCACTTGGGAGGCTGAGGCAGGAGAATCACTGAACCCAGGGAGGCGGAGTTTGCAGTGAACCGAAATCATGCCACTGCACTCCAGCCTGGGTGACAGAGTGAGACTCCATCTCAAAAAAAAAAAAAAGAAAAAAGAAAGTTTGCTTAGACAGAAACTGATCAGATTAAAGGGCAGAGACAGGAATATACTCTTCTTTTATTTATTTATTTATGTATTTATTTGGAGACAGAGTCTCACTCTGTTGCCCAGGCTGGAGTGCAGTGGCACGATCTTGGCTCACTGTAACCTCTGCCTGCCAGGCTCAAGCGATCTTCCCACCTCAGCCTCCCAAGTAGCTGGGACTACAGGTGTGTGCCACCATGCCCAGCTGATTTTTTTTTATTTTTGGTAGAGATGGGGTTTTGCCATGTTGGCCAGGCTGGTCTCGAACTCCTGACCTCAAGTGATCCACCCTCCTCGGCCTCCCAAAGTGCTGGGATTACAGGCGTGAGCCACTACACCTAGCCTTATGCCTGAGTAGTTTTATTTAACCATTCACCTCTTATGGACATTTGAGTTGTTTCTCGTCTTTGGTTGTTATGAATAAAGTTGCGATGAGCATTTGTGTACAGGTTTTTGTGTGCACGTCAGTTTCATTTGTTTGGCATAAATTCCCAAGTGTGTGATTTCTGGGTTATACAGTAATAGCATGGTTAGTTTTTTAATAAACTGCCAAGCAGTTTTCTGGAGTGTCTGTGCCATTTTATGCTCCTTTCAAGTTTCTTTGCATCATCGCCAACATTTGATGTATTCACTATTTTTTATTTTAAGCCATTCTGATAGGTATGTAGTGATATCTTGTGGATATCTTTTAAAAATTTGCATTTTCCTAATGGCTGATGATGTTGCACATCTTTTCATCTGTTTATTTGCAATCTGTCTTCTTTTTTTCTTTTTTTGTTTTGTTTTGTTGAAATGGAGTCTCGCTCTGTCGCCCAGGCTGGAGTGCAATGGCGTGATCTTGGCTCACTGCAACCTCTGCCTCCCAGGTTCAAGCGATTCTCTTGCTTCAGCCTCCTGAGTAGCTGGGATTACAGGTGCCCACCACCACGCCCGGGTAATTTTTTTGTATTTTTAGTAGAGATGGGGTTTCCCAGTGTTGGCCAGGCTGGTCTTGAACTCCTGACCTCGTGATCTGACCGCCTTGGCCTCTCAAAGTGCTGGGATTACAGGCGTGAGCCACCGCGCTCAGCCCATCTGTCTATCTTCTTTGGTACATTTCTGTTCATGTCTTTTGCCAATTTTCTAAATGGATTTTTTTTTTTGCTGTTGAGTTTCGATATATATATATATATATATATATATATATATATATATATATATATTCTAAATTTTTCGACAGTTATATCGTTTGGAAATATTTTCACCTAGTCCGTAGCTTGTCTTTTCATCCTCTTAGCAGGCTCTATCAAAGAGCAAAAGTTTTAAATCTTCATGAGGCCCAATTAATCAATTTTTCCTTTTATGGATCGTGTCATATCTGAGAACTCTTGGCCTAACCCTAGATCCTGAAGACTTTCTTGTATTTTTTCCTAAAAGTTTTACACTTTTTTTTTTTTGAGATGGAGTTTTGCTCTTGTTGCCCAGGCTGGAGTGCAATGGTGTGATCTTGGCTCACTGCAACCTCCACCTCCTGGGTTCAAGCAATTCTCCTGTCTCAGCCTCCCGAGTAGCTGGGATTACAGGCACGGCTGGTCTTGAACTCCTGACCTCAGGTGATCCGCCCACCTTGGCCTCCCAAAGTGCTGGGATTACAGGAGTGAGCCACCGTGCCCAGCCTAAATTTATACTTTTATATTATAAATTTGAGTCTGTGATCCACTTTGAGTTAATTTTTGTATAAGGTGTGAGGTCTAAGTCAAGGTTCATTTTTGCCATTTTGTCCAATTGCTCCAGTACCATTTGAGTTCTTTTGTGCCTTCGTCAAAATCAGTTGGACATATTTATGTGGGTCTGCTTCTGGGTTGTCCATTCTGTTCCTCTTATCTGTCTGTCTGCCCTTCCACTACTACCACAGAGTCTTGATTACTGTAGTTCTCTAATGTCTTGAAATTAAGTATATTGATTCCTCCCACTTTTCTCTTCCTTTGCAAAATTGTTTTTGCTATTCTAATTCCTTTGCCTTTCCTTATGATTTTTAGAACGATCTTGTCTGTATTAATAAAATATCTTGGCCGGGCGCGGTAGCTTACGCCTGTAATCCCAGCACTTTGGGGGGTTGAGGTGGGTGGATCACCTGAGGTCGGGAGTTCGAGACCAGCCTGACCAACATGGAGAAACCCCATCTCTACTAAAAATACAAAAATTAGCCGGGAGTTGTGGTGCATGCCTGTAATCCCAGCTACTCAGGAGGCTGAGGCAGGAGAATCTCTTGAACATGGGAGGTGGAGGTTGCAATGAGCCGCGATTGCACCATTGCACTCCAGCCTGGGCAACAAGAGCAAAAATCCGTCTCAAAAAAATAAAAATAGGCAGGACGTGGTGGCTCACACCTGTAATCCCAGCACTTTGGGAGGCCAAGGCGGGCGGATCATGAGGTCAGGAGATCGAAACCATCCTGGCTAACATGGTGAAACCCCGTCTCTACTAAAAATACAAAAAAAAAAAAAAAATTAGCCGGGCATGGTGGCAGGCGCCTGTAGTCTCAGCTACTCAGGAGGCTGAGGCAGGAGAATGGCGTAAACCCAGGAGTCGGAGCTTGCAGTGAGCCGAGTGAGCCGTTGCACTCCAGCCTGGGTGACAGAGCGAGAATCCATCTCAAAATAAATAAATAAATAAAAATAAATAATAAATAAAAATAAAACTAAAATAAAATATCTTGTGAGGATTTTTTTTAAGACAGAGTCTCCTGTAGCCCAGGCTGAAGTGCAGTGGCACAATCTCGGCTCACTGCAACCTCCGCCTCCTGGGTTCAAGTGATTCCCCTGCCTCAGCCTCCCGAGTAGCTGGGATTACAGGTGCACACCACCATGCCTGGCTAATTTTTGTATTTTAGTAGAGACGGAATTTCACCATGTTGTCCAGGCTGGTCTTGAACTCACAACCTCAGGTAATCCACCTGCCTTGGCCTCCCAAAGTGCTGGGATTACAGGAGTGAGCCACTGCACCCAGCCTCTTGTGGAGATCTTGATAGGATCCCCGCTATATCAATTTGGTGAGAATTGACATCTTACTCTGCTGAATCTTCCAATCCATGAACAAGATATGTTTCTCATTGGAGGGTTTGAAGCAGGATAGTAACGTGATCTGATTTGTGTTTTCTGAAAATCATGCTGACCAATGTATGGAGAAATAATTCTTTTTTTTTTTTTTTCCCTGAGGCAGAGTCTCATTCTGTCACCCAGGTTGGAGTGCAGTTATGTCATTGCAGCTCACTGCAGCCTTTACCTCCTGAGCCCCAGCGATCCTCCCACCTGTCTCCAGAGTAGCTGGGACTAGAGGTGCATGCCACCACAGCTGGCTAGTTTTAAAATTTTTGTAGGGATGGGGGTCTTGCTATGTTGCCTAGGCTGGTCTTGAACCCCTGAGTTCAAGGGATCCTCCCACTTCAGTCCCCCAAAGTGCTGGGATTATAGTAATAGTAGTAATCTATCAATTCTAGAGCCACCACCATGCCCAGCCCGGGATACACTCTTGATAATTTTTTTATTATAGAAAAGCGGAGTTTGTAGTGAGTCAAGATTGCGCCACTGCACTCCAGCCTGGGAGACAGAGCGACACTCTGTCTCAAAAAAAAAAAGAAAGAAAGAAAGAAAGAAAGAAAAGTAAGTAAATATGATGTGTCTAGGCTTATGTGACTCTGTCTGTGTATGGGAAAAAATGAAATTTTATTGAATATATTCTGGAAAAGGAGAAACTCTGAATGCTTGTTGACTTATTCTAAACCTGACCGTGATCCATGAAAAAAAAAAGTTTTAAAAATATTGTTCTGCTGGCTTCTCAACACAAACTTATTTTTAAATTAGCATTGGGTTAAATGTAATTCCAATAGGTTGTAAAGTGAAGAACACTTGCTGAATATGAATCTAGCCCACCAGAATCATTTCTTCAGGTATCCATCACCACTGTGAACTAAAGGGATAAAAAGTAGTAATCTATCAATTCTAGAATACTGTAATATAATAAAGTAAAACTACAACTATTTATATTTTTCTTCAGGGGAAAAGATAATTTAAAAATTTAACTGTTCTTCATAAGCTGTAGTAAGGAGCTTGAATTCTTTCTTATTACATTCATAAATCTTCTTTTATTCCACTTATAAAACAAGATATTTACATGTCTTTTTATAAAATTTAAATGCATGTTGACTATAAAACGTTTAAAAAAATACAGAGGCCAGGTGCGGTGGCTCACACCTGTAATCCCAACACTTTGAGAGGCCGAGGAGGGCAGATCACGAGGTCAGGAGTTCGAGACCAGCCTGGCCAACATGGTGAAACCCGTCTCTACTAAAAATACAAAAATTAGCCAGCCATGGTGGTGCATACCTGTAATCCCAGCTACTCAGGAAGCTGAGGCAGGAGAATCGCTTGAGCCTGGGAGGCAGAGGTTGCTGTGAGCCAAGATCACGCCATTGCACTCCAGCCTGGGCAACAGAGCAAGACTCCATCTCAAAAAAAAAAAAAATACAGAAAAGTGCAAGGAAGAAAATGTGCTAGTGGGAAAAAAAGAAAGCAAGAGGAAGAGAATAAAAGCTAAATAATCAACCTTTTAAAAATTTAGACATTGTTGGCTGGGCACAGTGGCTCACACCTGTAATCCCAGCACTTTGGGAGACCAAGACGGGTGGATCATTTGAGGTCAGGAGTTCAAAACCAGCCTGGCCAACATGGTGAAATCCTGTCTCTACTAAAAATACAAAATTAGCCGGGTGTGGTGGTGCATGTCTGTAATCCCAGCTACTCGGGAGGCTGAGGCAGGAGAATTGCTTGAACCCAGGAGGCGGAGGTTGCAGTGAGTTGAGATCGAGCCATTGCACTCCAGCCTGGGCAACAAGAGTGAAACTCCGTCTCAAAAAAAAAAAAAAAAATTTTAGACATTGTTGTACCTGTTTTAATGGAGCTACTGCTTATGGTTTTAATAAGGCCCATCTTCTGTAAGGTAAAGCTTCTGCCAATGAAATTGCTGAATCTGAGAATTATGACTAGACCATTGTAGAAGCCAGAGTGGTCAGACATTGTCTTCTTCCAGCAATGACTCCCTGTTGGAGTAAAATACTGAAATGGACAATTTTCCTTAATAAAGATACCTGAATTTAAGTAACATTAGCAAAAATGACAGAGTAGGGAACTCCAAAAGTCTATCCCTTCACAAAAGTGGAAAATAAACCAGGAAACAGTGTCAAAATCAACTTTATCAGAGCTCTGGAAACTAATCAAAAGCTTATGACAACTATACTTGTTCATGATGTCATGGAAAATGGCAAAACAGGGAACCCCAGGGCTCCATCTCTCCAAAATCAAACAACAAGCTGGCAAAGACTGTCAATTTTTGCAGAACTCTGGAATTTAGTCGAAAACTTACAACAAGCAGGGGAAAGCTTAATGAAGAAAGAAGCAGCTACATTGCAGTAAAAGAATGCTCTGGTGTTTTTAATCACCTGCTTGCCAACTCCCTGCTTTAGATCAGCAGCAGCCATGAAGGTAGCATCCCACACTCCTGGTATAACTTTATAGTGCTGGAGGGAGCAATGCAGACCTTATTCCCAAATGTGATTTTATGCTTCAACCTGACTAGTGGTTCTCTCAAGAACTGGTGCAAGGACCTGCCTCATTTCACCCAACTTGGAGCATTCTCAGAAGCAGGTAGCTTTTGCTGAAAGTATTTGAAGGCACAATATTGTCTGGAGCAGCCTGGGGAAAGAGATAACAGTCAGAACAAATAATAGACTGAAGGAAGGAAGAAGATCGGAAAGGAAATATGTGGGGAAATAAGGGATTTTAACAGCTCCTGTGTATACCAGAGAGTTGAAAAAGGCCACATGCATGCCAGGCGCTCATGCTCAGAAACATGCTCAGAAAAGGGCCGAGAAGAACCTAAGTTTTCACCTCTGGCTGACGTCAGGATCCATGTAAGCAGGAACTGAACGCCAAGGGAGAGCTGTAAACGAACTGGCTAAGCATTGAGTCCCCCAGTACAAAACTAGTCTGAAAACAGAGTAATTTTTTCTTCCTCTTTTTTCTCTTTTTGCTTTCTTTTTTTCATTTTCATTATTTTGTGTGTGTGCGTACATAGTAGATGTATATGTTTATGGGGTACGTGAGATAGTTTTGATGAGGCATGTAGTGCATAATAATCCCATCAGGGTAAATAGAGTACCCATCACCTCAAGCATTTATCCTTTGTGTTACAAACAATCCAATTATACTCTTTCAGTTATTTTTAAATGTACAATTAAATTATTGTTGACTATAGTCACCCTGTTGTGCTATCAAATACTAGGTCTTATTCATTCTTTCTATTTTTTGTACTCAGTAACCATCCCCATTTCCCCTCCACTCCCCTACCACCCCATTCCCAGCCTCTGGTGGCCATCCTTCTACTCTGTATCTCCATGAGTTCAATTGTTTTAATTTTTAGCTCCCGCAAATAAGTGAAAACATGTGCAGTTTGTCTTTCTGTGCCTGGCTTATTTCACTTAACATAATCACCTCCAGGTACATCTTTGTTGTTGTAAATGACAAGATCTCACTCTTTTTATGGCTGGATAGTAGTCCATTGTGTATATGTACCAAATTTTATTTATCTATTCATCTGCTGATTAACATTTAGGTTGCTTCCAAATCTTGGCTATTGTGAAATAATGCTGCAGTAAACATGGGAATGCAGATATATGTTCAATATACTGATTTTCTTTCTTTAGAAGTGGGATTGCTGGATCGTATAGTAGCTCTATTTTTAGTTTTTTGAGGAAATCTCCAAACTGTTGTCCATAGTGGTTGTACTAATTTACATTCCCACCGACAGTGTACAAGGGTTCCCTTTTCGCCACATCCTCACCAGCATTTGTTATTGCCTGTCTTTTGTATAAAAGCCAGTTTAACTGGGGTAAGATGGTATCTCATTATGGTTTTTTAGGGAGTTTTCTTTTCTTTCTTTCTTTCTTTTTTTTTTTTTTAGACGAAGTCTTGCTCTGTGCCCCAGGCTGGAGTGCAATGGCACAATCTCGGCTCACTGCAACCTCCGCCTCCCGGGTTCAAGTGTTTCTCCTGTCTCAGCCTCCCGAGTAGCTGGGCTTACAGGTATGTGTCACCACACCCGGCTAGTTTTTTGTATTTTTAGTAGAGACGAAGTTCACCATGTTGGCCAGGCTGGTCTCGAACTCCTGACCTCAAGTGAGCCACCCGCCTCAGCCTCCCAAAGTGCTAGGATTACAGGTGTGAGCCACTGCACCTGGCTGGTGTCTCAATATAGTTTTGATTTGCATTTCTCTGATGATCAATGACCTTTTCATAAACCTGTTTGCCATTGGTATGTCTTCTTGTGATAAACGTCTATTCAGATATTTGGCCCATTTTTAATTGGATTATTAGATTTTTTTTTCTTATAGAGTTGTTTGAACTCCTTACATGTTCTGGTTATTAATCCCTTGTCAGATGAGTACTTTGCAAATATTTTCTCCCACCCTTGGGTTGTCTCTTCACTTTGTCGATTGTTTCCTTTCCTGTGCAGAAGCTTTTTAAATCACTTGCCCATTTTGCTTTGGACTGTGCTTGTGGGTTACTCAAGAAATCTTTGCCCAGACCAACATCCTGGAGAGCTTCCCCAGTGTTTTCTTGTAGTAGTTTCATGGTTTGAGGTATTGGATTTAAGTCTTTAATCCATTTTGATTTGATTTTTGTAGATGGTGACAGATAGGGACCTAATTTCATTTTTTCTGCTTATGAATATCCAGTTTTCCCAGCACCATTTATTGAAGAGACTGTCTTTTCCCCAGCCTATTTTCTTGGCAACTTTGTTGAAAATGAGTTTCCTGTAGATGTATGGATTTGTTTCTCTATGTATGTATGGATTTGTTACTCTATGCTGTTCCATTGGTCTACATATGTCTGTTTTTATGCCAGTACCATGCTGTTTTGGTTACTATAGCTCTGTAGTATAATTTGAAGTCAGGTAATGTAATTCCTCTAGTTTTGTTCTTTTTGCTGGGTATGGTTTTGGCTATTCTGGGTCGTTTATGGTTGCATAAAAGTTTTAGGATTTTTTTTCTATTTCTGTGAATGTCATTGGTATTTAGATAGGGATTACATTGAATCTGTAGATTGCTTTGGATAGTATTGACTTTTATTTTTATTTTTTAGATGGAGTTTCGCTCTTGTTGCCCAGGCTGGAGTGCAATGGCGCAATCTCAGCTCATCGCAACCTCCATCTCCTGGGTTCAAGTGATTCTCCTGCCTCAGCCTCCTGAGTAGCTGAGATTACAGGTATGTGTCATCATGCCTGGCCAATTTTTGTATTTTTAGTAGAGATGGGGGTTTCATCATATTGGTCAGGCTGGTCTCGAACTCCTGACCTCAGGTGATCCATCTGTCTCGGCCTCCCAAAGTGCTGGGATTACAGGCATGAGCCACCGTGTCCAGCCAGTATTGACATTTTAACAACATTTATTCTACCAGTTCATGAACATGGAATATCTTTTCATTTTTTTGTGTCTTCTTCAAGTTCTTGCATCAATGTTTTATATTAGGTTGGTGCAAAAGTAATTGCAGTTTTTGCCATTAAAAGTAATGGCAGCTGGGTGCAGTGGCTCATGCTTGTAATCCCAGCACTTTGGGAGGCCGAGGCAGGTGGATCACTTGACGTCAGGAGTTTAAGACCAGCCTGGCCAACATGGTGAAACCCATCTCTAATAATACAAAAATTAGCTGGGCATGGTGGCATGCACCTGTAATCCCAGCTACTTGGGAGGCTGAGGCAGGAGAATCGCTTGAACCCAGGAGGCAGAGATTGCAATGAACCGAGATTGTACCACTGCACTCCAGCCTGGGTGACAGAGCAAGACTCTGTCTCAAAAAAAACAAACAAAAAACAAGTAATGGCAAAAACTGCAATTACTTTTTACCAGCCCAGTAGTTTTCATTGTAGAGATCTTTCACGTCTTTGGTTAATTCCTAGGTGGGTTTTTTTTTCTGTAGCTATTATAAATGGAATTGCTTTCTTGATTGCTTTTTCAGATTGTTCACTGTTGGCTTATAGAAATGCTACTGATTCTTGTATGTTAATTTTGTATCCTGCAACCTTACTGAATTTATCAGTTCTAATGGTTTTTTGGTGGAGTCTTTCAGTTTTTCCAAATATAAGATCATATTATCTGCAAACAAGGATAATTGGATTTCTTCCATTCCAATTTGGATGCCCTTTATATCTTTCTCTTCTTTGATTGCTCTAGCTAGGACTTCCAGTACTATGTTGAACAACAATGGTGACAGTGGGCGTCCTTGTTGTGTTCCACATCTTAGAGGAAAGGCTTTCAGTTTTTCCCCATTCAGTATAATAATAGCCATGGGTCTGTCATATATCATCTTTATTACAATGAGGTATGTTCCTTCTATATCCAGTTTTTTTAGGGTTTTTATCATGAAGAAATGTTGAATTTTATCAAATGCTTTTTCAGCATCAATTGAAATCATCATATGGTGTTTTTTTGTTTTTGTTTTTGTTTCTTTTGAGATGGAGTCTTGCACTGTTGCCCAGTTTGGAGTGCAGTGGCATAATCTCAGCTCACTGCAACCTCTGCCTCCCAGCTTCAAGTGATTCTCCTGCCTCAGACTCCTGAGTAGCTGGGATTACAGATGTGTGCCACCACACCTGGCTAATTTTTGTTTTTGTTTTTGTTTTTGTTTTTTTTGAGACGGAGTCTCACTCTGTCTCCCAGGCTGGAGTGCAGTGGCATGATCTCAGCTCACTGCAAGCTCTGCTTCCCGGGTTCATGCCATTCTCCTGCCTCAGCCTCCTGAGTAGCTGGGACTACAGGCGCCCGCCACCACGCCCGGCTAATTTTTTGTATTTTTAGTACAGACGGGGTTTCACCGTGGTCTCGATCTCCTGACCTTGTGATCCGCCCACCTCGGCCTCCCAAAGTGCTGGGATTACAGGCGTGAGCCACCATGCCCACCCACATCATTTTTTATCCTCCATTGTGTTGATATGATGAATCATATTGATTGATCTGTGTATGTCTAATCAACCTTGCATCCCGGGGGATAAATCCCACTTGGTCAGGATGAATGACCTTTTTAATGTGTTGTTGAATTCAGTTTGCTAGTATTTTGTTCAGGATGTTTGTATCCATATTCATCGAAGAAATTGGCTTGTAGTTTTCTCTTTTTTTTATGTGTTTTGTCTAATTTTGGTATCAAGGTTAATACTAGCCTTGTAGAATGAGACTGGAAGTATTCCCTCCTCCTCTTCTTTTGGAATGGTTTGAGTAGAACTGGTATTACTTCTTCTTTTAATGTTTGGTAGAAGTCGTTAATGAAGCCATTAGGTCCTGGGCTTTTCTTTGCTGGGAGACTTTTTATTATGCCGTCGATCTCATTACTTGTTATTCGTCGTTCAGGTTTTGGATTTCTTCCTGGTTCAATCCTTGTAGATTATATATGTCTAGAAATGTATCCATTTCTTCTAGATTTTCCAATTTATTGGCTCATAGTAGCCACTAATGATCCTTTGAATTTCTGCAGTATCAGTTGTAATGTCTCCCTTTTCATCTCTGATTTTATTTATTTGGGTCTTCTTTGCTTTTTACCCTCATTGTTCTGGCTAAGGGTTTGTCAATTTTGTTTATTTTTAAAAAACCAACTTTTCCTTTCATTGATCTTTTGTATTGTTTTCTTCATTTTTATTTCTGCTCTGATCTATATTATTCATTTTCTTCTAGTAACTTTGGATTTTGTTTGCTCTTAGTTCTCTAGTTCTATAAGATTCATGGTTAGATTATTTATTTGAAGTTTTTCTTCTTTTTTGATGTAGGTGCTTATAGCTATAAACTTCCCTCTCACTACTGCTTTTGCTGTATCCCATAGGTTTTGGTATGTTGTGTTTCCATTATCATTTGTTTCAAGAAATTTTTCAATTTTCTTTTTAATTTCTTCATTGACCCACTTGTCATTCAGGAGCATACTGTTTAATTTCCATGTGTTTGTATAGTTTCTAAAATCCCTCTCGTTATTGATTTCTAGTTTTATTCCATTGTGGTCAGAGAAGATGCTTGATGCTATTTCAATGTTTAAAAATGTTTTAAGACTTGCTTTGTGACCTAACATATGGTTGTCCTTGAGAATGATCCATGTGCTAGGAGAAGAATGTGTATTTTGCAGCTGTTGGATGAAACGTTCTGTAAATATCTATTAGATTCACTTTTTCTGTAGTGCAGATTAAGTCTGACATTTCTTTGTTGATTTTTCTGTCTGGAAAATCTGTCCAATGCTGAAAGTGGGATATTGAAGACATGATTGTGCCACTGCACTCTAGCCTGGGCAACATCACAAGATCCCATCTCTAAGAAAAAAAAAAAAGAAGAAGAAAATGTGGTATATATACACAGTGGGATACTATTCAGCTATAAAAAAGAATGAAATCATGTCATTTGTAGCAACATAAATGGAACTAACTAGATGTCATTATATTAAATAAGCCAGGCACAGAAAGACAAATACTACATATTCTCACTCATATGTTGGAAACGAAAAAAGTTGACCTCATAGAAATAGAGAAGAGAATCATAGACACCAGAGGCTGGAAAGGGTGTGTGGGTGGGAGGGGGGTGATAAAAAAAGGTTGGTTAATGGATCCAGTCATACAGTTAGAAGAAATACGTTCTAATGTTCCATAACAGAGTAGGGTCACTAGAGTTAGCAACAATATATTGTATATTTCAAAGTAGCTAGAAGAGAGTACTTGAAACGTTACCAACATGTAGAAATGACATGCCAGGCACAGTGGCTCACGCCCGTAATCCCAGCACTTTGGGAGGCCAAGGCAGGTGGATCACGAGGTCAGGAGATCCAGACCAGCCTGGCCAGCATGGTGAAACCTGGTCTTCACTAAAAATACAAAAAATTGGCCAGGCATGGTGGCGCGCGCCTGTAGTCCCAGCTACTCGGGAGGCTGAGGCAGGAGAATCGCTTGAATCTGGCAGAGGTTGCAGTGAGCCAAGAGCGCGCCGCTGCACTCCAGCCTGGGCGACAGAGTGAGACTCCATCTCAGAAAATAAAAAAAATAAAAAATAAAAAACTCAACTTTGCTCTCATACACTGCCAGTGAGTATGTAAATGGTTTTAACCTTTCTGAAAAGCAGTTTGCTAACATATATTAAGACCCTTAAAATGTCATACTTTCTTTACTTAGTAAGTCCACTTCAGAGTAACTCCCCTAAAAGGGTTTATCTGAAGTGCACACAATATTTTATGGGCAAAGATGTGCTTTACCAGGTTATTTGTCATAGGAAATAAATGGAAAGGATCTAAATGTGCAACATTTGAGGAATATTGTGGTGAACTTTATGATTTGTACATACTATGAAGCCTTTAAAATGATATGGAAGAGGCTGGGCGCGGTGGCTCACACTTGTAATCCCAGCACTTTAGGAGGCCGAGGCAGGCGGATCATGAGGTCAGGAGTTCGAGACCAGCCTGACCAACATGGTGAAACCCCATCTCTACTAAAAAAATACAAAAATTAGCTGGGTGTGGTGGCACATGCCTGTAATCCCAGCTACTCGGGAGGCTGAGGCAGGAAAATTGCTTGATCCCGAGAGGCGGAGGTTGTAGTGAGCCGAGATCGTGCCACTGCACTCCAGCCTGGATGACAGAGAGAGACTCCGTCTCTAAATAAATAAATAAATAAAATAAAATAAAATAAAATAAAATGATATGGAAGAACAGTGTAGCACAACAATCGAGAGCATAGGTTTTGGGGATAGATCTGAATTCAAGTCAAAGCTCCATCATTGGCCATATGATTTTGGGCAAATCACCTAAGAGTCTTCCTAAGCCCCACTTTTCTCATCTATAAAAATAGGACCAAGAGCAGTTTCTAACCCACTGGTTTTTTTTTTTTAATAGCATTATTCATGTGTTTAGCACAGTGCCCAGCAGATAGCTTAGTAAACAGGAACTCACAAGGCTGGGGGCGCAGTGGCTCACACCTGTAATCCCAGCACTTTGGGAGGCTGAGGCGGGTGGATCACTTGAGGTCAGGAGTTCGAGACCAGCCTGGCCAACATGGTGAAACCCCGTCTCTACTAAAAAGACAAAAATTAGCTGCGTGTGGTGGTGAGCGCCTGTAATCCCAGCTACTGGGGAGGCTGAGACAGGAGAATCGCTTGAACCTGGCAGGCGGAGGTTGCAGTGAGCCGAGATTGCACCATTGTACTCCAGCTTGGGTGACGAAAGCGAAACTCTGTCTCAAAAAAAAAAAAAAAAAAAAGTAAATAGTAACTCACAATAACCCCAGGATGTAGGTTTTTACTACTGAGGACATGGAATCAGAGAGAGGATGAGTCACTTGTGCAATGCCACATGGCTAGTAAGTGGTGAACTGGGACTCAAACACAGAAAGTTTGATTTCAAAACCCATACTCCTGACAACAACACTAAAATGTTAGTTGCCATTGACACTGTTATTGCAGCTATTGCTGCTGCTTAATAACACAGGAAAATGCTTATGGTAAAATGTTGAGCAAAAAAAAAAAAGAATACAAGTTTTTATGTATAGGATTATTCTGATTTTGTTTTGAATTTTTGTATTGTGCATATACATGCATCGATAAAACACTGGAAGAAAATATACCAATATATTAAAATGATTATCTCTTGGGTACAGTGTTTAGAACAATCCTGGCACATAGAAAATGTTAAGTATTATCTCCAGGATCATTCGTTTTGATGTTCTAAAGATGCAATAAAATGGTCTAAATGTGAATTTAGTTGTATTTATCTTGCTCAGGGCTCATAGTTTCTGAATTTGAGAATTCACATTTTTATTATTTTTTTAATTTTAATTTTTTTTTTTCTTGAGACGGAGTTGCAGTCTGTCACCCAGGCTGGAGTGCAGTGGCGTGATCTCAGCTCACTGCAACCTCTGCCGCCCGGGTTCAAGCAATTCTCCTGCCTCAGCCTCCCGAGTAGCTGGGATTACAGGTGCCTGCCACCACACCTGGCTCATTTTTTTGTATTTTTAGTAGAGACAGGGTTTCACCATCTTGGCCAGGCTGGTCTTGAACTGCTGACCTGGTGATCCACCTGCCTCGGCCTCCCAAAGTGCTGGGATTACAGGCGTGAGCCACTGCGCCCAGCCCGAGAATTCACATTTTTTAAATAATCAGTTCTAGAATACCCTCAGTCATTACTTCTTTGAATACTACTTTTAAAATTTGTCCTGCATGTTTCTTTACCTCTTTTCATATTTTTTATTTCTTAATCTCTCTGTGTTGCATTCTATATATCTATTTTTCCAGTTACCACTTTTCTCTTTAATTGTGCCCAATCTGTGGTTTAACATGTCCATTGAGTTCTTAAATTTAAAACTTTTTTTCATGTCTAGAGTTCTTTTTCAATACTACCTGGCCTTTTAAAAATAGTGTACTGGAGTGGAATAATAGACATTGTAGACCCAGAAAGGTGGGAGGTGCAAGAGGTGTAAGGGATAAAAAATTACCTAATGGGTCAGGCACAGTGGCTCACGCCTGTAATCCCAGCACTTTGGGAGGCCAAGGCAGGTGGATCACCTGAGTTCAGCAGTTTGAGACCAGCCTGGCCAACATGATGAAACCCCGTCTCTACTAAAAATATGAAAAATTAGCTGGGCTTGGTGGCACACGCCTGTAATACCAGCTACTCGTGAGGCTGAGACAGGAGAATCGCTTGAACCCAAGAGGCAGAGATTGCAGTGAGCCAAGATGGCGCCACTGCACTCCAGCCTGGGCACCAAGAGCGAAACTCTGTCTCAAAAAAAAAAAAAAAAAAAAAAAAAAAACCTAATGGGTTCTATGTATATGATTTGAGTGATGGTTACACTTTATTTTTATTTTTTTTTTATTTTTTTTTTTTAGAATAACAAAAAATATTTTACTAAAACATAAGATTTACAGAAGTTTCCAGACAAGCCATACAAAATGGTCACAAGCTTTTTTTGAAGGGGGGAATCTACACTTGACAGCAATATTAGTGAGGGCTGTGATGTTTGTTTAATGTTCCCATTTTGGTTCCAACAATCAAGCTTGTCCATCTACAGCGTCTAAATAAAGTTAGACTTGGCTAGAGCATATTCTAAAGACCTGGTTAGCTGCTTTTAACCAATGCAATTAGATCACCAAAAAAGGGGGAAAGGAGCCCATAAAATTAAACTACCTCCCCCCCTCAAAAATAAAATAAAATAAAAACACCCACACCCCTGCAGCTAACCTGACAACTACCTTCATTCACAGTGCTTTATACTTAAACCAGGATGGGGGAAATGAATAAAAGCAGGGAGGGGCCACTGCTTTTAAACGTTTCACAACAATCCAGATGATACTTCTAGCCTCTGCTCATGCTTTATGACAGTGAATCAGGACAAGACATAGATTTGCTAATGTGCATTTAATCACCAAAGGACTGAAGATGTCTGGGCTTTTTTATTCTGTAATGTTTCTAAGACTGTGTCCATTAAATGCAAACAAAAAGGAAGAAGTCTTGGCAGAACAGGAGAAGTGATGCACACTTGATGATCGGATCAATTTAAATATTATTCATGGCATATAGCCTAGTCCATGCTCTAGCTGTTTCTATGGCTTGGGCTTCGTTGGTCTTCCACTGCTCCGCTACATCATTTGCTAATGGATCATCTGGATTGGGAGCACTTAACAAGGCCTGGATCGATAGCAGAACTGTGCGGATCTGCAGTGCTGGGGACCACTTATCTTTCAAAATATCTAAACATATTCTTCCCAACTTGTCTACATTAGGATGATAAATTTTGGTCATGAAACGTACTTTAGGGGCTGCCATTGGGTATTCTTCTGGAAGGAATAGTTCAAGTTTAAAAGTCCCTCCCTCAAAGGGGGAATCCTGAGGGCCAGCAATGACCACATGAAAATAACGGGCGTTGCTCTCATCTGGTTCGGCTTTGATGCCAGGAACTGGTTCTGCCAGCAAACGCTGGGTTTCCTTGATGATCCTGCGGGGCAGCCCGGCCATCTTGTCAGAACCCGAGTTCGGCCTCTGGTCTCGTCTCCGATGGTTACACTTTAAAGCCCAAACTTCACCACTACACAATATATCCATGTAACAAAGCTGCATTTGTATCCTCAAATCTGTAAAAATAAAATAATGTCTTGTTCTTTTCTTACATTTTCAATTATATCTTTAATCATTTTAAGCAATTTTATAGTGTGTATTAGATTGCATATTTTGGGGTCTAATTCTATGTGTTGTGTCTTCAGACATTTGATTATGGTGTGGTGTTTTTTCATGTGTTTTGTAATTTTTTATTTTAAATTGTGTTCAGTGCAGCTTTACTTGTGGGGATCTTGTGAGGGATATGTCTCTCTAGAGCTGTTTTATGTTGCTTCTGCTTGGTAGGAATAACAATAGTTATACTCTTAAGTGAGTATACACTTTGTACTCATTTTTTAGTGTGGAGGGTTCCTGGACAGTGTAGGAGTTATAAATTTTGAATCCCAAACCCATGTGAAAGCAGGCCTCAGAAGGAGACCCTGTTTTCTACCTTCTTACAGCCCAGGTTGCCTTCCTATACTAGTGAATGAATTTTTGTCTAGTTCAACTTTATTGAAGGTGTTGTCCTTTGAAACTCCCAACTTCCTACAGGTGTTTCAGTTCCAACCTCCTGCCTTACTTAGGCCCAAGGCTCTGTCTCCTGCCTCTACAGGCCATCAGAACCTAAGCACGTGTGCTCGCTTCAGCAGCACATGTACTGGAATTAGAATGATGCAGAGAAGATTAGCATGGTCCCTGCACAAGGATAATGCACAAATCCGTGAAGTGTTCCATATAAAAACAAAGAAGAAGAAGAAGGTGGATCATGGCAGACGGGAGGCAAGACTAGATTGCAGCTCCAACTTCGACGAACAGAGCAGCATGTGGAGGCTCGCATCATGAATTTTTGCTCCAGAACGACTGCAGGAATAAATCAGGAAACCCAAGAGAACCCACAGACCCTCTGAAGGAAGCAGACTGCTCTTGCAGGACCCAGGAGGCACACCAAATACTGTGAGTGCCCAAATTGTGGAAGTGGGAAAGGGAGATCGTCTGCCCCTGAACACACACCCCCACTGGGGAAACTGAAGGCCTAGGTTATGGGAGAAGATTCTGACCTTACCTGGAGCTGAGTCAATTTAGATACTGAGCGAAATACAGGAGTAGAGGAAAGAGCGGGAAAAGCCCTGTGAGCTCACTGGGTCCCCTAGCAAACCATTTCTGCCTGGCCTTACAGGGGTCCTTTGGTAGGGCGGCCAGAGGCACTTGGAAAAGGTCACAGGGAGAAAGAAATCTCCAGCCGAACTTTGTAACAATTTGAACACAGGCTGGGCGCAGTGGCTCACGTCTGTAATCCTAGCACTTTGGGAGGGTGAGGAGGGTGGATCACCTGACGTCAGGAGTTCGAGACCAGCCTGGCCAACATGGTGAAACCTTGTCTCTACTAAAAATACAAAAATCAGCCAGGCGTGGTGGCGCATGCCTGTAATCCCAGCTACTCGGGAGGTTGAGGCAGGAGAATCACTTGAACCGGGGAAGCGGAGGTTGCAGTGAGCCGAGATCATGCCACTGCACTCCAGCCTGGGCGACTGAGCAAAACTCCGTCTCAAAAACAAACAAACAAACAAACAAACAACAAAAAAACAGTTTGAACTGATCGAGAAGTCTTCTGGCCAGAACTCGGCGGGGGGTGGGGCATGAATCTGGTGTGCAGACTCCACAGGTGGGGGAAGAAGGAAAGCCATACTTGCTTTCACAGCTGGGAGGTGGGTAGCCTGGGGCAAGTTCTCAGCCCTGCTCACTCCGTGCTGTTGGTGGGGTGGGGGTGGGGGTACAGTGGGAGTGAGACCAGCCCTTTGGATTCTGTGGGAGCTGTGTGAGGCCTGTGACTGCTGGCTTTCCCTCACTTTTCTGACAACCTGCACAACACAGTAGAGACATCCATTATCCTTCTAGGATCATAACTCCATTGATCTGGGAGCCTCACCCCCATCCCCCACAGCAGCTGCAGCAAAACCTGCCCAAGGAGACTCTGAGCTCAGACACACCTAGCCCTGCCCCAACCCAATGGTCCTACCCTACCCACCCTGGTAACTGAAGACAAAGGGCATATACTCTTGGGAGTTCTAGGGCCCCGCCCACCACCTGTTCCTCCCCATACTATCACAGCTGATGCTCTCTGGAAAGCGCCACCTCCCAGCAGGAGGCCAACCAGCACAAAAATAGTGCATTAAACCACCAAAGCTAAGAACCTTAACAGAGTCCATTTCACCCCCTTTCCATCTCCACCAGAACAGGTGCTGGTTTCCACAGCTGAGAGACCCATAGACGGTTCACATCACAGGACTCTGTGCAGACTACCCCCAGTACCAACCTGGAGCCTGGTAGACTTGCTGGGTGGCTAGATCCAGAAAAGCTGTAACAATCACTACAGCTCAGGTCTTAGGGAGCCACATCCACAGGAAAAGGGGGAGAGTATTACATCAAGGGAACATGCCATGGGACAAAAGGATCTGAACAACAGCCTTCAGCCCTGGACCTTCCCTCTGACAGAGCCTACCCAAATGAGAAGGAACCAGAAAACTGACTCTGGTAATATGAAAAAACAAGGTTCCTTAACACCCCCAAAAGATCACACTAGCTCACCAGCAATGGATCCAAACCAAGAAGAAATCCTTGATTTACCTGAAAAAGAATTCGGGAGGTTAGTAATTAAGCTACTCAGGGAGGCACCAGAGAAAGGTGAAGCCCAATGTAAGGAAATAAAAAAATTGGCCAGGCACAGTGGCTCACGCCTGTAATCCCAGCACTTTGGGAGGCTGAGGCGGGTGGATCATGAGGTCAGGAGATCGAGACCATCCTGGCTAACACAGTGAAACCTCGTCTCTACTAAAAATACAAAAAAATTAGCCGGGTGTGGTGGCACGCACCTTTAGTCCCAGCTACTCGGGAGGCTGAGGCAGAAGAATCGCTTGAACCTGGGAGGCGGAGGTTGCAGTGAGCCAAGATTGCGCCACTGCACTCCAGCCTGGGCGACAGAGTGAGACTCCATCTCAAAAAAAAAAAAAAAAAAGAGGAAATAAAAAAATGATACAAGAAGTGAAGAGAAGCCCGGGCACGGTGGCTCATGCCTGTAATCCCAGCACTTTGGGAGGCCAAGGCGGGCGGATCACCTGAGGTCAGAAGTTCAAGACCAGCCTGACCAACATGGAGAAACCCCATCTCTACTAAAAATACAAAATTAGCCAGGTGTGTTGGTGCATGCCTGTAGTCCCAGCTACTCAGGAGGCTGAGGCAGGAGAATTGCTTGAACCCGGGAGGCGGAGGTTGCAGTGAGCCGAGATAGCGCCATTGCACTCCAGCCTGGGCAACAAGAGTGAAACTCCATCTCAAAAAAAAAAAAAAAAAAAAGTGAAGAGAGGAATCTTTAAAGAAATAGTATAAGTAAAAAACAATCAAAGCTTCAGGAAACAATGGACACACTTATAGCAATGCAAAATGCTCTGGAAAGTCTCAGCCATAGAATCGAACAAGTAGAAGAAAGAAATTCAGAGCTCAGAGACAAGGTATTCGAATTAACCCAATCCAACAAAGACAAAGAAAAAAGAATAAAAAAATATGAACAAAGCCTCCAAGAAGTGTGGGATTATGTTAAATGACCAAACCTAAGAATAATTGGCGTTCCTGGGGAAGAAGAGAAATCTAAAAGTTTGGAAAACATATTTGGGAGAATTATCGAGGAAAACTTCCCCAGCCTTTCTAGAAACTTAGACATCCAAATACAAGAAGCACAAAGAACATCTGGGAAATTCATTGCCAGAAGATCATCACCTAGGCACATTGTCATCAGCTTATCTAAAGTTAAGATGAAGGAAAGAATCTTAAGAGCTGTGAGACAAAAGTACCAGGTAACCTATAAAGGAAAATCTATCAGATTAACAGCAGATTTATCAGCAGAAATCCTGCAAGCTAGAAGGGACTGAGGCCCTATCTTCAGCCTCCTCGAACAAAACAATTATCAGCTAAGAATCTTTTTTTTTTTTTTTTGAGACGGAGTTTCACTCTTGTTGCCCAGGCTGGAGTGCAATGGCACTATCTTGGCTCATTGCAACCTCAGCCTCCCAGGTTCAAACGATTCTCCTGCTTCAGCCTCCCGAGAAGCTGGGATTACAGGCATACACCACCATGCCCAACTAATTTTGTATTTTTAATAGAGACGGGGTTTCTCCGTGTTGGTCAGGCTGGTCTCGAACTCCTGACCTCAGGTGATCCACCTGCCTCAGCCTCCCAAAGTGCTGGGATTACAGGCGTGAGCCACTGTGCCCGGCTAAGAATCTTGTATCAAGTGAAACTGAGCTTCATATATGAAGGAAAGATAGGTTTTTTTTTTAGACAGACAAATGCTGAGAGAATTTGCCACTACCAAGCCACCACTACAAGAACTGCTAAAAGGAGCTCTAAATATTGAAACAAATCCTGGAAACACATCAAAACAGAAACTTTTTAAAGCATAAATCTCATAGGACCAATAAAACAAAAATACAGGCTGGGTGCGGTGACTCACACCTGTAATCCTAGCACTTTGGGAGGGTGAGGAGGGTGAATCACGAGGTCAGGAGTTCGAGACCATCCTGGCCAAGATGGTGAAACCCCATCTCTACTAAAAATACAAAAATTAGCTGGGCATGGTGGCACTTGCCTGTAATCCTAGCTACTTGGGAGACTGAGGCAGGAGAATCACTTAAACCTGGGAGGCGGAGGTTGCAGTGAGCCAAGATGCCATTGCACTCCAGCCTGGGCAACAAGAGCGAAACTCTGTCTTAAAAAAAAAAAAAAAAATTAAAAACAAAAAGAAAAAAAACAAGCTATACAGGCAACAAATAGCATGATGAATGGAATGGTACCTCACATCTCTGTACTAACATTGAATGTAAATGGACTTAATGCTCCACTTAAAAGATACAGAATTGCAGAATGGATAAGAATTCCATTAAAAAAAAAAAAAAGAATTCACCAACCAACTATCTGCTACCTTCAAGAGACTCACCTAACACGTAAGAACTCACATAAACTTAGGGTAAACAGGTGGAAAAATATATTTCATGCAAATGGACATGAAAAGCGAGCAGGAGCAGCTATTGTTTTTGTTTTTTGAGATGGAGTCTCGCTCTGTCACCCGGGCTGGAGTGCAGTGGTGCGATCTCAGCTCACTGCAACCTCCACCTCCTGGATTCAAGCTATTCTCCTGCCTCAGCCTCCTGAGTAGCTGGGACTACAGGCACTTGCCACCATGCCTGGCTAATTTTTGTACTTTTAGTAGAGACAGGGTTTCACCATATTGGCCAGGCTGGTCTTGAACTCATGACCTTGTGATCCACCCTCCTCAGCCTCCCGAAGTGCTGGGATTACAGGCGTGAGCCACGGTGCCTGGCCAGGAGTAGCTATTCTTATATCAGACAAAACAAACTTTAAAGCAACAGCAACTAAAAAAGACAAAGAGGGACATTATGTAACAGTAAAAGGCCTTGTTCAACAGGCAAATATCACAATCCTAAACATATAAGGACTAACACTGGAACTCCCAAATTTATAAAACAATTACTAATAGACCTAAGAAATGAGATAGACCTCAACACGATAATAGTGGGGGACTTCAATACTCCACTGACAGCACTAGACAGGTCATCAAGACAGAAAGTAAACAAAGAAACAACGGATTTAAACTATACCCTGGAACAAATGGACTTAACAGATACTTACAGAACATTCCATCCAACAACCTCAGAATATATATTCTATTCAACAGTGCATGGAACTTTCTCCAAGACAGACCATATGATAGGCTACAAAGCAAGCCTCAATAAATTTAAGGAAAATGAAATTATATCAAGCACTCTCTCAGACCACAGTGGAATAAAACTGGAAATCAACTCCAAAAGGAAGCTTCAAAACTATGCAAATACATCGAAATTAAATAACCTGTTCCTGAATGATCATTGGCTCAAAAATGAAATCAAGATGGAAATTAAAAAATTCTTCGAACTGAATGACAATAGTGACACAGCCTATCAAAACCTCTGGGATTCAGCAAAGGCGGTGCTAAGAGGAAAGTTCATAGCCCTAAAAGCCTACATCACAAAGTCTGAAAGAGCACAGACAGACAATCTAAGGTCACACCTCAAGGAACTAGAGAAACAAGAACAAACCAAACCCAAACCCAGCAGAAGAAAGGAAATAACCAAGATCAGAGCAGAACTAAATGAAATTGAAACAAACAAACAAAAAAATACAAAAGATAAATGAAACAAAAAGCTGGTTCTTTGAAAAGATAAATAAAATTGATAGAACATTAGCAAGATTAACCAAGAAAAGAAGGGAGAAAATCCAAACAAGCTCAATAAGAAACCAAAGGGAAGATAGTACAACTGACACCACAGAAATACAAAAGATCATTCAAGGCTACTATGAACACCTTACATGCTTAAACCAGAAAATCTAGAAGAGATGGAAAAATTTCTGGGAAGATACAACCCTCCTAGCTTAAATCAGGAAGCATTAGATACTCTGAACAAACCAATAACCAGCAGTGAGACTGATATGGTAATTTAAAAATTACCAAGAAAAGGGCTGGGCGTGGTGGCTCACACCTGTAATCCCAGCACTTTGGGAGGCCGAGGCAGATGGATCACCTGAGGTCAGGAGTTCAAGACCAGCCTGGCCAAACATGGTGAAACCCCATCTCTAGTAAAAATACAAAAACATTAGCTGGGCGTGGTGGCGGGCGCCTGTAATCCCAGCTACTTGGGAGGCTGAGGCAGGAGAATTGCTTAAACCCTGGAGGTGGAGGTTGCAGTGAGCTGAGATTGAGCCAGTGCACTCCAGCCTGGGCAAAAAGAGTGAGACTCCATCTCAAAAAACAAAAAAGGGCCAGGCGTGGTGGCTCACGCCTGTAATCCCAGCATATACTTTGAAGACCAAGGCGGGTGGATCACGAGGTCAGGAGTTCAAGACCAGCCTGACCAATATGGTGAAACCCCGTCTCTACTAAAAATTCAAAAAAATTAGCCAGGTGTGGTGGCATGCGCCTGTAATCCCAGCTACTCAGGAGGCTGAGGCAGGAGAATCTCTTGAACCCAGGAGGCAGAGGTTGCAGTAAGCTGAGATCGCACCACTGCACTCCAGCCTGGGTGACAGAGCGAGCCTCTGTCTCAAAAAAAAAAAAAAAAAAAAAAAATTAACAACAAAAAACAAAAGTCCAGGACCAAACGGATTCACAGCAGAATTCTACCAGACATTCAAAGAATTGTATTGACACTATTCCACAAGATAGAGGAAGAGGGAACCCTCCCTAAATCATTCTATGAAGCCACTATCATTCTAATACCAAAAGCAGGAAAGCACATAACCAAAAAACAAAAGTCCAGGACCAAACGGATTCACAGCAGAATTCTACCAGACATTCAAAGAAGAATTGTATTGACACTATTCCACAAGATAGAGGAAGAGGGAACCCTCCCTAAATCATTCTATGAAGCCACTATCATTCTAATACCAAAAGCAGGAAAGCACATAACCAAAAAACAAAACTACAGACCAATATCCCTAATGAACATAGATGCCGAAGTCCTTAACAAAATACAAGTAACCAAATCCAACAATATATCAAAAAGATAATCCAGGGGCCAGGCATGGTGGCTCACTCCTGTAATTCCCAGCACTTTGGGAGTCCAGGGCTGGCCGATCACCTGAGTTCAGGAGTTCGAGACCAGCCTGACCAACATGGAGAAACCCCATCTCTACCAAAAATACAAAATTAGCTGGGCGTTGTGGCGCATGCCTGTAATCCCAGCTACTCGGGAGGCTGAGGCAGGAGAATTGCTTGAACCCAGGTGGCAGAGGTGGCGGTGAGCCAAGATCGCACCATTGCACTCCAGCCCGGACAACAAGAGCAAAACTGTCTCAAAAAGAAGAAAAAAATAAAGATAATCCACCATGGTCAAGTTGGTTTCATACCAGGGATGCAGGAGTGGTTTAACATATGCAAGTTAATACATGTGATACACCACATAAACAGAATTAAAAACAAAAATCACATGATCATCTCAATAGATGCGGAAAAAGCATTTGACAAAATCCAGCATCCCTTTATGATTAAAACTCTCAGCAAAATCGGCATACAAAGGACATACCTCAATGTAATAAAAGCCATCTATGACGAACCCACAGACAACATAATACTGAATGGTGAAAAGGTGAAAGCATTCCCTCTGAGAACTGGAACAAGACAAGGATGCCCACTCTCACTACTCCTCTTCAACATAGTACTGGAAGTTCTAACCAGAGCAGTCAGACAAGAGAAAGAAATAAAGGGCATCCAATTGGTAAAGAGGAAGTCAAACTGTCGCTGTTTGTGGATGATATGATTGTTTACCTAGAAAATCCTAAAGACTCCTCCAGAAAGCTCCTAGAACTGATAAAAAAGTACAGCAAAGTTTCCAGATACAAAATTAATGTACACACATCAGTAGCTCTTCTATATACCAACAGCGACCAAGCTGAGAATCAAATCAAGAACTCAACCCCTTTTACAATAGCTGCAAAAAAGATAAAATACTTAGGAATAGACCTAACCAAGGAGGTGAAAGACCGCTACAAGGAAAACTACAAAACACTGCTGAAAGAAAGCATAGATGACACAAGCAAATAGAAGCACATCCCATGCTCATGGATGGGTAGAATCAATATTGTGAAAATGACCATCCTTCCAAAAGCAATCTACAAATTCAATGCAATTCCCATCAAAATACCACAATCATTCATCACAGAATTAGAAAAAACAATTCTAAAATTCATATGGAACCAAAAAAGAGCCCACATAGCCAAAGCAAAACTAAGCAAAAAGAACAAATCTGGAGGCATCAGATTACCTGATTCCAAGCTATACTATAAGGCCATAGTCAGACAAACAGCATGGTACTGGTATAAAAATAGGCACATAGATGAATGGGACAGAATAGAGAACCCGGAAACAAACCCAAATACTTACATCCAACTGATCTTCAACAAAGCAAACAAAAACATAAAGTGGAGAAAGGACACCCTTTTCAACAAATGATGCTGGGATAATTGGCTAGCCACATGTCAGAGAATGAAACTGAATCTTCATCTCTCACCTTATACAAAAATCAACTCAAGATGGATTAAGGACTTAAATCTAAGACCTGAAACTATTAAAATTCTAGAAGATAACATTAGAAAAACCCTTCTAGACATTGGCTTAGGCAAGAACTTCATGACCAAGAACCCAAATGCAAATGCAATAAAAACAAAGATAAATAGCTGGGACTTAAACTAAAGAGCTTTTGCACGAAAAAAAGAACAGTCAGCAGTGTAAAGAGAACCCAC